>NW_024412416.1:16463414-16757498 GCF_014898765.1 Herpailurus yagouaroundi
TAGGAGGAATGTATATTTCACAGGAAAAGACTAGGAGGAATGTATATTTCACAGGAAAAGACTATTAGCATTATTTGCTAAAATAAAGAAGAACGTGTAGCCTCCTCTGAGTTTCTCCTTCAAAAGGGCAACCTAAAGGCTTTATAGGGAGAATGCATAGGTGACCATTATTTATGATTATTTTATCGGCCAAAACGGAACGCTCTGACAGTGCTATGTTTAAGTGCATGTCACTTTCTTTTTACATACAGACTTTGGTTGAGAGAATTTTAACACAACTTTTTAGACATTTATTGCATAAGTCTTTGCCAAGTTTCTAACAGCAGGAGAGCAAACGTGGATAGCAAGGCTGAGTCAGAAAGACCAGGGGCCTGGCAAAGGTCACATGGCCTTTCCGTGATGGGGCGCTCATCTCCGGACTGCCATTTACTTCCCAGAGAAATACAGTTTTGCTCGTGTTTCCCATCAATGAACATCAAAACAAGAAAGAGACAGGAGAGAGAATGAATTAGAAAGAGCAGGAGCGAGTGGTTCGGGTGGGAACCCTGTGCGGAAATTAATTTCTTGCTTGGTTTTTGTCTAGAAGAGTAATCTGACAAAATGTCTGGCTAAGCCTCTATCAGGGAGCTCCCTCTACTTCGGAATGAACTTTCATAGTCCTGGAGAGTCCCAAAATGTGAGCAAATTAAAACAATTTGTCTCTCTGGAAGCCCGGGTACATCTCACTGCTTTGAATTGAGGAGGGATAAGGGAGCCCACATGTGCTTTTGTGAGTAACTGCTCTCGACTTGCAACTTTTTTTTTTTTTTTTACGTGGAACCAGCCTAGAATACGTAAAACTAACACATAGTGTAAATTCACGTCTCAGAGGTAGATGGTTATAAGGTGTTGTAAGGTGTTGCTATGTTAGATACATATGAACCTGACAGGTATGAATGTCATGCTATGCTTTTTGAAAAAGAAGGAAAAAAAAGAAAGAAAGAAAGAAAGAAAGAAAGAAAGAAAGAAAGAAGAAAGAAAGAAAGAAAGAAAGAAAGAAAGAAAGAAAGAAAGAGAAAACTGAGGAGAAGGTTGAAATGACATATTTTTCCTGTTTCCAAATTAAAGAACAATATGCTTTATTTCCCACGTTTTGGACATGTATCTATTTCTAAAGAGCATTTCTCTAGCCTTGCATCTCGAAAAATACAGGCTCTTCTCTCTTTTACAAACCTCTTGGAGATATCCAGAGGGGGAAGAATCTCTTATAGATGAAAATCTCCCAAGCTGAGCATTCCCTGACAAAAATGTATTTTTTTAAGTGCTAAGAAAACAGCTTCAATTCAATGCATTTATAAAGAAGGCATACGTTTATTTTTAAATGCAGAGATATCTAACTACAAAAAACAATATGCTTGTTTAAGGAAGAAATTAAGACTCTTCAATAAATTGCTTTGTAGAAACATTTTCAATTTAGTAAGCTAAGGTATTTTTTAAGTTTCACACAAATTTAGGATATCATTAGATTTTGGAATTATTTAAAAACAAACCAGACATTTCATTCTTTTCTTTACATGCACACACACACACACACACACACACACACGTGCACTTCCTACCACGAATTATTAGAAAGGCCAATAAAGAGACATTGTAGTATTAGTAGCATAAAATAAAATTATTTGCTAATTATTCTTGTCTATTTAATTAGAAAGCATTATTTCCTGTTTCTCAAAACAGCGATTTCTCTCTGAACAATGGATTAGGGCACACCTTCAAATAATAATTAGAAAAAAAAAAAATCATCTACTTCCAGAATATTTAAGGGTGAAATTCCAGATGCTACTGGCAAAATCCATGGTATCCTACCGCCATCTACTGACCATTGTTCAAATGTAACGATTTAAAGGTACAGGTTTACATTTATAGAATTACAGAATTTTAGAACCAAGGTTACTCCAGATGCTTGAAAAATACATTCTTCCTCAGAGCTGAAATCTATGTACCAGTGACTACCCCTTCCTGGGCGTGGCTTTGTCTTCTGTGGCTCTACTGAGAATGCCAATTCCCTCTCCAACCCTTCGGAATTCTGAGAGCAGGATTCTCTACTCCTCTCTAGGCCTCACCGTTCACCACCCAACATACACATGCACCCCCCACCCCTCCCCGTCTCTCCTGCAAACTAAGCAGGCTTCTTTCTTTCTGTTAGTGCCACATCTGACATGGTTACAAGGCCTTCGGCAAGTCAGAGGACTATCCCCTGAACACAGTTCTCTTTACTTCCTCTTGTCTTTAAATGTTGAATCCGAAAGAAAGCACTTCGCAGAATACGTTGATCTGCATGTTCTTTCTACCTTTGTCAACATAACCAAAGGTCATGGTAGGTATTTTGGCAGTCGCAAACACCACATATGATGTGCACTCAAGAAATCTCCCAGATCTTTTCGGTCTGTTCTGTTTGCTGCTAAGTTTTGCCTTCCTAATTGACTTATGAAGACTACTGTTTTGGTTTTTGGTTTGTTTGGTTTTTTTTTGAAACTAAGAAAATATTCTTATATTCAGTTATATGAGATATATTCTGCTGAGAGATGGCCCATTGTTCCAGCTTGCCAAATCATGTTTGTATCTTAATCCTTTTTTTTTTTTTAATTTATTTTTATTTACTTTGAGAGAGAGAGAGAGAGAAAACATAAGCAGGGAAGGGGCAGAGAGAGAGGAAAAGGGAGAACCCCAAGCAAACTGTGAACTGTCAGCATGGATCCTGACACGAGACTCGATCCCACAAACCGTGAGATCATAACCCAGCCCAAATCAAGAGCCGGATGCTTAACCGACTGAGTACCCAGGCACCCCTGTTTGTATTCTAATTCTATCTCTTCCAACTTTGTAATGGTTATATATTTGTTATCTAACAATATTGTTACCTAGTTAGCATATTTCCTACTATTCCTCTCCAAACGATTTTTCTCTATCCCTGTAGAGATCTTCCACTTTGCTGAGATACCTTATGGAAAAGCGTCAAGGAAATATATGTGCTTAGCTAGCAGCCTGCCTGGCACAGCATAAAATCTTGACAAATGATAACTATTCTTGTGATTATCATTAATAAAAACAATTAGTACAGATGCATGATATAACTGCAATCTAGGACATAAATTACCATTATGCAAATATCTGTTATAATAGTAAAGTTCACTCTACCAACTGCAGTTTCTAACTCTGAGGCCTCTGTTTTTCCTTTTCTGCTCACCGCAGGTCCTCACAAATGGTCGAACAATGTGACCGTTGTCTCCAGCGGGAGGCTCAACTCCTGGAGGCTAATTCCTCATAGCCAGAAGCCTCTGCACGTCAAGGCAGTTGGGGATTCACTTGCAGCAGCCCACTGCCCATTTGCACGGCACCCAGGCTTCCAATTCTCTCCTAATATCTGTTCTTCCTATCGAGGAGAAAACGATGTTCTGAATCAAAGAAAAGATGAAAGCGAACGAGGAGCGGAACGGTGTCTAGTTTCTCCTTGGGCTCCACGTTAATTGCTGGGGCCACCTGCTCTGAGCCAGGGTCATTACCTCCCCTTGGTTCCTATTCTTGCTCTAAGAGTAACCAGAGCATGGCACTCGGTCCCTGAGCCGTGCCATTTCGGGTCACCCCGGGACTGGCATAGACTGACACAGTTCCAGAATTCATCCCCTGCTTTCTGCTGTTAGGAACGACCCAGAATTAATATATTTAGGCCAGGGTTATTCCATTTTAATAGAACTCTGTATGTATTGGGGTCTAATAACCCACTTTTTAGCTCCTGAAAATTGGACTAAAATAGATAGCATTTACTTAACCCGCAGCATCCGTGAAAGGAGATAAGGAGGAGGTGAGTGCCTCTCCCACCAGGAAAAAGAAAAATCAGACCGTTCATCAGAATTTCCATCTAAAAAATATATATATAGTTTTTTAAAATATTGAACATGATTCCATTTTTTAAAAAACCAGTGTTAGATAAAAACCTGAGACACGACCCGAGGAGTGAAACAACATTCTTCTGATAAGTGTCACGGGAACTATAAAACTTTTAACTTCTTGCTAAAAATCTCAGGTTCTAGAACACCAAAGTTTTTATGGCAAAGATACAAAACATGGGAAGAACATAAATTAGCTAACCAGGTACCAGCCAAGGCTGATGCAAAGACTTTCCTTGAGCGTTTGGGGTTTGGGGTTTGCAGGGAGCAGCCAGAGGGCAGAGCTCTCTTAACCATCGCCCCCTGTCCCGACTTCTGGGAGGTGTTTAAACCGTCCAAGTCTCTGCCTAACCTCTCACTTTAATCCACGGGGAAAGCGTGACTCTGGCAAACACAAGGGAGCCCACCAACGGCAGAAGCATGACTGGAGATGCAGACCGAGGAGTCTCTGGGCCCTGCTGTTTGCCCCACCTATGCCAGTCTCCCGCCGAGAGCATGGGCACATTCAAACATAATCATTATTGGGGCGCCTGGGTGGCTCAGTCGGTGAAGCATCCGACTTCGGCTCAGGTCATGATCTCACGGTTCGTGGGTTCGAGCCCCGCGTCTGGCTCTGTGCTGACAGCCCAGAGCCTGGAGCTTCGGATTCTGTGTCTCCCTGTCTCTCTCTCTCTGCCCCTCCCCTGCTCACACTCTGTCTCTCTCTCTCTCTCAAAATAAATAAACATTAAAAAATATATAAAATAGATAAATAAATAAATAAACATAACCATTATTTGTTGTTCTCCATCGGTGGCTCTGCCCCTTCTCCTGTTCTCCTTACTGATGCTTCTCAAGGTAGAGCTTCACTCTCTGTCGCTTGTCTCTGTCTCCCTGATTTTTCTTTAACTCAAGTTTTGCGTTGTAAACAAATGTTTCTGGGCGCCTGGGTGGCTCAGCCTTGAGTTTCTGACTTTGGCTCAGCTCCATGATCTCACAGTTGGAGTCCCCCATCTGGTGAGCTGGAGCCCCACCTCGGGGAGCCCCGCATCTCTCTCTCTCTCTCTCTCTCCCTCTGCCCCTTCGTTCACTTGGACCCTCTCTCTTTCTCTCAATAAATAAATAAGTAAATAGATAAATAAATATTTCATGCTATCAAATTATCAATTAAAATACATATAAAGACAGCGAGCAGGATAAAAGGCTTGTACTCTAACAAAGACCTGTGTGTCCTGCCTTATCCCAGTTAGATTCCCAAGATGTCTTCAATGCCTCTCATTTTTTTGTCTTTTTTTTTTGGCGGGGTGGGAGGCGGCTAACTTCCATAACCTCGAAAAATGTGATGTATCCTGCCATTTCTTGGTTTATCTACTTAAGACATTATCTATTGAACTGTTCATTGCTTCAGTCTCCCCTCTTGGTTAAAACACGAGCTCGGTGAGAGCAAGGCCTTTGTCTAGTACGTTCTCTGGCCTATCTGTGGATACATGGGGAACGACTGGAAATTCCACTGCATCTCTTTTCCACTTTCTTTCCCCAAGAAGTAGCAGATGAAAGCGTCGATGCTGACACTTCCTCATTGGAGCATCTCATAAAGAACTCATTTTTTGCCTGGAATGCTTACTAAACCAACCCTTTCCACTTAATCGGCCATCCGGGTCACCTCACTGATTCTGGGAGGGGAGGCGGGGGAGAAAAAGTCAGAAAATGCCATTTGTCTACCATCACATCAATGGTAGCTGAGATTGCTAACTTTTCCTGGCTTTGAAGTTCATCTTTTTATGCCTTAATTTGAAGGGAAAGAAAAATAGATGACCATGACGCCGTATTTAAAGTTTCAAAAATGTTCACTTGACTCCATAGGAATTCAGGCAGCCCTGAAAATAATTTTTAACAGCAGAGTTTGAAATTAAAAACGAATTTTTTTTAATTTTTTTTCAACGTTTTTATTTATTTTGGGGACAGAGAGAGACGGAGCATGAACGGGGGAGGGGCAGAGAGAGAGGGAGACACAGAATCGGAAGCAGGCGCCAGGCTCCGAGCCATCAGCCCAGAGCCCGACGCCGGGCTTGAACTCGCGGACCGCGAGATCGTGACCTGAGCCGCAGTCGGACGCTTAACCGACTGCGCCACCCAGGCGCCCCAAAAACGAATTTTTTTTTAATGTTCATGTATGCATTTGGAGAGAGAGGGAGAGCACGTGCACACAGGGGGAGGGGCAGAGAGAGAGAGAGAGGGGAAGAGAGAATCTCAAGCGGAGAGAACCCAACACGCGGCTCGAACTCATGAACGGTGAGATCATGACCTGAGCCAAAACCAAGAGTCAGGCGCTTAACTGACTGAGCCACCCAGGCCCCCCAGCAGTGCTTGAAATTAACAGAAATTCTGATGAATTCTGAAATGTGCAGGTGATTCTGTTATATTTAGGGGCCACCAGCTTGCTCTCGGGCCTTCTTCTTGGTGGCAGACTTACTCTTGCACCTGCCAAAGACAAAGGACTCAGGGGCCAGTGCACTGTTCACCCACCAGGTCTCCCCAGTCTTCTTCCTGCCAAGACGTGTTACACACCACACACAAAACATAGCTGCACTCACCCGTGGCCCCCCCCCACACCCAGCTATACCCACGACCCCAAATCGATACACATACGCCACACACGATGTCTATTTAAAAATCAGATTTATTTTGTTTGGTTTTAGCAAAAGCAATGAGAACTAACAAGCCAAAAAACAAGAATGCACACCCAGACACAGGCGCACGCACATCTATATACAGATTATGACTCAGCCGAAATTGTGGCTTTAATGCGGAAACCACTGTTTGCGGGATATATTTGAAAAAAAAAAAAGAAGGAAGAATTGAATTGTAATGGGGTTATTTTCCTTCTGAACATGTCTAGCCCAGAGGCGGGCACATGACTGGCCTTCCATGTATGGTTTCCTTCCCTAGTTATCCTTCTAAAGAGTCAGTTTCTTTAGTGGGTGCCTATACACATCACACTTCATATGTAGAATAAGGGATTATCTCCTGAGTGCCCACTATATTAAAATAAATAACAGATTTCAGAAAAACGATCTCAACTTGATAACTTTCCAAAATAAGATCTCCCTGACATGGATCTCGCTGTATATATCAGGTACCTTCAGGACCATGTACAAGAGAAAGGAAGGACACAGGGTGGGTGAAGGAACCCCCAGCACATGGCAGCGTGGCAGATGGTGGGTCTAGGAGCGCAGGTGAGACCCATTAAATCGCAGGTTCAAGTTCTCCCTTTGCACAGTGTCTGTGTGTCCTTGGGTAACCATAGTGAAGCGTAGGCTTCACTGTGGCATAAACAAAAGTTTGCATGCGAAACATTCAACACAAAGCCTGGCACATTGTAAGTGCACAAACAATATTAACCATTACCATTTTTCAAACTCAGCACCTTGGTTCGGGATCCCATCGCTGACTTGATGTCCTTATTTGTTGTGTCAGCCGGAAGCTCAATGTACTTGAGTCCGGGGAATTGGCAAGAGGGGTAAAATCAAATACCATAAGCTGTGTAGAGGTGTTATTTAGTCGGGTAGACATAGACAAAGGTTAGATCAAGCTATTTGGAATCAAAGGTAGATATTTTAAAGCTGACGTGTGGTGGCCATCGTTTCCACAACTAGTCTGAGACCATGAGTAAGGCCTGATCTCACATGTTGCAGAGAAGAAAACCCGGACAAGCCTTGCTGCTGATACACCATGACTCAGCTGCTAAGTCAGAGGTCAGTAAGGCAAAGAAAGATGGGGACTTTCTTGTTCAATCCCCCGATTTTCAGTAACAAATAAATGAAACCCAAAGATCTCAAACTCCATCCCTTTTGCCAGTCTGTTGAATGTTTGAAAATGTCCACATGCTAATGAAAGTGTGCTATTTTTCTTCTCAAAACCAATTAAACTCAATGTTAATGAAGGTTCAGGAAATTCTCTAGAAAAATATTCATAGTGTCTCATAGGACACTAGTGGAAAGGTCATGCCATAGCTTTTCCTAAAAGCAGTTTGGCAATACATTTCAAAGGCCTCCAAAGTATACATGTAAGTAAACATGTATACATGTAAGTATACACGTAAGTAAGTATACAAAGTAAACATGTAATTTCATTACTATAAATTTATATTAAAATATAACCTGGGGCGCCTGGGTGACTCAGTCAGTTAAGCATCCACTTCGGCTCAGGTCATGATCTCACGGTCCCTGAAGATAGCCTGCTTCAGATTCTGTGTCTCCCTCTCTCTGTCCCTCCCCAGCTCTCACTCTGTCTCTGTCTCTCTCTCTCTCTCAAATATAAATAAACATTAAATAAATAAATAAATAAATAAATATAATCAAATGTACACAAGGATTTGTATTCAAAGATCTTTACTGCAGAATTAATTACAATAATTTAAAAAATGAGAAAGACAACGTACGTAATCCAACACAGTGGTATTTGTAGGACATCCTTATGAAATGCCCCATAGGCAGAAATAGCAGTACAGAATATTTTTTCAATAAGACAACTCTATGGTATATTGTTAAGACAGAAAGGGAAATTACAAAATAGTATGATCCACATGATTTCTGCTTCATTGGAAAATAACATGTATAATATTTTTTACAACCACCAAAATGTAATCCTTCATGGTAGGATCCAAGGAGCTATTTCCCCTTTTTTGTATATGTTCCAAATCTGGTGAACTTATGTAATTTTTAATCTGAAAAATATTATACAGACAGACAGACACACACACACGATAAAGGCTAAGAAGTCTATTGGAGCCACTGTAAGTGCGACATGGGGAAATGTCAGTGATCACAAAAGGCTGGGTGGAAACTTCTCTTTGGATTTTTGGAAGAAAGCCAACAGAATCCTCTAGTTAAAATTATGGCCAAATTTTAAGAGCACCCTATGCTTTTCAATCTCTCTTCCTTCCTAGACTGCAGCTGTCTTCAAGCAACCTATGAGTCATTAAAACGTGGCCCATGGACAAGTTTCCGCATTATGATAAATACATGTTGATAAAAGGCAGACAGAGAAATGAATATGTTTCTTATGAAAACAATCTTCTCCAAATATGCTATCACATTTCTCTGTAACTCTGCATCATGGTGGGTTGCTAATATAGTTTTGATTAAGAACAGTATTTGTATCGTATATCATCCATTTAAAAGAAAAAAACAAGATCTGGCCCCAGAAGGCAAACTTATGCAGAGACCCCGGCCTCGACTCACTGTGAATTAGAAGCACTCTTCACCAGTACTGGTTAGGAACCAGCAGTGCTCCAAAAGTTAAACCAAGTACAGGGCTTTCTAAAACGTTTGGACTCCCAACGCCTCCAAATGAGTCACTGTGTTAGCCTAAGCAATCCCTGTGAAATCGATCTCCAAATTCTGAAGGTAAGAAGTCTTCGATGTAACAGTTAAGTCGAACATAATCAAACGTGTTTTAAATGTACCGATTTCCTGAGGCCTGGGGAGGGTGTGGTACTGAGGAGAGCAAGCCAAGAGCTTTCTTTTTTTAATGTAGCAGGATATTTACATGAAATTTCAGCTAAAGCACTGAGATAATAGGTACCACCTTCCAAAGGGATGTCTCTGACTTGAGAACGTTATCAAAAAAAAAAAAAAAAAAGCTCACAGGGATGGGGGAGAAAAATAGCTTACAAGACTATTTAACACCTCGCCAACAGTGAGTGTATAAAAGGACCTGGGGTGTTTCTAAATTTGACCAGCACAGGGTTGGTGGATATAACACAGGATGGCCAATTAACTTTGGATTTCAGATAAAGAAATTTTATCAGTATAAGTATGTCCCAGATACTGCATGGGACATACTTACACTAAATATTTCCCTGGTTTATCTGAAATTCAGTGTTAATAGGTGCCGTCTTTTTTTTTTCTTTTTCCCCCCTAAATTTGGCAACCCTTTGTCAACACTTCCTGTAGCTTAAATGTGTGTGCCCTGTTGTCTGAGGGTCACAGGACACAGCCTGCTCTTCTGATGGCGGAATAGAGGAGCGGATAATGCCGCTCTGACACAGGCTTGCCCTCCCAGAGCTGGTATGGGGAATGAATGCTTGACGGTTTCCTGTGGTTCAGATGGGAACCACACAAGAGAAACAGCTGGATTCATCCCAGATGATGGCCTGTGGAAAGGGAACTTTGGCAGCAGGTGGCTGGAGGCTCTGAAGGGGTCACAAGTGACCAGCTGGAGCAGAGAGGCATTTGCCCCTTCAACAGAAGCGCAGGGTGACTGATGCTCGGGGATCCACGTGCAAGGACACACGCACCAAGGGCGCAAAGGCGAGAGAAGGAGAAGGGGGTGTGGAGAGCAATCTCAGAACAGCAAAGGTTGGCTTTAAATAAATGCCAAGATGGAGAATGCTAAGCTTGATCTCCAGGACAACTCCAGCCAGGTTAAGAAGTTCAGAAACCATTCTACGCGTGGTGGGGAAGGACGTGTGGAAGCACCAGATAGAGCAGAATTCAGCCAGGCCTCCTGTTCCTCTGACCAGCGGCCATTCTGAAGTTGAGACAGAGGAAGAAGAGGAGAGAAATCCTGAAGGACAAATAGTTTCTTCTTATTAATAAGAAGAATTAATTAATTAATTAATTAAACTGAGGGATGCCTGGGTGGCTCAGTTGGTGGAACGTCAGACTCTTGGTTTTGGCTCAGGTCATGATCTCACAGTTCGTGAGATCGAGCCCTGCGTCCGGCTGTGTACTGACAGCAGGGAGCCTGCTTGAGATTCTTTCTCTCTCTTTCTCTCTCTGTATGCCCCTCCCCCCACTCACATGCGCACTCTCTCTCTCTCTCTCTCTTAAAATAAGCAAACAAACAATTAATTAATTAAACGGAGGCAGTGTTTTGTGGCTCCAGTGACTGGAGAATCTGACAGTGATGAGAGAAATCACCGATGAGCTATCACTGTTGAAAGTGGATTTAAAGGCAAAGGGAAGACAAAACTGCCTTACGACCGCAGAATGTACGAAGGGGGAAATGGTTGTGTAAGTCTCAGATTGGGAACCCCCAGCTCTTTGCTATTAGTAGAACCATTTGTTTGCAAAATAAATTACATTTTACGTCAGCGAGGGTTCCCACTTTAATATATACCCAGGAATTCAAGAGGAAAAGAACCAAATGTTCTTTGGCCCCACACTGAGGTATATATATATATATATATATATATATGCCTGAGTGTATATATATATATATATATCTGAGGTATATGCTTTACCTCAGATGATTCCCACAACCACCCATTGAGTTAGCCATGATTACTAATTTACAGATGTAGAAACTGAGGCTCAGAGAAGCTTACCCAGCTAGTAAGAGGTGAAGCCCAGGTTTGAGGGCAGGTCTGACCCTTTCAGGCCTCTTTCCATCAGTTCTGTCAATGTCATCTCCAGCTATAAGAACAAACCACTGTGGCCTGAGTACTGTGGACCATGTTTTCTTGGACCAGCTGGAGAAGTTCTACCTGTCCACCTTCCATTAGCCATTACCCAGGAAGTGCTACCAACTGAAACAACCCAGATCTCTCCAGTCCACGAGTTTGCTGCACCCCTCTCCACCCTGTCCCACAAGGGAGGTCCATAAGATGCCACAGAGCATGGCAGAGTCAGGTACAGAATCTGCCCTGAGCTCTGGTCCCCGAACCTTTAGAGAAGCAGCAAAGTAGTGGAGCAGTGGCCAAGGACAAACTTTATTCCACTCACCTATTAACCAAAGGGTATGTGACGGTGGCCAAGGCCCAAAGGCTGTGGAGGCCTCAGTTTCCTTATCCAAGACTAAAGCAGTCAGACTCTGTGATGTCAACATCTCTTCCTGCCAGACAGACTGTGATTGTTCCTCTCCTCACAGCATTAGAAAGATCCACTTAGATATCAATGGAAATACTCAAACCCAAGACCCAACATGCAAGTCTTCTGATCTTCCTGATAGAGGAAAGACCAAGAACAGGAAGTTTTTTTAGATCTTTTCCTCAGGATATCTCAGAAATCAAGAGAGCCATCTAACTGTGTTTTTGGTTTCCAGACAATTTTTAATTTTTTTTATGTTTATTTTGTTTTGGAGAGAGAGACAGACAGAGCACGAATGTGGGAGGGGCAGAGAAAGAGAGAGAGAGAGAGACAGAATCCAAAGCAGGCTCCGGGCTCTGAGTTCTCAGCACAGAGCCTGACTCGGGGCTTGAACTCAGGGACTGCGAGATCATGACCTGAGCCAAAGTCAGATGCTTAACCGACTGAGCCACCCAGGCACCCCAAACAATTGTTTAACCTTGAGAAATGTCAAAATAGGGTCATAAAAACTGTGACAAATCACAATTGTGAACATTTAAAAATTGTTGTAATGTTTATTTATCGTTAGGAAAGAGAGAGACAGAAATGGCACTAGCAGGGGAGGCGTAGAGAGAGAGGAAGGCACAGAATCTGAGCTGTCAGCACAGATCCCAATGTAGGGCTTGAACCCACGAACCACAAGATGATGACCTGAGCAGAAATCGGTTGCTTAACCGACTGAGCCACCCAGGTGCCCTGAAACTGTGAACATTTTTAAATTAAGTAAAACAATGCATGCTTTGGTCTCTTAACCTTATCAATATACCTGGTGACTACAGGTACCACCTTACTTGGAAATGGCCCCACGAGTGTGAAGTTGAAGCTGTATCAGAATGGCGGGCCATCCACACTTACCCCATGATGGGTCTTGCCCCCACAGCCCTCTATAACATATACTAAAATATCTAGCTATTTTACCACTTTTCAAGACGAAAATGCCATCTGCCATTCGATGATTTCTCAAGGTCCCAACTAATATATTTTAAAGTTAAAACATCTGGATTGTTGACGGACTCGTTCCCTTTCATCATTGGCCATGACTCCTCCGAGGGAGCCACAGAAGGCATGGCATCTGATTTTCAGTCCCTAATAAGAGCTGCCTTTCCCTGGATGGAGAGGGGGTCATCAGCCAATATATCAGGGAGACATCATCATAAAGGGTCAGAAGAAACCTATCAGTGTAACTCTGAGACAGGCAGGGAGGTCAAAGGCGTGATAGGAATTACGACAACGGCACCAATAATTGAATGCCTACTGTGGGTCAGCGTGTGTGTGGTGGTTCAACACCCACACTTCAGAGTCAGACAGACCCAAGCTCAATTCTTACCTGCCATAAAGCCTCTTGTCAGCCAGAAAGAGCTACTGTCAAGGTTAAAGGTAACATGGCGTGGCGCCTAATGTCCTGACAGTACTCAACGAGTATTTGTCACAACTGTTTTTGTCACCGAGAGCACTGGGGAAATAAAAGCAGAGTAATGGTAACGAGACAATATAAGAAAAATGATGACAGAGCATTTGTTTTCCATCCATTTACATATAAGGAGGCAGATAAGACTCACACACAAAATAATCAGGGATAAAAGGGGGTCTCCAGAAAGACTCACGGTGGCAGAGAACATTTTTAAGAGAGGTGACAGCATGAAGGGTGACCAGAAATTGGGTAAGCACTGAAGAGACAGGAAATATAGTGAACACAGGGTACAGCTGCATAAGCAGAACCTGGACGGCTGGAAGAGGCCCAGGATGCCTGGTTGAGGCAGCACTGTGGGAAATAAATTCATGAGCCAGGGTCACCCAGCTCCTCAGTGCCAGTTTCAGAACCAGGACCTTGGTGGCCACGTCAGTGAGGGGCCCTGTTTAGCTGCCAGTGATGTCTACTATTTATTCATTTATTTGTTCATGCAACAGACACGGATCTCTAGAATGTGTCAGACCCTGTACTGATAGGGTCTTTATAGAGGTGATCAAGGGAAAATCAGGTCGTCAGGATGGGCCTTAATCCAACAAGACTGGTATCCTTATAAAAATGAGAAATTTGGACACAGATACGGGCATAGAGGGAAGACGATGTGAAAATATGGAGGCAGAAGATGGCCATCTACAAACCAAGGAGGGGCACCTGAACAGATCCCTCACTGCCCTCAAAAGGAACAAATCCTGAGTCAAACTTTGATCTTGGACTCCCAGCCTCCAGAACTGTGAGACCAAAAATATGTGTTGTTTAAGCCACCCAGTTTGTGTTATTTTATAGCAGCAGCCTAGAAAACTCATACAAATGGGAAGTTCTGTCTAAAAGACTTACTAAAGTATACTTATTTTTAATTTTATTTAAGAAAGCCATCATAGCTGTGCATAGGCACCATGACACTTGGATCTAACTTGTCTTTTGCAGCTCCCTGCCTGAAACGTCCTTCTACTTCTTGTCTTCTCAGTGGTCTCCTTTTTTTCAAAATCCAATTCAGATATCGCATGCTCTAGGAGAGTCTCCCTGGTGCCCTTATATCTCATTTTTCCTGCGGTTCTGTTATATCCAGCTTCTGTATTATGCTTTTTGTTTATCAGTTTTCCTTCTCGACCAGATTAAAAACTCCTTAAAGTGAGAGATTTGTTTGTCAACTCTGTACCCCTAACACAGGACCTCATACATACTAAGCACTTACTAAAGATGTGTTATAGATGTCTATCTATGAATGGATTATTAGAGGCCACCATTACTACAAATCCAACCATTACTTCTAGATCTGCACCAATCATAAAATAATAATTAGGGCAGGATAGATAGTATAGACTCTCTCAACACATCCCTGGGCAACAGAACTATAAAGACACCATCTAAACCTTGACAGAGGTAGATAGAGAATACATGAAAAGATAGGCATTCTCCAGGATAGACCATATGTTATATAATAAACAGTCTTCCATAAATATAAAGGAACTGAAATCATATAAAGTATGTTCTCCAACCACAGTGGAATGAAATTAAAAATCAATACCAGAAGGAAATTTCAAAAATTCTTAAATATGTGGGAATGAAGCAGCACATTGTTAAATAACCAACGATTCCCTTTAGGGGAATTAGAAAATAATTTGAGACAAATGAAAATGTAAATACAACATGTAAAAACATATAGGACACTGAAAGCAGTGCCTACAAGGACATCTATAGCTATAAACACATATTTAAAAAGAAGGAAGACTGCAAATGAATAACCTAACTTTCCACCTTAAGAAACTAGAAAAAGAAGAGCAAATTAAACCAAAACAAATACAAGAAAGGAAATATTATGATAGAGTGGAAATAAAGGAAGTAGTGAGGAGCAAAGCAGTAGAGAAAAATCAATGATATCAAAAGTTGGTTCTTGGGAAAGATAAACAATATTGACAGACCTTTAGCTAGCTTGGCCAAGAGAAAGAGAGAAGACTCAAATTATTGAAATTAGGAATAAAAGAGGGGAGATAACTGCCAACCTTACAGAAACAAAAGGGATTATAAGGAAATACAATGAACAACTATATGCTCACACATCAGATAACTGAGAGGAAGTGGATAAGCTCCTAGAAAAACAGAGTCTACTGAAACTGACTCAACAAAACCCAAAAATATCTAAACAGACCAAAGCAAGTTAAAGATTAAGTTAGTGATTTTGTAAGTTTCCAAAAAGCTAAGGACGAGATGGCTTCCCTGGTGAATTCAACTACACATTTTTTTGAAAGTTTATTTACTTATTTTGAGAGAGAGGGAGAGAATGTGAGAGAGAGCACGCAAACAGGGGAGGGGCAGAGAGAGAGGAAGAGAGTGATAGAGAGAGAATCCTAAGCAGGCTCCATGCTGTCAGCTCAGAACCCAATGCAGGGCTCAAACAATCCATGAGATCATGACCTGAGCGGAAATCAAGAGTCGGATGCTTAACCAACTGAGCCACCCAGGCACCCACAACAATACATTTTTTAAAAGAATTAATACCAATCCCTCACAAACTCTTTCAGAAAATAGAATAGGAAGGGACACCTCCCAGTTCATTCTGTGAAGCTAGTCTTGCCTTGATTCCAAAACCAGGCAAAGACATCACAAGATCAATGTTCCTTGTGGATATAGACACAAACATCCTCACCGAAATCCCAGCAGGCCAAATCCCAGTAATGCCCATGACCAGGAGGGGGATTATCCAAGGAATGCAAAATAGAATTTAAAAAATAAGTCAGTGAAATATAACCTATTAATGAATAAAGACAAAACCACATGTCTATCTCAATAAAATATTTTACAAAATTCACACCTGTTCATGAGAAGAACAAATAGCAAATTAGAAATAGAAGACCAGATACTAAACCTTAGAGAAAGCATATACAAAAACCTACAGATGACTTCACAAGTGATGGGATGGACTAAATTATTTCCCCTAAGATCAAGACAGGAAATTAACAAGATAAGAAAGTGTGCTGTCTTCTTGCAATCAACATTTCTCTGGAGCTACTAGCCACAGCAGGTAGGAAAGAAAAAGGAAATAAAAGGCATCCAGATTAAAAAGGAAGACATAAAAACATTTCTACCCTTACATGACATATTCTTATATGTGTAAAATTCTAAGGAATTCAAATACACATGTATACACACACACACACACACACACTATCAGAACTAACAAGTAAGTTCAGTAAATCTGTGAGACACAAGATCAATACGCAAAAAAATCAATTGTATTCCTACATTCAATCAATGAACTATTAAAAAATAAAATAAACAAAACAATTTCTTACATTATCACCAAAATATCATCAAAAATTATAAAAATACAATCAAAATTACCATCAAAAATAATAAAATAGTTAATAAATTTAACAAATAAGTTTGACTTACAGGCTGGAAGCTACAAAACATTGCTAAATGTGCAAATAAATAAATATTTTGATTGATATCTTGTATCATGCACAACAATTAGAATAGATCATAGGATGAAATTCAACTATAAAATTTCTTGAAAAAACACAAAGGAAAAACTATTCATGACTTTAGATTACGCTAAGATTTATTTGATATGATGTCAAAAGAGTGACGCATGAAAGTATCTATAAAAAAAAAACTTACAACCCATAAATTTCCAGCCCATAAAAGAAAAATTTGGTAATTTTTACTTCATCAAAATTAATAACTCATGCTCTTTGAAAGATACAGTTAGGAGAATGAAAGTACAAGTCACAGGTTGGGAGAAAATATCTGCAAATCACATGAGGACAAAGGACTTATACGCAGAATATATAAAGGCCTTTCAAAACTTGATAATAAGAAAAACAACCACATTTTAAAAATGGGCATAATATTTGAAAAGACACTTCACCAGAGAAGAGATACAGGCGACAAAGAAGACAAGAAAAGTTGCTGGGCATCAGTACTCATTAGGGAAATAGAAACTAAAACTACAGGAAAAAATCACTTACATACCTAGTAGACTGGCCAAAATTCAGATGACTGGCCATTCCAAGTTTTGACAATGATGTAAAGAATTGGGGCGCCTGGGTGGCTCAGTCGGTGAAGCGTCGGACTTCAGCTCAGGTCATGATCTCACAGTCTGTGAGTTCGAGCCCCGCGTCAGGCTCTGTACTGACATCTCAGAGCCTGGAGCCTGCCTTGGATTCTGTGTCTCCCTCTTTCTCTGCCCCTCCCCCACTCATGCTCTGTCTCTCTCACTCTCTCAAAAATAAATAAACATTAAAAAAAATTTTAATATGGGGCGCCTGGGTGGCGCAGTCGGTTGAGTGTCCGACTTCAGCTCAGGTCACAATCTCGCGCTCCGCGAGTTCGAGCCCCGCGTCGGGCTCTGTGCTGACAGCTCAGAGCCTGGAGCCTGTTTCAGATTCTGTGTCTCCCTCTCTCTCTGCTCCTCCCCTGTTCATGCTCTGTCTCTCTCTGTCCCAAAAATAAATAAAACGTTGAAAAAAAAAATTAAAAAAAAATTTTAATAAAATAAAAAAAAAAAAAGAATTGGAGCTCTCGTACAACAGTAGAGAGAATGCAAAATGGTAGAATCATGTTGAAAACCCTTCTGGCAATTTCTTAAAATGTGAAACATTGACTCACTGTACGACTCAGTAATTCCCTCTTCTTTGATACTTTCCTGAGATAAGTTAAGCATGGGTCCATACGAAGGCTAATGGCAATAGCCCAAAGCTGGAAACAACTCAATGTCCAACCAACAAATGGATAAACAAATGTGGTATAGCCAGAAAATGAAACACTACTGAGTCATAAAAAGACACGAACAGTTTACTAATACACAACGTTGATGAATCAAAGAGTAATTATGCTGAGTAGTGGAGTGTGACAAAAATAAGGAGTGCCTACTGTTGGATTCCATTTATGTAAGATTCTAGAAGACATGAATGAATCTGTAGTAACAGAAAATAAATCGGGGTTTATTTTTGCATGAGGGATGCAAGTGTGGGGAGAGGCAGGAAGAGAGGGATTACAAAGAAGGGATGGGAGCATTCTTTTGGGAGTGCTGGATATGTTCATTATCCTGAGTATGCTGATGGTTTCACAAATATAGATGTAGGGCCAAAACGAACAAATTGCACATTTTAAACAGGTGCGATTTATTATATATCAATTATTCTTCAGTGAAGCTGCTTAAATATCTCAAGATTTAGAAATCAGTATATAAAATACTTCTTCCCTTGGGGCGCCTGGGTGGCTCAGTCAGTTGAGCGTCCGACTGTAGCTCAGGTCACAATCTTGTGGCCCATGAGTTCGAGCCCCACATCAAGCTCTGTGCTGACAGCGCGGAGCCTGGAGCCTGCTTCGGATTCTGTGTCTCCGTCTCTCTCTGTCCCTCCCCCACTCATGCTCTGTCTCTCTCTCTCTCTCTGTCAAAAATAAATAAACATTAAAAAAATGTTTAAAAGTAATAAACTTTTATATTTATATATCTTCCCTTTTATACATGATTGTAATTATAAGGCATTTCTTAATGTGACCTAATCATGTGACATAATTGTAATTATAAGGCATTTCTTAATGTGACCTAATATGGGTAGGGTATAAACATCAAACAAAAATTCAAAGTAAAACTAAAATATTACTGTGGGATTGCAGGTGAACTATTTGCTTGATTTTATTTGTAGAAAATACAAATTGCAATAAAAATCTACCACTTTTCTAATATAAAAGATTATAAAAAGAAAGCATGATACTGTTCACACTAGAAATAGTAATCTCGAGCAACTTTTGTTTTCTTTTTTTAATATTTATTTGTTTGTTTTGAGAAAGAGAGAGAGAGAGGGAGAGCACAAGCAGGGGAGGGGGAGAGAGAGAGGCTGAGAGAGAATCTCAAGCAGGCTCTGTGCTCTCAGCACAGAGCCCAATGCCAGGCTTGAACTCACAAACCACAAGATCATGACCTGAGCAGAAGTCAAGAGTCAAATGCTGAACTTGTCTGAGCCACCCAGGTGCCCCAAGCAACTTTTGCTTTTAATCATGGGAGCTTTTCACAACTAAAAGGCCATGAGCAGTGAAGATACAGTTTTAAGAGGACACGTGGTGTATTTAGCCCATAATTGAGAGAGATTTTGGTATCATATGTCTGATTCTCTGAACTCTAAGAATTGAACTCAACCCTGACCCTATAAGACAAGGTATACTTGCATATTGTAGAGAGGCACCATAAGTTGACCCAGTGGGTCAATTGGGACAATCTAATCAATCCTAATTTCTCCACATTGGATATAACGAAAATGCAACAAAAGCCAGATGATGACAAGGCAGTGCAGTTGGGCACAAAACCCGACTCTCTTTCCCCTTTGTCCTGTAGTTCAGAGAAACTTGGTATCTGAGAAAGCACCCAGGATGGGAGCTACAGCTTTGGCTTCCACGGGAACCGCCACAGTCCAGTTGCATGACTGTAGGCACAGCACTTTGCCTGGCACAGCTCTGATTCCTCTGTGAGATGCGAACACCGGTACTCCACGGTCAGATGGGCCAGGATCCGTGAACGCAGTGTGTAAACTTGAAGACATATTACCAGTGGGTTTACCACCTCCCCACTGTTCACTAGCAGCCTAGATGTGAGACTTTCGCCCCGATGGAGGCAATAGATTGACAGAGCAGAGAAAGCAAGCACCGACAAGTGCTTCGTGACCCATGGGTCAACATTCCCAGCCCATGTTCCTCCCCATCCGACCATCAACACGTGTATCCTTCTCACCCGCCGACCACAAGTACGGTGTGTTCTCCTTTGTGTGTTCCAAGGATTCCAGCAGTCCTAAAAAGGTACTTCAGGGGTGCCTGTGTGGCTCGGTCAGTTAAGCATCCAACTCGGTTTTGGCTCAGGTCATGATCTCACAGTTCGTGGGTCCGAGCCCCGCCTCAGGCTCTGCGCGGACAGCACAGAGCCTGCTTGGGATTCTCTCTCCCTCTCTCTCTCTCTCTCTTTGTCTCTCAAAATAAATAAATAAACTTTAAAAAAAAAATGAAAGAAAGTTCAACATTGCAGTTTTTCATTGCCAACAGAAACACTGGCGCTTAACCACAAAGCAGAGCTAGATAGAGAAATAAAATATAAAGAGACAATGGTGTGATGGGCTGTGTCCAGAAAAAAAAATCTCCTCCCAATGTTTATTAATCCTATTTCTCTCCACTTTGATCTTGGGGTGATATGGGACAGACATGGGGTTAACAAATGACCCAGGCACTATAAATCCTTCTACTGCTGATGATAAGCAAACTGTGGTTTTATGTAGCCATCAGATGCTGTCTGTGGGGCTTAATCCACGAGTGACAGAGAGAGCTCCATTAATTTGTATATCGTTTTTGTTAGTGATGAAAGCCTTGAAGCTGAAAATAAAATCAATTGCTTGTAGTTGAAGAATCCTCTCCCTGCTTTTCCAGAGTGTGGGTCACTCCGCTTCTCCATCACCAAAGCCCTCCCGCCTCCCTCCTCCAAGCCTGGAACTCGCCCATAAAAATTAATATGCAGCTAAAGCCTGACATGCATATGGGATAGAAGCTGAGAGGAATGAGCTTGTTTCTACAATCTCTGAAATACATTCCTTAGGCCAATCACCCATTCCAAGGAAAGCAAATCTGTCCCTGCTGTGAATATTTCCTTTTGCTTTTTTTCTGAGACAATTGCTACCCACGAAAACCTTTCATTGAGCTATTTGGGGGTGGGGGGATTATTTATAAACATCCCAGCAACAACAACAAAAAGTCAGACTTTCAGAAGTGTGCTGGTTTTTTTTCTCCATGAATATAAAAACACTGCCACATTTGTTTGTTTAAATGTTTATTTGCTTAAATGTTCACTCTAAAGAGTGAAAATATATTTTGTGGATATACTGTACATGGAGGAAGATGTTCTAAATTCCTTATATTTCTCCTCAAGCTTCAAGGAGTGTTTCTAGGGGCCGTCAGCATTATGGATCTGTAAGAGGGTAATTGCATTGCTCATGTGCATCTTGAGTCCTAACGAGAGGTAACGGGGATGTTTCTTTCAGGTCTATACTAAAGTCATCCTCAGAAGGAAGACCTCCACCTTAGTAGTAATTAACAAGGTCTTTTACAATCCTGTCTCCATTGGCTCAGGTGTTCAGTTTATCGTCTCTCATTGCGTTCATCAGCGTTCAGTTTCATCGTCTCTCATCGTTCATCTCTATGGATGAACCCTTACGTGTGGCAAAAGAAGGGATGGAAATTGTTTTTAACAGAGATGTAAGTAAACCAATGCAGTTTTTCTTTAAAAAAAGAAAGAAAGAAAGTTTATTTATTTATTCTGAGAGAGAGGGGTAGAGGGAGAGAGAAAATCCCAAGCAGGCTCCGTGCTGTCAGCATGAAGGTCAAGGTGGGGCTCGAGCTCACGAACCGTGAGATCATGACATGAGCCGAAATCAAGTGTCCGATGTTTAATCAACTGAGCCATCCAGGCACCACCCCCCCACCACCACCCAACCAATGCAGTTTTTCATTGGCCTCCTCCTGGCAGACTTAGATTGAGGAAACCTCTGGCAGGCTGGGAGGCAGGCGGCTGTGTTTGCAGCCAATTTTCCTGATGGGTAGACTGACACTCAAGTGTTCAAAAAAGCCCAAAACCCCATGGATAAGCTGAGTGGTTCCTAATCTAGAGACCTACGATTGAAGGTCTAGCCTATAACTCAGTTTTAAAACTCTGCTATAAAGATTATTTCATTTCTAATTCACTGTTTATTGACAAAGATAATTAAAAACTAAACCAAATATAGCCAACTCCAGATAAAGCTCTATGAGGGGCAGCCATGCTGCGGAGAAACAGGGAGTTGCCTCTGGGAAGTCCCCAGAAGCAAAACACCAGGCTCAAGTTACCATTCCCATAGCTTTTGTCATTGGTTGATTTGTTCTGAGATAAATAGACCCTTCTATATTCTACCTTCGAATGCCTGAGAGAACACAAGACTGAGGAGTCATTGCTGAAAAACCCCAGAAGGTATAGGAGGAAAACCCCTTTCCAACTCAGCATCCCGTGGCCCTGTCATGATTTCACCCTTCGTTTCTGTTTGAGTCGGGATCCCAACACACTATGCAATGGCACAGAAAAGCCAACTCTTCCTTTCTCTCGGTCAGCCAATTCACACTCCTTCAGCCTACATTTATCAGGCACCTCTGTGTCCAGTGCCCATGCAGGTGCTAGTGAGATGCAAGGCCAAGCAGGTCTTGATTCCTGCCAATGTTTAAGCCAAATAAGAAGGAATTAATTGCTCGTTATATGGTGACCCTTAATAAAAGGCATGGACGTATTATTATGGAATAGGCACAATTCTCACGATCCTGTGAGGTATTTTTCATATGACAAGAGACAGGAAAAAAAAAATAACTAGTCTTACAGAACAGTTAGCTGTGGGGACAACCTGTGACTCAGTGGGTAAGAGTTACCATGACAGGTGATATTTCATAACAACCTCTGATGGTACTGGCTATTTTCTCCACTCATACAGTGAATGAAGAGACAATCTTCCCCACCTTACAGAGAGTTGACTCCCACCTAAGAAAGATGAAAAAAGTCTCTGGAGCTCTAACATGCAAGTAAATAAATAAATAAAAGCTTGAAGTTTCTTTTTTTTTATTTTTAAAAAAATTTTTTTAACGTTTATTTATTTTTGAGACAGAGAGAGACAGAGCATGAATGGGGGAGGGGCAGAGAGAGAGGGAGACACAGAATCAGAAGCAGGCTCCAGGTTCTGAGCTGTCAGCCCAGAGCCCAATGCGAGGCTCGAACTCACGGACCTCGAGATTGTGACCTGAGCTGAAGTCGGACGCTTAACCGACTGAGCCACCCAGGCACCCCAAAAGCTTGAAGTTTCTATTCAAAGAGGAAAGCATACACCTCTTTAATTTTGCCATTGTGTTTTGTTTTGTTTTGACTCGACTCTTTTCATTTGTTTTACATGTCAACAGCATCATAAGCAATTTGTACATCACATTTTAGAATACAGCCCTAGTTTTCTTCATTGGATATACAAAATGGCGCCATTTATGAATCAATGGCAAACTCCAAAGATACACAATCTAAGATGAAACTTACGGTAGGGGTGATACTCCTGTGACCGTGATTGCAGAGTCACTGTGGAAAAAGGGAAACCCCACAACCAGAACTCTCAGGGCAATGACCAGAAGTAGAAATTCTATGGGAAAAAAATGCCTCTTTTTGGAGTTCTAAATAAAATAGCCTTTTCATAGGATTGGTCAGATACCCCTGATGAAAAGGGAGAGCCAGGAAACATGGAAACGCAGGAGAAAATTTACATTTTTCTAAAGTCTGCGGAGGTTGTAGTATGAAAGGAAGAAAGCATGAAAATCTGATTCTGGGTAATGTCATTATGAAGCATTTTGCTGGAATTTTCCAAGTTCCTGGAGTTAAAGGATCTCTGTGGAAATTAAGGGGCTGAGGTGATTTTTTTTTATCATTTTGGATCAATTGAAAGTAGGTTAAATGAAGTATTTCTTCTCAGGAGTGAGGTGAAATGTCATAGCTTTGCGGATGCGAGCACAGATGAGACATCCTAGGACCCGGAGCATCTGTTGGAATGCCCTCAAAGAAGAGAAAACCATTGGTGGGCTGAGGTTCTCATGTTGCCACTAATCACTGAATGAAATTAGAAAAGTAGGAAATACCTCTGTGCTCTATTTCTTCTGTCCACTAAGAACGTAATGAAACTACTTTCAGGAATGATGATATGGAGTATAATTCATCATCAACATTATTATATCATAGGTTTACCTGAATTCCACAAATCTCAACGATTATAAGGAAGGCTCCTCGGTGAACATGCCTGTCCACAAAGTGAAAAAAGACACGTTGGGGTGGGTTCCTCAATTATCAGGAAACAACACTTCTCTACACTAGTCAGTCCATCCAATTCATGAGCGGGAGGTCTTCATCAAAACTTAAGATTTTGCCATAGTCAACACTCTTGGAACGAGACCCATTATTTGTGGAGAACAGATGTCCTTGATCACTCTAACAACTAGGTTAATATCATAAGCCCCAACTATTTCCAGCTAATGGCAATCCATCTTCAAGCTTTGGAGACCAGAATGGAAAAAAACAGACTTACAATTTGCCAGGATGATTTAAAGCCTGGCATTCAGAACTTTCTATTTCCATTGCTTTTTTGATGTGGCTCTTGGTACTTCCTTTTCTTGAAGAAAGCTTTCCTATATTCACTCCCAAATAGTCTGAATGTATATGAGGATGCGCAAAACCAAAACAGAAAGCCATCCTGTTCAATATGGGTGATGGACCATCTCTTAAGGATCATCCACCTTGGTCCCTGAAAGGATGATGATGTGAGCAGGCAGGCAAAGGGTCTCAGTTCATCCAATTGGTTAGTGGCAGCACTGTTTTCATGACGGTAAATGTCTGAACAAAAATTGTAAAGTCAGTGAAATATCTAGATATTTGGACTTCACTAATGACTATATGGTCCAGGAAATTGATGCCTCGTTTCACAATTATATCTTAAAACATATAGGCCCAAACTGAATCTAAATTTGGTCTCCAGAAGCTGATCAACCAAAAAAAGAATTTGGTAGCAGATATTTGGGGACAGAGAAGTTGAGTGACATGGCATGGCTTCTGTGCCTTACCTCAGAGCACGTCCAGAGTGAGGAAGCCTTAGATGTTATATACGTAACTCCTTCCACTACAGAAGAAAGTGCTGGGACCAGAGAAGTCCTTCTCCCTGTGACAGAGATGATGCCAGGATGGGACAGGAGCTGTACCAAGGCTAGAACCCGGGCCCAGTTTCCCCATATTCTATCTCCAAGGTGAGTGTGGCACTTACCAACTGTCCAAGCAACTATTTCCATGGTCCAAGGTTTTTTTGATAACCCTCAGGCGATACACATTCAGAGGCCAGGTCTGCATCATTCAATACTGAATCTGCAATGCTTAACACAGGACAGGGTAGCCAGTCCATCAGGTAGCTGCTGGATTCAGTTAAGTGGCATCGAAATGAACCAGACAACAATAGCAACAGCAAAACAACAATGGTAAACAGTACACACTTATAAAATGTCTACTATGAGCAAGGCACTATTCTAAGAACTTTATGTAATAGAACGTTATATTTTATGTTCATGCACTAAGTCTACAGTAACCCCTGATGCCGGTGCTAGACGGAGTCAAAACCATTACTGACACAGGAAGCTTATCTATTTTTATTATTAAGATTGTGGCAAATGCATTCCATACTCTCAAGTCTCAGCTGTGAAAAGAACACTTTTGACCCGAGCCTGACCGTTGCCACCAGACAGCAAGGCCAGGCAACCTCAGTCCAGTTGGCTTGACCCATGCTGGAGGATTAACCACGTACCATGTTTGGAAAGTTACTTGGAATAGAATCCCGCCTTTGAGTAATATACATTTTAAACAATTATTTAGGTAAACGTAGAAGCTTCCTAACTTGGCAAAGCCCAATGGGAGGCCTTGGGGAGACCAGCTGGGGCTGTGGACGATTGGCATTTCAGTTTGGTGGTTGTTATGGACAGAATGTTTGTGGCCCCGGCCCCCCCCCAAAAAAACATATGTTGAAACCCTAATCCCCCAGTGTAGCTGGCTGTATTTGGCTACCAGGCCTCTAAGAAAGTAATTAAGGTTAAATGTGGTAATAATAGTAGGGCCCTTATCTGACAGGATTGGTGTCCTTGTAAGAAAAGACACCAGAGCGCTTGCCCTGACCGCCTTCCCCTGAACACACCCAGCGGGAAGGCCATGAGGCAACACAGTGAGTTGACAGCCGTCTACAAGCTCGGAAGAGATTCTCACCAGAATCAAATTGATCAGCACCTTGATCATGGACTTCTAGCCTTTAGAACTGAGAAAAGAAATGTCTACTGCTTCTGACACACAGATACAGGGGTTTTGTTTTTTTGTTTGTCATTCTGAGAAGGGGAGCAGAGAAAGGAAGAGTCTTCTAGAGTGCTTCCCAACGGGCACCATCATCTCCATATTTTGCCCAAAGTCACACAGGGGCCAGCAAGATGAAGACACCAAACATCAGAGTGGTCTCCGGCCAGAAAGGGCCAGATGGGACTTGCTTCTCTCTCTCAGCACTTCCCTACCATTGACCGCTTCCTCGATCCCTGCCTCATGGCGTGGCGGTGTGGATCAAATCACACGACACCTGCAGAGCCCTCAGCACAGAGCCTGGCATGGAGCTATAAATGGCATTTAGTGGCGACTGTGAAACGTTTGGGGAAAGAAACAAGATCTTTGACCCAAACTTGAGACTGAATGCAGGCCCCGCCTCCCCACCACTCTCTCCTTAAGCAAGTAACTTCTTTGCCCTGAGCCTCAGTTCCTTTATCTGTAAAATAAGCATATCATCTCTCTTGTGAGGCACCACTTCCTGGCTTCTTTTTTCTATATATTTAAAAAAAATTTTTTTTTGAGAGTGAGAGGCAGTGTGTGTGTGTGTGTGTGTGTGTGTGTGTGTGTGTGTGTGCGCGCAAGCAGGGAAAGGACAGAGAGAGAGGGACACAGAGAATCTGAAGCAGGCTCCGCACTGTCAGCCTAAGGCCCCAAGGTGGGGCTTGAATCCATGAACTGTGAGATCATGACCTGAGCCAAAGTCAGACACTCAACTGACTGAGCCAGCCAGGCACCCTCCCTCCCCCAACTCTGTCTTCTTAAGATGAACGTGATCACCTAGGGGAGAGGAGTCTTTCACCGAACAGAAGATGTGCTGGGGCCCCTGTGCTATGTTTACAGCTTTGGAAGGAGTTGTGAGAGAAGGTGCCAGATCTCCTGGGCCCCTGAGAAAGGCTCAATTTTGAGGCCTGTGCTGGAAAAAGCAGCAGGTGGTTCTGAAGCTCAGCATACGCCCTGGATTTGTGGAGCAGAGCACTGGGCTTGACTCTGGGGACTCAGCCCTCAGTGACATGCGTGACCTTGGGCAAGTCGCTACCTGCTCTGGGCCTCAGCAACTTCACCTTTATAAGAGGGAGAAAGCAGGATTATTTCCCAGGGCTCTGCTATCTGGTGATTATAAACAGTTCCTTCTCTTTTATTGGGGTTTACGTTCTCAAACTGTGAACACAGGGCCATTTTATCCCGGACACTTGGTCACAATGATTTGTATTCCACAGCCTAAGTCCCTCACAGCAAGGTTGATGTGTGTTTGGACTCAAAAACCGCATGTTTTATATTTTATAAAAGCCAAATTAATGATGAAAACTCACTAACTCACTAAGAGGTATTTTTCCTCTTCTCAGTTCAAAGAAAATTGGAGCCATGGTGTGTGTGTCACAGTTGGGAGCTCACTGCTGTTAGGAAGGAGGGGTTATCTGGAATCCAGGGAAAGTATTAGAATCTGGGGAAATTTCTAGCACAAGGAACCAGAAGACCGCATTTCTAAAGCCTGCCCGTGATACAGCTAGGCTAGCTTCTTCAGGCTACAATCTTCCACAAAAGGGGTCTGCCAAAAACAGGAAAGGCCCCTAAGGTCCCACAGTGAGGCTCTGGGCCCCCGGACCAAACAGGCCCCATCAGGGAGCACTGTGGGGTCCATACAGACATCCCACACACGGACAAACGACCCCTACTGCTGAGTTGGTTTTGTTGACGCACAAGGCTATCCCCCTTCTCAGCAAAGCACCCAAGACCTCCACTGTGGTAGGAATAAACTCTCCAAGCTAAGATGGAAGTTTCCCAAGCTATGAGGAGAGAAGTGGAGGGAGAGGTACAAAAGGTCTACAGTGGACACCTCAAATCCACACCCAAATCCATGGAGAAATAATTCTTCACTGGAGAGAGTGAGATCACATCTTTCTCAACAGGAAAGCATTCCCAGATTATCAGGAAAAGGAAAAGGATGGGTCCTGAAATAAATTCAACCACTGAATCCTGTATTATGTATTTTTTCTTTCTCTCTCTTTAGAGTATCTATCTATTCTCTCTCTCTCTCTCTCTCTCTCTCTCTCTCTCTCTCTCTTATCTATCTATCTATCTATCATCTATCTATCTATCTATCATCTATCTATCTATCTATCATCTATCTACAATCTAATTCCTAAAGAGTAGGCACCAAAATGTTAATGTACCTATCTTTAGCAGGTGAAATTAGGGGACATTTTTCATTCATTCCATGTGACTCAGCTTTCCAATTGCTGGGAACCCAGCAGCAACAAAAGGGATGAAATCCTGACCTCCAAGCAGTTCAAAGACTGGCGAGCAATTTCATTTAACTAAGTTATTTATTTGCTTTTTGTGTTTTTATTTTTTTTACAGTAAACATGACTAGTGACAAGCATTAATTAAAATAAGAGCAAAACCTCCTTGCTTATAATTCTCATGTTTTTGCTGCATTGGTTGCCAAGCATTTTCCTTTCTTTCCTGCCTTCATTTACAAAATGAGGGCTTTAAAAGTTAAGCATATATATAAATTCAAATTCCTGCCCTGCCACTGGGAAGATCTCTGAACCTTAACGTCTTCGTCTCAGTCAGCGTGCCCCCATCCCCCTATGGTCGTGGTGTGGGTGTGATAATTCCCACAAAAGACACACAGAAATGTGAGCATGAAGAAAAGCCTCAGCAATTGTTGGGGTTGTGCCTCCAAGAATCCTGGGCTTCTAGGGAACAGATGTGGGTCTTCTCCAATCAGTGATGATGGTGTCATGGGCAGGGCAAGTTTAATATTTGAAACAAGGAAACCTTGGTTTAGATCCCAGCCCCACTAATCCCAAGCCTTGTGGTCCCATAACCACTCCCTGCCCCGAGGCAATTTTCTCACCTGTCAAGGGGAAAAAACAAAAATATCTTTCCACACTAATATTAGGGAGATCAAGCCAGATGATGAAGGTGCTTTGAGAACTGCATGGACAACTGCAGTGAGTTGGGTCAGTGTCACGGTCAACTGTGTCAACAGCATGTTCAACTGCATCGCCAACCACACTCTTGGCCAAAGGAAACTTCCTGCTTTCTTCTCAGATTCTTGGATGAGAAGACAGAGAAGGACTTGAGTTAACAACACATTCCTGTCTTGTCCAAATCCTGGAAGCAGTTGAACTTTTCCTAATGTTTTATCCTTCTAATAGTATCTGTTCTTCTCCAAGGGATAAGATTGGGTTCCAGGTGGTCATGGGAAATTTTCACAGCAGACCACCAGCCATCTTCCTCAGGAGAAGACACTTCCAGGTCACACGTATCTTCCAAGCTCATGTCAACCTGTTCAACTACTACCAAATGAATTTTCACATCCCAAACGACACTCCTCTTTTCCATATCACCAGACTTACACCTGCCTCTTCTCTCACCAAATGGCACCGTCTGCCATCCAACACTGGCCTTGGACAGAAATGGGGTCTTCTTAAGGCCCTGTTCTGTCACTCACTCAACAGTCCGTCCCAAGCCCTTTGCTTCAGTCTCAGAAATACCTTCCACCTGCCCCCATCCCCTCTACCCCCACAATGATGTAGGCCCTCCTTTCTTCTCCCCTGGAGGAACGTAACAGCACCCTAACTGCTCTCTGCCTCCATGCTGCCTATAACCTAAATCTGGTCATGCCCCCCACCATCAAGAGAAGACCTCAGGGTCCCTATTGCGCCCACCACACCAGTAATACCCCTTCATACAACTCTGCATTGCCCACTGGCCTCACCTTTCTCCCCTCTTTGCAATTCCTTTCATGCTGGCTTATTTCCCTGGGCGTTTGCAAATGTCACCACTGCCTGAGCATACTTTGCCGATCCTTGGCTGAACTCCTGAGCTCAGATTTTTAACTGAGCTCAATTCTGTAGAGTTTCTCCCCTTCTGGGAAATGCTCATGGATCTGGGCCTGTAATTTTATTTGGAAGTGTGCCTGGCACCTGTGCCACAGTCACAAGGATCCCACTCTCATCTCAATACCTCCTCCGGTAGGGGAACCATATCTTCTTGTTCGTGCATTAAAATTGTGACGCTCAGCATCATGCTTGCCCCATGTGATTCATAAGTGTTTGTCTGGGGTTTTTTAATGTTAATTTTTTGAGAGAGAGAGAGAGAGAGACAGAAAGCATGAGCAGAGGGAGGACAGAGAGAAGTGGGGAGACAGAGAATCCAAAGCAGGTTCCGCGCTGTCATGCAAAGCCCGATGCGGGGCTCGAACTCGCAAACTGTGAGATCACGACCTGAGCCGAAACCCAGACTCGGACGCTTAACCGACTGAGTCACCCTGGAGCCCCAAAATGTCTGTTGAACGAATAAGTGGGTAACGGCGAACGCACGCCATGGGATTTGGCTTCTCTTTGTTTCCCCTACGATTTTATGGCTCAGAGAGCTTGTCTCTTCTCTAGCCGGAGGAGAGTCTTCCTTCCTTGGTCAGTGCCTTGCCTGGCTCTTCTGGGCTGTTCCAGGAGTGCCTCAGACGGAAGGTAAAACAAAAAAAAAAATTTTTTTTTTAAATGCAGTTTGGGTCCTGGAAAACATCAGTGACAACTTGTGGTGGAAGTTTATAACCGTGTTGAGGTGCGACTCGGTTGCCAAGACTTGGAAAAGACACCAGAAAACAAAGGCACCAAATGAGGTGCCGTGTGAGGAGAGGCATGTCGCGCCCGGCACACTGCTGGGAAGGAGAATGCGGAAGCGGCCGTGGCGGCTCCCAGCAGACGCCCCCTCCTGACCCGGGAGAGAAGGTTTGGCTTTAAATCAAACGGACATCCTGATGAGATGGGGGTAAGTCAAAGAGACGGAGGAGGGCTGGTCAGCACTAAAAAAAAAAAAAAAAAAAAAAAAAAATCTGTTCATCCAGGACAAGGGAGCTGGAGAAGGGCCATGAGCCAGAACCCAGATGGGCAGGAGTTCCAAGGCCCAGTCACTTGTCTGTGTCTGAAAGGCCTATGGGAGGCCGTGCTTTTAGGACAGGGGCTCCATCCTACAGAAAGCAAGTTCGACTCAGTTTGAGTCAGTTTGACGGACTCATACAAAACCAAGGGACATAGTAAGAGGCGTTCATCGTTTCTCCTGAGAAGGCAACATGGGAGACATGGTGGGCGAGGTCACTCGTCATTTCCTTCCTCATACGAGTAAGAAGAACACAGGCAGACTGAGATCAAGGCTGTTCATCGCGCATCCCCACCAACTGTGGATCTTGGGCAAGTTGCTTGATCTCTCTGGCCTCAGTTTCCTTATCCTTGAAATGGCATGGCCCATTCACCACTCAGATAACATTTGTGGCGGGAAGGTGTGTGGCCTGGTGTGAGTATATTTTCTAGCCTGAACTAAAGGTGTGTATGAAAACGCTATAGACGTGTTGAAAAGACAAATGTATATTTGTGATTTTGGCAAAAATCTCCAAGCATTGTAAAACCAGCATTTAGCTAAATGTATGCGACAGAAAGATCGAGAAAAATATGGAGGAGAACAAAGGAAAGACGGGCTGGGCTGCAAAGGGGGAGGGACACTTTGGGCCTGGGAGGGGCCACAGAGGGAGTAGCAGGGCTAACTCTAAAGACCCACGGCCCCAGCCCGTTAGAGCTTCTGGGCCTTAAGGTTGATGCTGTTGGAAACGACTCCAGGTAGTAGTCAGTCAGGAGAGAGCAGCCCATTCAACCCGGTAATATTCTCCTGCACCATTCAACTAGGCCCCCACCGCAACAGCAGTACCAATGACTAACTTCAGAAGTGGTCGATGCATAGATCAGATCAGAAAGGCAGTCAAGACAACCCCAGCTCTATTGCCCACATGTCTGAGTCAACACCAAAGCGATGCCCGGTGAAGAGGTTGGAGACTCAGAGGCAGCTTCTTTCTAATCCAATGACCCTCTTTTTTTTTTTTTTTTCAGTCTGTTCTTTCTTGTAAACCTGGGTCCTAACCCAGAGGGTCATTAGCAATGCCTTAGCACATCTTATATAAGCAGAGATAATAACCCAAAGATCCTGGCTCGATTTCAACCCAGGTAATTGCACTCTGCTTTCCAAGGCCATTTCTTGCAAAGACAGTCATTAGAGCAACTAGGACGCTCCCTCCCTCCTTGAAGGAAAAGTAACCCTTCTCTCCGGGGTCTTGGCCAGATGCCAGTTCAGGTCAGTTTGATTCCACCCACCAGGATAAGAGCTTTTCCAGGAGGTTGGGAAGTGGGGCTGCTTCGTGTTTCGTAGGTCATAGGTTCAAATCCTGTGGAGGGGCTGCTTTCAGTGACACCTCTGTTAATGATCAGGGAAGAGGAATGAACCTGGGAGCATTTTCCTTACTTTCTTTATTTTGCCCTTAACAACTGTCTCCCTGGGAGAATTATATAAGCCCCGTGCCCAGAGCCAAGTTGGCCCTCTCCCATCCCATAAGGCATCTGGCTCCATTACCAAGAGCTTCCCTGGAATGGCTCGGCTGCCTGGAAGGGAAAAAATGGACCTTCATTTCCTATTCCTATGATTTATGCAACAATATAAATTGCTATGATTCAATAAAGCAAAGTCGTATAACAAGTACATTAAATTCAGGTGCTCAGTGTACGAAATAATATAAAATGCCGATCAACACATTTTGACGTGGTAGCCGATGCTAGACTATGTGTAATCACATGTATGTATTTACATCCCTATGTACAGAGGAAAAGAATCCTAACACACAAAATTCAATGGTGATGGTTGCATATGTCAACTTCTTATTAGGTGCTCGGCACTGGGTTGGGTTCTGCACATGGATCATCCCATTTGTCCCTCGCAACACCCCTCTAAAGTCATCACTAATAAGATCCCTGTGAATCAGATGATCAAACAGCCCAGGGTCACACAGCCAGCAAATAGCCGTGCCTGTATTCACACTCCAAGTGTCTGGGGTCAGAGTATACACTCTTAAACACTATATACTGTTTCTTTCAAAATACAGAGGTTGATAATAGCAACCCCTGAGAGGTGAGGCTTTGGATCAGTTTTATGTTCCCATTTATGCTTTTCTAAGTTGCCCACATTCTCTATAATGAATGTATCTGACATTTCTAATCAGGAAAAGACGATATTTTTACGTCTTCTCTGTTTTACACGGTCTGCATTTCAGACAAAATAAAAAAATCTCTCAGTGCCAAGGAACCTTTTTTTAATGTTTATTTGTTTGTGAGCGAATAAAGAGGATGAGCAGGGGAGGGGCAGAGAGATGGGGGGTGCGGCAGGGGATCCGAAACGGGTTCTGTGCTGACAGAAGAGAGCCCCATGCAGGGCTTGAACTCAAGAACCGGGAGATCATGATCTGAGCTGAAGTAGGACTCTTAACCGACTGAGCCACCCAGATGCCCCCCAAGGAATCTTCTAAATAAAGCTCTTTTGGGAGTTTCCAGGACCAGAGAGAAGTATGAGAATAAGACAATTTGGCAAGCTGCCACAGAGATGCCATCTAGTTATAAGCCTGCTCTTGCTTCCTCTTAAGCACTGTGTGTTCTTTGCCTCCCCCAAATAACAGGGCCTCTTGACCCACGGACCAAAGAAGACACAAGTAATTAAGGGCGAAAAGCCAGGTCTGAATGCCCAATTTTTCCATGCTTCCGGGGGATGAAGTTGGCCTCTGGGTACAGCGATTGTAAGGGCCTCTGAAACTTGGCAGCATTTTAATGGCATAAGATAATTCCCCATCTACACAGTAAGAAATACGGCCTTGAGATCAATACAGGGTGAATTAGTAGTCAACAGCGATCAAGTACGACAGAGAAAATATGATTCATTTCGTACAAGGGCTAAGATCTCCAACAGTTTATTGAGAAGCGTTTGAAGATTGGGGAACTGAGCTGGGACGAATCCTTTAATTTAATCGACAAGTGGGTTTGTGGAGGAAGCACACAGACACTCGAAGGCTTTTGAGACTTTATTTTCTCTTCTCTGTTTTTTCTTTTTGCTGCGGCTGCAGTCACCTTATGGCTGCTTTTCTTCTCACAGCTGTTTCTGAAACCCCAAGATCAGTCCCAGGCAGGCAAAGCAGCGACCTCACACCTTACTGCATGAAAATGAAGTTTCCAGATCAGCGTACCGGACAGTAATTAATCTAATTAACAATTACTCAGTAGCGACGAAGTTAAGAATGTCACGTCTCGTGGCATACTTTTAATTTCAGATGCGCTTCTGAAAGTGATTTTTCCTGACATTTAACTGCCTTGCCGTATGTCTTTCTTCTTGCACAGAGATGCAATTTATCCAGCAAGGATGTGGTTTCGTTTTCCTTGGGTGCTGGAGACATAAACAAGCGTGGATTACCTTAATATGAAAAGTGATGGCCCTCGGCGTCTGCTTGAGTATGAATGTTGAGGGGGATGAAGGAATCACTTTCCTTGGTGTATTTGCTATTAAGTTTGGATGGCAGACGGCTTGGATCTAAGCCTCAGTGACACTACACAACACTTTTGTAAATAAAAATTGATTTTTAAACAGTTTTAAATAGTGCTTACCGAATAAATTTCCCCCTAAATAAGTGTTCCTGTGCATGCATAGGAGAGGATGGGAAGGAGGCTTTATAAATCCAACCTCCACCCCCCACCCCACCACCCACCTCAAGTACCATCTTGGCAATTTCGTGATGGAAGGTGTATGGCTTCAGTTATTGCAAAAGTTCTCCACGGCAGCTTTTTTTTTTTTTTTTTAATTTTTTTTTTTAATTTTTTTTTAACGTTTATTTATTTTTGAGACAGAAAGAAACACAGCATGAACGGGGGAGGGGCAGAGAGAGAGGGAGACACAGAATCGGAAGCAGGCTCCAGGCTCCGAGCCATCAGCCCAGAGCCCGACGCGGGGCTCGAACTCACGGACCGCGAGATCGTGACCTGGCTGAAGTCGGACGCTCAACCGACTGCGCCACCCAGGCGCCCCCCCACGGCAGCTTTTGAGATGATAGATTTGGCAGGGGGATGTGAAAGTCCATGCACTTCCCCAGAGTGAACATCTTGAGTCTGGTGCCTTTCAAATCCATGCCCGGGGGAGTCACAAAGTACAAACTTAAACTCTAATTCATATTGATGCAATCATCCCCCAAACGCTACCAAGTCATAAAATGTTTCCTTAGGGCAGTGCGTCATTTTCTAGAGAAAGAAGTAGGGCTTGGAGGTTAGACAGGGGATTTGGAATAGACGTGGGACACAGAGGTGAAGGACAGACTGATCCCAAACTAGCCAATGAAGTGGCCCCAAACTCTGCTGCCCAAAGAGACTTCAGAGCTGGCCCACAAGCTGATCTCCAGGAAGTTGTCCAGGTAAACTCCCAATAATGAATAGCAAATTCCAAGAATCCCTAAACGTTCTCCTATCCCACTTAAAGCTTAGCCCTTTCGTTGCGAGACTCTGTAGAAAGAATGGACTGTCACCAAAATGGCTCAACTATGGCAACTTACTGAGCATTAAAGTATCCCCGGCACCCGATCCCCTGCAGGTGAGCTATTCAGGACCCTGACACGTTTTACCTGCGTGCCTTCCAGGGACAAGGAAACTCTACGCCGGGCATGAAGCAAAGGGCGGAGGGCATTGGAACACACAAAAATTCTATGAAGGAAACGCCATCCCCCTTTTAAAGAGATAGAAACTGAATTTCAGATGAGGTAAATGTCACAGTGGAGTAACCGAACTGGTAAGTGGTCCGGACAAAAATCTAACCCAAGTGTGGCTGACAGGGGCACATCTTCTTCCTACTTTACCAAGCTGCGTGCAGTCAGCGTAAACTCTGTCTCGAGTGTTGATTTGGACTATTTCTGATCTTTGTAGTTGTTTCAGTGATAGCTCAATTAGCCAAAATATTTAGGAAACAGGGCATTCTGGTCAATTGAAAGTCTACCTTAGCAAACGGAGTCTAATGAAATAACCAGATTGTCAGTATCTGTTCATTGCACAGCAGGTAGTTGCCCCTACTCCCCCATCTTTTTGTATCCTGTTTGCAACCTGCATTTCCCTTAATCATAACAGTTAACAGGTTTATTATCATTGTTGATACATCTTGTCTTCCCTATTCTATTGTAAGTTCAGACCCATGGGACAGGGCCCTTCTTGCCACATTTAATCTCCAGTGCATGGCATAGAGTAAGTCCTCAGTACAAAGTATATGTATATGTATTTGTGTATGTGCAGGTACGTTTACCCCTACTTGTGCATTGGATAGGTATATTACAGGTATATGTATATGTATACATGCATGGATATTAGACACTACATAGTATATTGTAATATATATTGTAGTATATATTGTAATATATTGTAATATATAGAATATAGAATATATAGAATATAAAATATAGAATAATATATATAATATAATATATATTCTATATATTACAATATGTATAATATTGTAATATAGCATAGTATATGATAAAATTATATGATAAATATATAATTTGTTATGTGTAATATATAGTGCATGATATAAAATATGTTTACCTTATACTATATGTATAGTAATATACAATACATTAATATATGATATAGTATATGGTATTTTACAAGGTAGGATACATTTTACATATATGATATAGTATATGGTATATTACAAAGTAGGATACATTTTACATTATGCATCACATATTCTATATGTAACACATTATATAATATTATTGCCATATAATTTTATCATAAAATATACCGTATTACAATATACTACAATGTATATAACTACTAATATACTATAGGTATATAGTATATTAGTCATATATATATAAAATGTGATGGAATGAATGAATGAGAGCATGAAAGACTCTGAGAAGGAGGTGGTGAAGAGCATTATTCTGAATGTGTACTGATCTGAGGATATCCCCAGACACAGTTGCCACACAAGGTTTGAATCCAGATTCTGTCTCTAACCAGCTCTGCATTTGCGGGCAAATCCCTTGGTCACCTGAGTCCAAGTAAAATAAGGGCAACTATACTATGAGTTAGCCTCTGTTGACACTTCCTGTGTACCACAGTGCTAAGCACGTTGCATGTCCAAACTTAATGAATCTACCAAGTACCCTATTAGTCAGGTATTATTTTTGGCCCTATTTATAGGTGAGGAAATTAAGGCGCAGTGATCGCAAGTAATTCGCTCAAGGGCACACAGCTAGAACAGGATGGGGATACTGGCTCCAGAGCTCGCATGCTTAATTCCTACAGCAGGGACTAAATGAAACAGTGGGCATACACCATTTCACACAGCACCCAACACGTACTAACCGCTCAGTCAATGCTAGCTAGCCAGCCTTTGCCTCTCCCTTTTAAGGACGACAACCTCTGGCTTACCACATGTGCTGTTAAAACTTGACAATATATTTATTTGCCTTATAAAGAATGGAAGAAGAAATCAGCTCGCATAGATTTTATTTCCAAACTATCTATAAATAATAAGTTAAGGAAAACTTGCCTTTCCTATTTAAAGGTCTAATTTAGATCCTTTATCAAAATGATTTAAAATGCCTTTCACTGGGAAACCATATTTCAAAGACTTTATTTATTAGACTTCTTGAAAGTGTGTTTTTAATGCACATTCTGACTTTTTGCCAAACCTCTTCTCTGAAACAGTAAAATTAGAGCCGCCCCCTCTTTAAAGAGTTATATTTATTAGATTTTTACATATTGATACAGTACAATCTATCAAAATAAATCTGAGAATGGGCACATAAATCTTCCACTCTTCCAACATTCTTTATATCCAGAGTCTCCACAGTAATTTCCATCTGACAAACGCTCAGAGGAGTCTGGGGGCGAGGAACTTCTTTTCTAAAGAATCAAACCTGCATCTTCAAGTGTAACTTCTCTGGCTACCTTCACTTCCCTCACCACCATGGCTGCACTTGGACCAGAGTGGCTGTGTGTGTCTGTTTTATCTGACACCGGTAATTAAATGTAATTGCCTTTAAAGCCTAAACAGCTGTGAGCTCTACAAAATGCACACAACTCATAAGCCAAGGCCTGAACCAGTGTTTCAACCCCTTGGGAGGATGCTCGAAGATACGTCACCATTTTGCCTCTTTTCATGCTGCACCCTTCAACACCTTTCTTCCTTTCGATTTAAATTAAAGACAATTACTTCAAAAGAAGATACCTATTTCTAAAACTTCGGTGGGTGGATTCTGAGTGATTTCAAATAATGTACGTGTTGCCAACATCCCAGTGATTTTGAACGTGAGACTTTCTTTTCTGTAATTCAGAGATCTCTACGGTGACATGTCATAGACACCAGAATGGATGCGCAGGGGCACGGATATGTATCATATTTGATACATGGGTTACCCACTTGACAGTGTAGAGGTCAAGAAATTCTAGGGGCGCCTGGGTGGCTCAGTCGGTTAAGCATCCAACTTCAGCTCAGGTCATGATCTAATGGTTCACGGGTTTGAGCCCCGCGTCGGGCTCTGTGCTGACAGCCCCGAGCCTGGAGCCTGCTTCGGATTCTATGTCTCCCTCCCTCTCTGCTCCTCCTCCGCTCATGCTCTCTGTCTCTCAAAAATAAATAAACATTAAAAAATTTTTTTAAAAAAAGATATTCTAGTGAGAGATAAGATCTTGGGCCTCCCTTTTACGGGAGAGGAACATTTTAATCGCCAAAGCGTGGAGCATGATAAGTGCATGCATTATATCTTCCTTTTTAAAACCCGTGAACTAGTTTGTATTGCATGGGGCTCCAGGTGCACTTATCAAATGAGGACAAATTTAAAAATGACAATTTTCATCAGGTAATTTGACCCTCCGTATGGAGGAGAGGTATATATGACCCTGTAGGAAGAGTCTGAGTCAGTTTTTGCACTACCCTGGTGATGGACTCAATATTTGCGTCCCTGCTCCCACCCACCCAACACCCGTATGTCAAAGCCCTAACATGCAATGTAATAATATTTGGAGATGAGTTTTTGGAGACGTACTTAGGTCTAAATGAGACCATGAAGTTGGGATCCTCATGGAATTACTGAATGCCCTTAGAGGAAGAGGAAGAGGAAGGGGAAGAGAGAGAGAGAGAGAGAGAGAGAGAGAGAGAGAGAGAGAGGTCTCTCCATACGCATATGCCAAGGAAAGACCATGTGCGGACACAGCGAAAAGGTGGCCAGCTGTGCATAAACCAGGAGGGGAGGTCTCCCCAGAACCCAGCCATTCTGGTACCCTGAAGGTAGACTTCCCAGGCTCCAGAACTGCGAGAAATGAATGTCTGCTGTTTAAGTCACCCAGCCTGTGGTATTTTGTTAGAGCTACCCAAGCTGAGAAAAACATCAAACTCAGTGTTCTTGAAAGATGAAAATAAAGCTGCGCCGGTATCCATGCTTTGACGAATACCCACAGCCTCTCTCCCTCTCCTGGTCCAGTGTCCCCTTCCGTCTTTCCACCTCCACTATCTCGAACAGTCACGATCCCCCCATTGCCATGTGGCGGGGTCCAAACCGCTGACCATAGCATCCCAAATCCTTTCTAATCAGTCCCCGCTGATTTCTGCAACTGCCTCTCCGGGGGATAACATCTCTAAGTGACCTGCCTCACCGTGGCCAGCCCACTATCCATTTCCGTTTATAGCCCCAAAGCACCTTGGTTTTCCACTATTTCCAGCCCCACCTGTGCACCCTAACTTTGACCCCCCTCTTAATCCAAATATTTAGCCGATGCAAATTCTTCCGCAGGTCCAGGGTGAAGTATGTTCCCTCATGCTGGGTACACAGAAGCTAACATAACCAGTTGGGAGGAAGGTTGACAGCAGGAATGGGCAGGAAGGAGGAAAGAATGGAAGGAGGTGGGTTCAGTCAGAGCTGGCTTCTTCTGCACCTCATACACATATCATCTGCTGCCTCCACTCACATGCCCCTTGGGACTTAGAGTGACTTTCTGAACAAGAGACAGCACCAAGGCCACCCAGGGCTTCAGCACAACTGAGAGATCCTTTTGAGTAAAAGAAAGGAGCAGAACTAAAAATTTCTTATGAACCTACTATGTGCCAGGCACTTCTAAGTACTTTAACATACTCAGTTTCCACTGCAATCCTCAAAGGCAGACTTAAAGCAAAACCTTTCCTGGGGCGCCTGGGTCACTTCGGTCGCGGGTTTAGCGTCCGACTCTTGATTTTGGTTCAGGTTATGACGTCATGGCTCTTGGGATGGAGCCCTGCTTCGGGCTCTGCACTTACAGGGCAGAGTCTACTTGGGATTTTTTTTCTCTCTCTCTCTTTCTCTGTCTCAAAATAAATAAACATTAAAAAAAAAAAAAAGCTCTTCTTTTATAAGTGAGAAAAAGGAGGCCCAGAAGTCTTGTCATGAAAGAATTTAGAGCAGGATTTGAATCCAGACCTTCTTCCACTCAATCAACTTGTTGTTGTTGTTGTTGTTTTTAGTATGAGTAGCTATCTTGAAAACTATTCAGCCAGGCACTGAGGTCCCAGAAATGATATGACCTGATTAGTGTTTTCTAGTGGCTTCCAGTGTGAGAGAATGGAGCACACCTATAAATAAAATAAAGCAAGAAAGGGTAAACAAGATTCAACCAACAGTCCATACTGTTCATTTGTCTACACTCCTTGAGGCACAAACACTTATTGAGCATCTGCTAAATCCCAAGTACTATCTCATGACTTTCCCGTGTTTATACTTTTAGATCTGTGGGATCTCTGCAGAACTCTGTGGGATCAGTATGACCAGTATTCTATGCATTGTGTAGACAGGAGTTTAATTAACACGTCCATGTTTCCTCAGCTGGTACAAAGAAGAAAGCTTAAACCACGTGTCAGAAGCCCATTGAGAAATGGACCCAGGAGCGCCTGGGTGGCTCCGTCGGTTAAGCGTTCAACTCCGGCTCAGGTCATCATCTCATGGTTCACGGGTTCAAGCCCCACGGCAGGGTCTGTGATGACAGCTCAGAGCCTGGAACCTGCTTCAGATTCTGAGTCTCCCTCTCTCTCTGCCCCTCCCTCGCCTGCCTCTCTCTCTCTCTCCCTCTCTCTCAAAAATAAATGCACATTTAAAAAATCTTTGTTAATGAACCCAATGTTAGAATGTTTCGTGCATAAATTTGTGTATCCGTATCTTATTTACGCACTGAGGCATAAATTCACTTACAGAGTCTTAGGGTCAGGCAACTGGGATGACATTTAGAGCCACAAGATCTTAGATTCATCCAGTGTCTTTAAGTTGTGTTACAGTTTTGCAGTCATTGGCCATAAGGAGCAGGACACAAGAGGAACAAATGGGCCCTGTCTCTGCTACAGCAGCAGGGATGAATATCACCACCTTCGGCTTGCAGGGCACTGGGGCTTGACGACACCACACATCAGTCACAGGGTCTGAAAGCTACTATTAGACACGTTTAGTGGGTCTACATAAATCTCTTTTAGCATAATTTGTTCCTTCCTAAAAGAGGAGGGAGAGAGAGAATGGGGTGGGGGTGGGGGAGAGAAAGGGAGATCATATTTGTACAAATCTGCGTTTGGAAGTCCTAAAAAGCAATGAGAGCCAAAGACCAAGAGGACCAGCGACGCTCGGGAGGTAGGGATTTTGAAACTGGAAGCCCTGTGAGAAGCCAACATGGTAAGAGGGACAGAACCCAACAAGAAGTGTTCACCACTCACTTGGCCAGACACAGCCGAAAGCCATGCACTGGGAATGTATGGCCAGAGCCACAAGGAGAAAACTAGCCCCTGGATCAGTACCTGGCTTCATATATTATTTTTGCTATTTCTTTTTTTTTTTCCTTTGATTTCTTCTTTGACTCCTAGGTTCTCTCTTCTTTTTTTAATTTTTATTACTTACTTATTTATTGTATATATAATTTCTAGTCAAGTTAGCTAACTACAGTGTATACAGTGTGTCCTTGGTTTGGGGGGTAGATTCCCATGATTCATCGCTTACATGCAACACCCGTGCTCATCCCAACAAGTGCCCTCCTCAACGCCCATCACCATTTCCTCCTCCCCTGCTACCCCCCCCCCCAATCAACCCTCAGTTTGTTCTCTGCCTTCAAGAGTCTCTCATGGTTTGCCTCCCTCCCTCTCTGTTTGAAACTACTTTTTCCCCTTCCCTCCCCTCCATGGTCCTCTGCTAAGTTTCTCAAGTTCCACATATGAGTGAAAACACATGATATCTGTCTTTCTCTGACTGACTTATTTCACTTAACATAATGCCTTCCAGTTCTATCCACGTTATTGCAAATGTCAGGATTTCATTCTTTCTCATTGCCAAGTAGTATTCCATTGTATATATAAACCACATCTTCTTTATCCATTCATCTTTTTGTTATTTTTATGGGCTGATAACTGCATGATTCTGGTAACTCAGTTGGGTGTTCTCTCTCTCTCTCTCTCTCTCTCTCTCTCTTCCTCTCTCATAGGTTCTGTCTCATAGGCCATAGAGTGGATTCTGTGCTGAAAGGTAACAATTAGCCTGGCAATAGAATATTCCTGATGTGTTTCTATTTTGCTTTATCTTTTTTTTTTCCTCTCTGCGATTGTCCTACAAATAATAATTAAAAAAAAACAAACCTATCAGTACTAGATTTTTACTTGGAAGTTCTAGAGATGCCCTTAAAGTAACCATTTCTCTGAAATGGATGGTTTGGATCATAGCAATCTGTGCCTTCCTTGGTTCTTGAGAACAATCCTATCACTGAGGAAATCATGCCTCAGGACTAATTTCCTTTGATTCTGGAGTCGACACAGAGTGGCTTAACTCTGGGGCTACCTGGGATAAGAGTTTCTGACATGAAGACTAGGTGTAAGGCCTGGTTTGATGGGGAGACTCACCCCAGGCTACAGACAGTGTTATTCACACACCACCCAGCAGATATTGTGATCTGACAAGGAATCGGGGCCTTGCTTTCCATGTGGATGCTCCCAGGGATTCCACGGAACATTATACCAGGGAATTCTCGTTAGCAAATTCTCTTCACTACTAAAGCAAGACAGAACTCCAGGAGGAAAATTTGGCCTCATTCTTAAAATATAGTTTTGAAGGTAAATTTGCTTTCATGGTGGCCTATAACATGCTCCCTAATGGCTCCAATTTCCTGGTGCACATGTTCTTGTGTAAACCTTTTCCCTTGAGTGTGTGCTAGACCTAGTGACTAACCTCTAATGAACAGTATATGGCAAAGGGAGTGAGATGACACCTACAAGGCTATTGATACTCACGTGGTCACAGGTAGACACCATCAGTTCCTCACAAGTGGCTAGCCAGGGAGTTGGGGCTTCATGTTGGTCACAACATGGCAGCTTGCTTCCTACAAAGAGAGCAAGCCACGAGAGAATGATGACACACGGAAGATAGAAGCCACAGTCCATTTGTTTGTTTGTTTGTTTGTTTTGAGAGAGAGAGTAGGAGAGGGGCAGAGAGAGAGGGGGAGAGAGAGAATCCCAAGCAGGCTCCGCACTGTCGGGACAGAACCCAAAGAAGGGCTCAATCCCACAAACCGAAGACCATGACCTGAGCCGAGATCAAGAGTTGGACGCTTAACCAAATGAGCCACCCAGGCGCCCCTAGAGGTCACAGTCTTTTTATAACCTAACATTGGAAGTGACATCCATTGGTTCTGCCATAAGCTGTTCATTAGAGGCAAGGCACTAAGCATAGCCCACACTGAAGAGAAAAGAAAGGTCGCACTTTTTAAAGGGAGAAATGGCCAAAAATTTATGGACCTAAAAATTACCTCAGCCCCAATCTAACAGAGTTAGCAGGAAATCCTTCCATTTTGGGGGCCACGTTGCTCTTCCAGGCTAACTTCAGAATCCCTGGAACTTACTTGGTTTTATTGAAAGAGGAGAAAAGCCTCTAGAACTATTCTGGGCATCAAAGCAGAAGAGGTTATGTTCTAGATTTAGCATGTCTCTCCTAAGTAGGCAAGGTCTTCTCTGCCCAAGGTGTTCAACAAAGGTTTTACACCCCACACCTGTGTTCCCAGTTCATTTCAAGCCCTGCCCCATTCACAAAGGAAGTTGGTCCACAAAGCATCCCTTTGGACAGAGCTCTGCTTTGGAGTAAGAAACCCATAATTCACAGTCAGGTATAAACAGAAATTACTTGACTACCTTGGTTATTCACACTCTTACCCTATTTCCCCAATGAGTTAGATAACCAAAAACTCCTTCCTGCTAGATCTTAGAAGCCCTGTTCTTCTCCCCTCATGTTTCTTCAACTAAAATAGAAAGTTGGAAGCTATTGTTCTTTTTTATTCTTCTCTCCTTCTTTAAGACCTCTCCAAGAAAGGTCAAGTGCACACAGTATCTATTTCAAAGCCTTTAAAATTATATTTTAGGGGGAAATTTAGCCAATTATTATTTTAAAGTACACTCTTTCTTAGAGAAATATCAGTCTGTATAGAATTTCCTCTACAGGGAGCCTGAATGGCTCAGTCGGTTAAGCATCCGACTTAGGCTCAGGTCATGATCTCACGGTTTATGAATTCGAGCCCCCACATCGGATTCTGTGCGGACAGCTCGGAGCCAGGATCCTGCTTCAGATTTTGTGTCTCCCTCTCTGCCCCTCTCCCACTCACACTGTCTCTGTCTCTCACAAATAAAGATTAAAAAAAAAATTTTTTTTTAAAACATTTCCTCTGAGAGGGATGCCTAGGTGCCTCAGTCATTTGAGTGTCTGACTCTTGATATTGGCTCAGGTCATGATCTCACAGGTGGTGGGTTTGAGCCCCATGTCTGGCTCGGTGCTGACAGCATGGAGCCCGCTCGGGATTCTCTCTCTCCATCTCTTTCTGCCTCTTCCCTCAAAAGAAATAAATAAACATTTTTAAAAATTTAAAGAAAAAAGAGTCTCCTCTAAGAAATGCACACATGAGGGAAGACTTTTCTCTAACCTTGAAATTTTCTAAATCATTCTATCTATTTATTTTTAAAGATCTTATCGTTAATGTCTACACCCAGCATGGGGCTTGAACTTCCAACCCGAGATCAAGAGTTGCATACTCTGCCAACTGAGCCAGCCACCTCAAAACATTTTGAATCAAACCAAAATGGTTTGTGAATCAAGGGTTACTAGTCTTGGCTTGCAGCGGCTCACCTGAGTCTGATGAACTCGAACCTTCCTACGGGCAGTCACTTCATTCACACATGGTCGTGTCTGAACCTCAAACCCAGGTTTCTGTGGTTGACTCCTTGCGAATTAGTTGAGGGCTCTTTTTTGACCAGCTAAGGAAGCAAATTCAGAAACACAGCACCCAGGCTTTGAGCAGAGGGAGGATATTCTTCTAAGGCTGGATCACGGCATAAAAAGACCAGAAATGGACCCAAAATTTAGCATCCGTGAAAATATGCTACAGTCCGTGACAAATAAGGCAAGTGGTATTTGGTCCGTGCGCTAATATATCCCCTCAGTCCCTTCTCTCACGAAACTGCTCGCACTGGCAGAGAACATGTTGTCATCCTTGGTGTATTTTTTAAAAGTTTTTTTTTAATGTTTTATTTATTTTTGGAAGAAAGAGAGAGAGTGCGCACAAGTGGGGAAGGGGCAGAGAGGGGTGCAGGGGTCAGAGGATTCAAAACCGGCTCTGTGCTGTCAGCAAGGAACCCAGTGCAGGGCTCGAACTCATGAACCGCGGCACCGTGACCTGAGCCGAAGTCAGATGCTCAATGAAACGAGCCAGCCGGGTGTCCCTTTTGGTTTGCTTTTTAACCTGCGACTTCCTCTCTTTAAACTTTTTAAAAGGAGCCCCCCAAATGATATTATGAACAACTGAGAAAACGTGTTCAAGCTATCTAAAGTATCTAAGAATAGTACCTTCCTAGTGACTTGTAGGACGAGCTAAAGCAAATGCACTTAGAACTGGACTCACTACTTTTTCATAATGGGATGGACTAAATTACCCATTATATAGGAATCACACATAAAAGCCTTCCTCTCCATCAAGTGATAGATCAAAGGAAGGAAAGATGAGTGGTCTACAGGCATGAGCCACGCCTCCCGAATTCTGAGACCAGGACTGAACAGCCTGCATTTTAACTACCTCTCCTTGACATGAAACAGTCTTCACGTGTCTCCCACTGAGGAAAGTCAGGTAGGCTCAGCTACAAAGATTTTCTTCCGTTGCCCACTGCCCCCCACCCCCCCCCTTTCCTTTACCATTCCATCGGAAGGATGACAGGTCCCTGACTGGGCTCAGGTGAATCTAATTTAAAATCCGGACTTGGCGCGTCCCTCCCATCTGAGCCTTGCAGGGAGGGCATCTGTCAGCATCACAGCGTGGGTCCCTGGCATATTTATGGTCGCAGTGACGGCCTGCTCATCCCTCCGCAGCTGCAGTGGCTCCCGATTCCTGCCCCCATCTGCGTGGAAACTACCCAACCAGATATTCTGACTTGCAGCGACAGATGAAAACGCGCCGTGTCCCCCCAGCACCCCACTGCCCTCATCCCCTCTTGGGCAGAGTACCGAGGGGCCATCAGTGTGCCATTCCAGCAGCCATCTTGCGGCGGTGTTGCAAATTCATCGGTATTCTAAAGAAGCCATGCCTTTGTCCCCTCACTCGCTCTGCAGACATTACCAAGGGTCTCCTATGGGCCAGCCACACGCCTAGTCATTGAAATGCAATCACAGACTCGCCACCCCATCCGTGACCTCGTGGAGTTCGCTCTCCTCACGCCTCCTGTATGGGGAGCTTTCTGACCTGTGTTTCTTAATTTCCGAGAAGTGGATGCCAAATGACAGGCAGGTCTCTGCTGAGGAATTCTTTGGCTGAGGATTTCTTTTGCAGATTCTAAGGTCTAACCCTGGCAGGACTTGCCCAGGGTACACACACGACCCCTGAAACGGGAAGATGTGAGTTGAACCATCAAGACCCCTGGACTAGAAGCCAAGGGAGGCATCCGGCATGTTGCCCACTGGACGCTTTTTCAAGGCCCAGTTATATGCCAGCCCGATGCCCGCGACTCTGTACACACAAACCAGTCACACAGGCTCCGATTCTCAGTGCAGTGACAGTCTAGGGGGTGCTGGGATGGGGAGGTGAACAGATAATTTAGAAACATTCATAGCAGAGGTGTGTGCAGGTAACAATAAATGTCGTTAAAATAATAAGGAAAGAAAGGAAGTCTGAGACCTAGGCCAAGCCCTTTACCCCTTTGCCCTCAGTCTCCTCATGTAGAAAATGGGCATGATTCTGGATCATTTTCAGGGTAGTTTCCCCTGCACCTAGGACACATCGGTCCAGGCTGAACCAGTGGCCCAAATCTACCCGTTCACTTCTTTTCTGCACCTCCTGAGAACACCCCAACCCGAGTCCATGTGCCTGACCATTCTGTTCCCAGCCAGGAACAAAAAACACAGCTCGCATTCACAAGAAGTTACCAAGAGCTTTCACAGACACGGTTCATTGGATCATGTCTCTTCTCTACACACAAAGAACAGGTCCGAGGTTGTTCTTTCCCTTTTATGGGTGAAAACCTTCAAGCCTCAAAGAGGTGAAATAATTTGATCAAGATCTGAGAAGAAGAAATAAGCCATGAAGCTGAATTTATTTTTTTATTTGCCTATTTATTTATTTATTTAGAAAGAAGTCCACTTACCTGTTTTCCCTAAGGATACCCCAACAGAGTAAGGAAGAGTAGTTTTGTGTGTTTGTTTTTAATGTTTATTTTTGAGAGAGAGAGACAGAGAGAGACAGAGGATCTGAAGAAGGCCCCAATGCGGGGCTCAAACTCACAAACTGTGAAGTCAGACCTGAGCCAAAGTCAGACGCTTAACTGAGCGGCCCAGGCGCCCCAGAAGCTGAGGCCTTCTGCCTCCAGAGTCCACACATGCCTAGACTAGTGAGCAGGACGGATGGGAGGAGGAAGGAAGCAAGCGTCCCCGGGCCACAGCAGGCATCACCAGCAGAGCTGGATTTGTGACAAACGCAGCAGAGGTGAAGGGCCCTGGAGGATGCAACAAGCTGGCCTGGGCAATCTCACCTCCACAACTGACTCCTGGACCCTCTGTCAGTTCCGGTTCTTCGGCCTGTGGCACCTTCTCCAGCCTGTGCCTGTGAATCAACCAAGGGCTGCACGCAGTTGGGGGTAGTTCGCAGAGCCAAAGGCACTGTTTGCCAGCAAGTATAAGAAACCGCCCAGCAACGGCCCGCAAACCGGAAGTGAAACCGGATGCAAAACCAAACCTTCGGGTCATGGGAGCGTAACTTCCTCTCCAGCGACTTCCGTTATTGCCATGTGTCCTGACCCGGTGACCTCTTCCGTGTAGGAGGCTCTGAGAAAGCATATTCATATGCGGAGACAAAGGCAGGGGAGACAGAGGTGAGCCCGGATTCTAAGAATTGGAGGGGTTTCCTTCCCACACATGACCAGTCCAAACCAAAGTCCTCAGGAGATTGTCAGGCTGGCTTTTCTTGTTTTACCCCATTTTACCACAACAGATGCGGCACGTTGAACATTTCTTATGAATGAAAAAGAAAGAATGTGTATTTAGCCAAAGCAATTAAGAGTTAACTCTTAACAATGTGGCTGAGGGGCATGTCGGTGACTCAGTTGGTTAAGCTGCCAACGCTTGATTTTGGCCCAGGTCATGATCTCACGGTTGGTGAGTTCGAACCCTCCATCGGGCTCTGCCCTCACAGCACAGAGCCTGCTTCAGATCCCCTGTTTCCCTCTCGCTACCCCTCCCCGACTTGTGCGAGCCTGCTCTCTCTCTGTGTCTCAAAAATAAATGTTTCAATAAATAGATAAAAAGTAGCTATTTGATATCTAGAGAAAGGTAATTTTTTGCTTTGTACCCCTTAAATCAAGTTTACGTCAATGCTTTTTACATACCCACTGGGGGGGTCCCACTCATATGACAATACCTCATCTTCATCAATGTGATCCCCATACCCATGTTGGGAGTTTTGTCTTATTCTCTGCATTTTACGGAGGAGGCATTTCGTTATTCCCCTTCAAAGCTGCACCCCTAATCCGCTTTGTCCCAAGGCCACGCGGAACAAAGCGGAAAGTGGCCTTTCCATAGGGACTGGGAAAAAAACACCACCTCTGGAAAATATTTCTTCTACCTGGCTGTGTACTTGAATTAAAGCATGAAACAACTTTAAATGGAGACGAATCAATACATTAAATCATTGTTATCTTCTATTCACCTTTTATTCTAGGAGTTAGGTTTACTGCCAATCCACCTTGAGATCCCTCACTAATGATGCAGGGGCACGTGGGGGGGTGTTTAGGAATAATGCCTCTGGAAACAGGTATTCCCTTGAGAAGTTAGGTCAGGACATGAAGCACTTGGTCACCCACTGTTGTCCCAGGGAGCCATCCATCTTAGGGCTGGTGCCTGCGTGGGGTCTCCTTGCACTCTGAATTGGAGCTGGATCTGTGATGTACAGTAACGGGGATATTGGGACAAAGGTCACCTCAGGCCAATTCTGGGCCTAAGGAAGCCTGAACACTTTTGATTCCTCTCCTGGAATACTTGCTTTGGGAGTGGTGGTAGGTTCAGTGAGTCTCCCTAAAAAGTTTCATCCATGTCCTAAGCCCCAGAACTTGGGAATGTAACTTTATTTTGGAAAAAAACATCTTGGTAGATGTAGTTTGGTTGAAGATCTCGAGATGAAATCACCTGGCGTTACCCAAGGGATCCTAATCCCAACCACAGTGCCCTTACAAGAAAAAAGCAGAGGGAGATCTGAGACACAGAAAAGGAAAAGACCACACGGAGACAGAGGCACAGAACGGAGAGATGCTACCATAAACCAGTGACTGTTTGAAGCCACCAGATGCTAGAGGAGCCTCCTTCAGGATTCTTCCCCGAGAACTTCTAGAGGGAGCGGGGCCCCGTCTATTCCTGGATTCCAACTCCTGGCCTCCAGAACTGTGACAGAATAAATTTCTGTCATTTTAAGCCATCCAGTTTGCGATGGCTTTTTTTGTAATGGCTTCATTTGTAATGAAGGCCCCAGAAAACTAATGCTGGAGTCTTTAGAGTCCATTTAAAAAGTGTGCCTGTCAGGTCAGGAAGGCAATATGGAAGGATCATGTAGAGAGGAGACGCTGACACTTCACGGTGAGGAAGAAAGGCCCAGCATCCCGGTCAAGGCTTCATGACCCTATTCCTGGTCACTGTGTGACAACAACCCCACGACAGGCCACCAACATCGTCAGTAGAAGATCTGCTCAACTGAGCTCACTGAGCCAAGGGAAACAACAAAATGGCTGCTGTTTTAAGCCTCTAAGTTTGGGGAGATCTTTTGTGTAGCAACAGATCATTTAAAAGGAGACCAAGGGGCAAGTCAGGTGAAGAGAGGTCTGAGGACCCTGAAGAGTGAAAATAAAGGATCACAGTGGGAGGAAGAAGGTCATCAGGGAACAAAGGGAAGAAAAGCACATTGACCACAATGTCACAATCCTGACTTGGGCTGTGGAATACAAATCAGACAGTCCCCAGTACTCAAAATTGAGTCCTCAGCCACAGATAACACAGAAACGTGTCTTCTGTGGGGAATTGAAGAAGCAATGATAAACTTAGTGCTTAGGTGATGAAAACAGGCCAAGTAAAAGTGAATGCCTGGTGATACACATGTGTTGGTGTCTTACTGCCACCATAACAAATTACCACCAACCCAGAGACTGAAAACAGCAAAGACCCATTATCTTCTCGTTTTGAAGGTCAGAACAGCAAAATTCGTCCTACAGAAAGATGCAACAAGTTGTTGGCAAGCCTCATTCCCCCTGCAGGTTCTAGAGGGTCTCCGTTTCTTCGTCCTCTCCAGCTTCTAAATTCCACCTCCATTCCTTGGCCTGTGGCCTCCTCCTCCGTCTTCAAGGCACATCACTCCAGCCCCTGATTTTCTCTTCCCCTCTTCTCTAACTCTGGCCCTCCTCCCTCCCTCGGACATCAGACCTACCTGGATAATCCACAATAACTTTCCCACCTCAACAAGTTTAACTTAATCACATCTGCACAACCCTTTATGGCCTGTAAGGTAACATATTCACCAGGTCTGAGGATTTGGGTGTGGGCATCTTTCTAAGCCTGTGAGTCAGCCTACCTTACATTTAATGAGCATTGGCTCCATGTAAAGCACTGAACTCTTTCTATCTTACTTAATCTTCATAACAGCCCTATGGGAGAAGTATTATCATTTCCCCCACTTTAAAAGGGAAACCGGGGCTCAGTAAAGTGAGACTACATCCATGTTTACACAAAAGACAGAGCCAGGACTCTGGTCAGGGGGTCTGATTCCAGAACCTGTGCCTTCACCCTCTGCATGTCCTTCTCCTACATACTATGCTCCTCAAGTGTTAGCAGAGGCATCGCCAGCAACCACTTCTAATGCTCCCATTTTACAGAGACCCAGAGAGAGAAAATGATCTGGTGTGCCAGCAAGAGGCAAACAAGACCAATTTTATTCAGTCAACAACAAATATTTACTAAGGTCCTACTAAGTGCCAGATGCTGGGGATTCTACAGTGAACAAAACAGAGTCCTTACTTTCCAGTAGGGAAGATATACCAGGTGTAAATAAAGGATGACAGTCGATAATGTCAGCCATAGAAGAGGGTTACAAAGGAAAATAAACCCGGACAAAAAAGCAACTGAGAGGAAGGGACTTTAGAAGGAGTAGTCAGGACCTTTGTGATGAAGGGAGACCAGATCCCGACTTTAACGAGCAACGTTCAGTCTTCCTCTAAAGAAGCAAAATACAAAAAGAAAAAAGGAAAGTCTTTCTCTGGAGGAATATCAGTATCGAAGTATGTGCATTTGGGTTAAACAAAGATGTAGGGATAATTGCATGCAAATAGATCTTCGTCAAGACCTCATTGGATCTGGTTGGATATGGCCATTAAGAGCCAGGGAGTGGAGGCCACACTACCATACTGGAGAACAGAGCTCTCCTACCACACAGTGAACCATCACTTTTGTTTTTCCACTTGCGTATAGATAGTAGAAGTCATACAAGATGTTATTTCTTTCACTGTAAAGCATTTTATTCCTTCCCACCAGCTCCCCAGCCCTGTAAGAGACTTGAAGAGGTAAGAGATAACCCCCAACCTAACTGAGGAGCTATGGTTGCTTGTTGTATCTCAGAATCTGCCACCACAACACCTGAGCTGCCTGGGATTGGAAAGTCTTAAGACGGAAAGTGGGATTTGATTTGGGCTCTAAAGGAGCTAAAGTGGTTTTCATGTGGGGACACTGCACAAATGGTCCAGTGTGTTTTGGGAAGAGAAAGGAGATCAATCTAGCCATTCCAAGCATACCATGGTGGGGTAACAGGTGGGCTCCTCCTGGTATGGAGACTTGAGTGGCATCAGATTAGGAATGGTGTTATGATAACAGCAGAGTTCCTGAAGAACAATCTAGAAGTAGAATTGTTGGGAAGGGGAGACTAAGTAATAAATGAGGAACCACTTAGAGACCAATGCTCTAATGGAAACTGAGAAGGGAGGTCATGGAGAGAACATGTTGGAAGAAATTATGGTGGCTTGGGTGGGTCTGTGTTTCCCAGAATGCCCTTTCTTGTACACTTATTGTTTAGGAAGACCACCATGGAGATTTGGGGCAGAGGAGGGTGCAAAGAAGGGGGAAACATTTTACAGCTCATGAGTTTTTGTAGATCTGCTGACCCACCTCCTTCGTGTGAAGCAGTGGTTGGGCCTGTGACAGCTCTACCTTGCCCTAGATTTTTCTTTAGCTACTCCGGCTCTTGGGTTAGGGTTATGTCTTCATCTCCATGATGAAAGGTTCCAGGTTCCAAGAACTGACACAGGTCTCCTTTCATTTTCTAGCTTACTCTTGTTGTCCTACACTGCACATCTATCTTCCCCACCTGACTGGACGCCCTGTGGGCTTGAAACTCCAGCATCGGATATAAAGATAACAGTGCAACAGCCTTACAGAAACTTACAGCTCGGATATAAAGATAACAGTGCAACAGCCTTACAGAAACTTACAGCTGTTAACCAGCTCCCACAATTGCACAACATCAAATCCTGGTAACAAAGATATGGTTCCCTGTGGTGCCAGTTTTCTAGCTGAAGCCTCACTGATATGGAAAAGCAATAAGATAGGATTCTGGAGCCTACTAACCATCTTGATGATTAATAATAGTAAAACCAACAACTGACATTCACTAGAAAACTGCCTATTTTTTTTTTTTTAGTGCTATACAAGGGACTTGACAAACTCTCACTAATCCTTGTAATAACCATGGAGACGGCTCTGCCTTCGGTTTTCAGCGGGAGGTCATCTAGCAGCTCCCAAATCTAGAAAGTTACAGCCCTTGATTCAAAGCCACGTCAGTCTAACTCGGTGTGCGGGGGGTGGGTTGGGGCGGGGGGTGGAGATGGCCAAGAATGCACTCTGTCTCTATCGTAGCAGAGAGGGGGAAGCAGAGGTCTGCTCGTTTGGAAGCTGGCAGGGGAAGGACCTCAAGGCCATGGGCAGAAACAGGACACACCAATTAAAGGGGTTAGTTAAGCATTGGAGGAAGGGTAGGGAAGGGAAGAATGGAGGCGGAGGTTACTTGGGACACGGTGAAGTTGAGGTAATGACGAAATGTTAAAGCTTTGATACTATTGTTCAGGTTAGACACTACATGGTTGCTTTGTTTCCCGGAGAGTGTCTGACTGGTTTTGTACTTGTAAGGAAGTACTCTCGTCTTACAAACCATCAACCTGGGGATGAGAAATCACATGGAAAATTGCCAATGGAGGTATCTTTTAAGTTTTCCCGCTTGAGATGGGGAAGAAATGTTTCACGTCCCTGCTGGGAATGAAAACAAAACGTCTCCCTGAAGCGATCAAGGCCTTCCAAGATGCTGGTAAGGGAATAGGCCCCGGTGTAGAGAAAGATTTTTATGCCCCGGGGGGTAGAGGGAAGACAGCAATTCCAGGGGCAGAAAAGAACCAGGAGGAGCACAGCCAGTCCGTAAACTCTGGGTAACCTGGGTGAAACTAGAAACCAGACAGGATCCAGGAGCTGGAAGTTTCTTGATGGCCAGGTGATATGGCTTATAAAGAAAGAGGCCAAGAGGCCAGACCATGGGAAATGAAATGGGCTGGTGGCGGGTCAAGGAGCAGGAGAGCAGTAAAAGTTGAGTGATTTCTTGTGTGATTAAGGGTTTATTTGGTGTTTTCTGGAGTTAGAGGGAAATATGATAGGGGAGCCCAGTTTCGGGGCCTCTATACATGCCTCCCCCTGTTTGATAGAAAAAAGCAGCTCACAACAGGTTGGATGTGGAGATTATTATTTTAACGTCTTGATCTCCCCTCCTCCAAAAAACAAAGGCCTCCATTTACAATTACTATCTGAAATACACGGGGGACTGTGCTTTTTACAGCTTCTCAGAAAAGAGTAGATAACGGATGCACGTCGCTGCTCGATACAAGCAAAACCAGTCATCTGCCCCTGAAACCTTCTCAAAGTTCCATCTTTCTTTATAAAGTCATCTGAGGGGTGTAAGCCCCAAACTTCTTTCATGGCCCAATTTTTCTTTTGTCAATAATCACACACACACACACTCCAGAATCAACACCCGTTCTCCCCCATCCGCCCCGTAGAACATGTTTTGATTGGTAATTTCATTAATATGAGAAAGAGACTTCATTTTAAACATAGACAAAAGTGAAAGAATGATTTCCTATGGGAAGGTGGAATCATTTTGGCTGCTTGTTCATAACGCAATGAAAACCTGTAACCCTCCTCCCCCTGAAAATGGGTATAGTTATTAATTCTCAGTAGATTTGCACCTTTTCTGTGTTTTCAGATTTTTTAACAAACTTTCATTAAAAAGCCTCAACACTTTTCATTTTAGCCATACGTTGTTTTAGATCATCAACTAAATTTTTGAATCGTCCGTGCTGGAATGTTAATGCCTATGCCAGCAGGAATAAGTAGTCACAAATTCTTTTTTTTTTTTTCTTTTTTACATCACAGGAAAGATTCGTAAACTTTTAAAAAGCTTCTTGGCACAGACTCCTTTACATCTATAGCTAACTTAAGGGATCGTTGGAATCTTTCCCCCATTATCTTCCAAAATCAAGACTTGAAACAATAATGTCATAGATTTCCAAAATCCTGTTGACTAAAATATCTCTGTCCCTGAAACAAGATCAACAAAAGTTTGAGGAGAGAAACCTAAGACAGTAATAAAATTCACAATGGAATAGAGACCAGTATCTCCTACTTCCGTGCATTCAAAGGATGGCCTCAAGGCTGAGCAAAGAAAACAAAACTGATACTTTAAAAAAAAAAAAAACAAAAACCTGAGCGCTTCTAATGCATTTGGGAGCAGATGTCGAGGGGGCCAAACGGAACTTTGGGGTCACTGGGAAGGAATGTCAAAGCTGAGTTATTAAGTTTAAGTAGAAAATATAGCCTAAAAGTTTAGCTTCGAACGAATTAAGGATGTGCCAAAGGAATGAGTGAAATATTTTCTCTCCGAGTCACGGGGTTCGCAGGTTGGGATCCAGCATCTGGGGTTTATTACATGTGCTTTAGGTGACAGGTGGCTTCAGGAAATGGAGCCCTCGTAGAGCTTTTAAAATATTTTCCTGAGAAGGGTAAATAATTTGATGCCTTGCTGGTTTCCCTTCTGCGGGCTGTTTGAAATACAAAAACACATCTTAAGCCACATCAAAGTTGTTTCATGTGCAGGCAGAGGCAGACATCCTCAGCTCTGACACTTGGCCACATCGGTTTCACTTCTGGCATTCTGAAATCTGTCCTCTACACAACTGGCAGAGCTCAGTTACCAAACCCTATTGTTGTATTTATAAAACTAATATTTATCGGCCATCTTTTTAATACCTGATTTTCATGAGCCTGAGAACTTTTATGGCCCAATTAGTTCCTAGGGGTAGCCACAGATGTTGAGCCAGAGAAAATAACCTCAGCTTTGGCACCAAAAATAATACGATGAGAAATCATTTCAACTTTTACAAATAAAAGAAATGCTGTCTTGAGCGCTTGCCAAGTCAACGGTCATTTCGCTGAGATCAAAGATGACGGATGATTTATTCATAAGTGTTTTCCCTTGCCTGCGTTTTTATTTTTTCACAGTTTTTGTTGTTGCTGTAGGTTTTAGTTTTTACTTCTCCCTGCGTTTCGTTCAAAACTATGTTTGGTTTGATATTATGAACCACCTAGAAGTCCCACTTTGCCCCGTAGGATGCTTCTCAATCAAAGAGAGTTACTCGGAACCTCTCACGCTATGTATTAAATTCTAAATAGTCATTCCGGATCTAGGAGCACAGTATTATGAGGATGTTATATTTAGTATTAAAATTCAACCCAAAGCCTTTTGATTATTTTCAGTTTAACACTATACTCTAAACTACACAGTTCTTAAATATACAACCCCATGGATGTTTACGTACATATGGCCCCTGTACCGCCACCGTTCCATTCAAGGTAGAAGACAGTTCCAGCACCCTAAAAATAAATAGCCAAGAGATGTTTTGAATTAATTTTAATGGACATGTTCCCTTTTAAAACAAGTGAAATTAAAAACAAAGAGTTTTTAAAAGAAGCTTTTCCACCAGATTGGTCAACTTTTTGTTTTCTTCATTTCATTAATTCCTGCAGACCACTCTTTCTTTGACAACATCCTGTCTGTCGTTCTTCTCCATTTCAGAATACACACAAAGAGAAATAGGTGATAGCCAACTAGACGGATACATGTATCTCAGCTAACAAGTACAGTCTCCTCATTCTTCTGGCTGACGCTCCGAGGGCATTCCTTCCAACACCTACCCAAGGGGAAGAGGCTCCCTCAGCACGACCCCCAACTGTTCCCCTGGGGTTCCCTGAACTGCAACCCATCCCAAACTCCCTTCTTCTCAGACGCTTTTTACAGAACTTGTAATTCACATTGACCTCAAAGCACGTACCCTCCAATCACTGTTTCCCCATTTCAACCAGGCATCCTCCCAATTTTAAACAAAGGCTACAATAAGTGATGGGCCAAAAAGCAATTGTAATCTCACATGGCATTTGAATAAAAGAGAAATCATGTAAGAGAATGTGAGAAGAGAGCAAGATAAGCTGTTTTTCCCCTGTAGTTCTGAAATAAGATCATTATTCTGTGTCCTAGAGTCTCGCCAGATAAGCTCATTGCCCTGAACTCTTATTTCCTGGGTTTGGGGGGCTTTTTTTTTGGGGGGGGTGGGGAGTGGGTGGGCTTGGTTTGGATTTGGGTTTGTTTGCTGTTTGTTTTGTCTTCTTTGAATATCTCCAGTGCATTCTAAATTTACAGCTTTTTAATTGGGACTTTGACAAATCTTATTCGTTGTTTTTTTTTTTTTAATTCTAAATATTTCTTCTAGATCTACAAGTATAGCATTGTAAAGCTGTGCCAGTATTATAAAGGTATTTATTAAAATTCAACTAAAAGCAATTTGATTATGGGGCAGCTGGGTGGCTCAGTCAGTTGAGCGTCCAACTTCGGCTCAGGTCATGATCTCACGGTTCATGAGTTCAAGCCCCGTGTTGGGTTCTGTGCTGACAGCTCAGAGCCTGGAGCCTGCTTTGGATTCTATGTCTCCCTCCCCTGCTTGTGCTCTCTCTCTCTCTCTGTCTCTCAAAAATAAATATAAGCATTCAAAAAATAAAGACAATTTGATTATTTTAACATTATACAAGTGAACTTATTTTCCTGTCTTGTTAGAACTACATGATTTTCAATCATATCTGTATAAGGAGCTTCATGATCCAGTGACTTCATTGACAATTTTTTTTTGTGGTGTATGCATGTACTTTTTTTTTTAATTGAGATTCTTGAAGACAGGTTTTCCTCACTGTAGTGCACTACCATTTGCATGCAGTTCTGGACATGGAGTAGGTATTTTAATAAATATTGGAGAGTGTCAGAGATGGCCAGAGTTGCCAGCGCTTTTAGGGGTCACCTAAACCAGAGATTTTCAAACTCAAGTACTTGGAACCTGTTGCATCAATATCGCCCAGGACAGCTTTAGGTTACAGATTCCTAGGCCTTTCCACCAGAGAGAATAATTTAGTAGGCCTCGACTGGGACCCAGGAATCTGGTTGTTTTTAGTTATCCAGATAATTTCCACCTGCTGCCGTGTTTAAGAGCTACCAATTCAGGTTCATCTCTCCCCTGATGTAAACATGGATTTGATTTGATTTTCAGAAGATAAAACCCTCAACATAGCCACAAACCAGATTCTATAAATCTCAGAAGCGGATATACCCTCAGAAATTATTGTATTAATTCCCTTTCCTTTGTACCCAAAGAAACATCTTTTTTTTTTTAATTTCTTAAGTTATGAAACTGATTAGCAGCAAAGTCAAGAATAGAACTTTGACCTCTGCACCATCACTTCTCCGCTGGACCCTACTCAAGACCAGCCTAGAGCCTCCTGCATTCTTACCATGCGTGGGATCTTCTCAGGGACCATGGACAGAACTCCCCCCGCCTGTGGCTTCTCCCAAATAAATTCCTTCTTTTCTAAATAGCATGCACTGTGATTCCAGTGAATATATAGTTATATAGTCAGGAACTTAAATCATCATTTGAGCTAAGTAAACATGAAATACTAAACACTGGTATTGATAAGGGATTTTATTAAATTCAAAAGCATCGTGTTAACAAAATTCACCGCACCTGAAGACATACTTAAATAAACGTCAAATAAGGCTCTTTATCACAGTACTGGATCACCAAAGGCAGTCTGTGTATTCATATAAATTAAGAAAAAAAAAATGAATAGCACACCTGAAGAAATGCTTACCAGAAATTAGAAAGTTCAGAGAATCCTATAGCAATGTAAAAGAACCCCAGGGAAGGGATGATCCTTTATGAAAAACTTGCAGATTTATAATTTATGTCTTTCCCACTTGCTTCTTTTTTTTTCCTGTCTCCTGTCCCAGTTTTCAGTAGCATTCATTAAGCAAAACACATTTGCATTGAGGTTACCTTGAATATTTCTATTCTCCATTAACAAACCACATTTCTTCTCATATAAATCCAGATAGACTTTAATTTTAAGACTATGTTAATCTTCCTGTTGAGCTGTTTGAAGGAGAAGCAAATGATGAGGCCAAAAGAGTAGGTGGGATTTTGTGCTCTCCCTTCCAAACAGGCCTTCAGAGGGGGACCCCTGGTTCTCACATTCTGCCCTCTGCCCTAGAATGGGTCCGGATTTGTCAACATTCAATTTGATCGAGGGTTTGTCTTATACCCTCTCTCTTCATTAATAGGGAATTGTTTTCTGCTTCTGGATCCAGATTCAAAAGTACTATATCTAAGTGCAGGTGACTTTAAAATTAAAGAGATCATGGGAAAAGGAAAGAGTAGTTTGGCCCAAATAATGGGGTGAATGTTTAAAATAGCAAGCACTAACATTTATCCTAAAATAATGACAAATAACCAAATTGCAATTTTAAGGTTTCAGTTCCAGGTAAGAGGGAATGGGCAACCTACCACCCTGTTCCCCCACTGAATGCTGCTGGAGAGCCTGGAGAAACACGTATAGCCGCTCTTTGAGGACCCTGAGAAGTAAATACTAGCAGGGATATCTGGGAAGGCAACCAACATTAATCCCTGGTTTTTTTTTCTTTCTTTCTTTCCTCTGTGTTTACCCAATCCAGCCACCAGGCAATCCCATGACCGTAATGGAGTTTGCAGCAAAAAGGACAACACCAGACACCCCTAGCAGATGAAAGCTCTGAAGGAGAACAAACTTTTCTAATCACCAGAACTGTGGTCAAAGGTGGTGGCCTGAACCTCCAGGACCCCCGTGTTCACTGTGCCTCCAGGACTGCAGAGCCTTCTCCGATGACACTCTACCTGCCACACCCCAGACATTCCAGCCCACCTTGGGTACTACTGGCAGTTAGATTCTGTCCTAGTTTATGTCCCACTCAAACATCATTCACAGGGCCGTAAAGACTAGAGCATTCGGGGCATGGGGAGGAGAGGTGTTGGTCAGTTCTGGCACCATACGGTATTTTTTAATTTTATTGAGTAAAAGTAAAACCCAGATAAAAAGCCACAGTGAATGAGTAAAAAAGTGGTTTTCAAATAAACCTAAAGAGCTCCTTTATGAAGAAGCAAAAGTAAGACAGAGATACCGAAAAGGCCATGTCTGCACAGCATCAGAAAGGATTAAGTTGCCAGGGGAAAAAAATGTCTCTTCTGGCTGATCCATAAGATCTCATCTCAGCCTTGCTTTCTCCCTTGGCCCACAGCTCAGAGAAGGAAGGATAATCATGAGTCAGTTATTCTTTCAGAGCCTCAGCTTATGTTTCTCAGAGAGGCAAAGGGATAAGCTGACATAGACTATAATTCTGGGACTGTAGAATTAACACACAATCGATGTGTGACACACAATTGATTCACAATGAGCCACATTTTTTTTTACAGAGACAATAAAAACTCAAAGATATTTGAAAGGGTCAATCAGACTAGGTGTCAATCCATCTGGCTTTTAGACTGAGACTACCCAAGTGAGGTCTTGAAACCTAACGACCACGGTCCCATCTGGTTATTACACTTTCATAAAGGACCATGCCATCTTGCTGTCTGTACACATCCAAATTTCACCTTGGGTAACCTCAGAGCCCATATCAATGACTAATCACTACCTTGTCTTTACCAGTCCTTGACCTTCTCTACTCCAATGACCATGACCCAGACTCCACTCAATCACATGCTGGAATTTGCTATCACTCCAAAGAAATGATATTCTACCTTTTGATCATCATTTCTGGCCCTTCAAGCGCCTTCACTTACTCATTGACTTAACCACAGCCTCTTCCTTGGATCCCTTCATCACCATCCACTTTAACCTCCTTGACTGTCTTTCCTCCTTGTGGACCCTATTGGAAGACCAGGGTTGATGGTCAGTTCGTGTCTCTGAACAGCCCTCTCCATACTTCATAACCCTCCTTGTACTGTACTCTTCCATCAGTGATTAAAGTATTTTCCTCCCTGGTTCTGTTCCGGGTGACCAAACACTGCATAATGAAAGTCACACGAACCAGGCACAATGGGTTAACCCATTCATGATCTCGAACCTCAAGTGGGTCATCAACCCCAGAAACTCATAACTCCTACTCAACCATATTGTGCTCATGCTTAGCAGCCATATTTCCTACTTCACAGAGGCTTCCAGATTCCTCCCCTTCAGTGGAATTATATGTTCCTGCCTCCTAGGATGTCCCTTGGTTCACACCAAACTCCTTCACCTGTTTTATTCTTTTGCATCCAATTTCTAGAGACTCCTAATTGATCTATCCATCTCAACACTGTCTCTCTATTCCTGGACACAGGTCCTCTCAAGCTCCCAAAACCAAGTTGTGTCTTACTGTTTCAAACTTCCTCAAAGAAGAATCTAAACATGCCATGTACATCTGTCACTAGAGATTCACCTCTCAAACTGCTCAAGTCATGGCACTGCTTCCTAATGTCAGACAGGTGATGCTTCTTCCAGTTTTCATCTACCCAGATTGTCACCGCATTTGACATTTTTATTCACTCTCTCATTTGTTTTGCTTAAATGCCCTACACTTTACTTTTAACTTTGACCACACTTTCAGTTAGGTGAATTTCAAATATATATGAAAATTGAGAGACTAGTATAATGAACTCCCATAAACCTATCAGCTGGCTTCAGGAACTCTCAATTCATTGTCAGTGTTGTTTCCCTACTTCCTCCCCCACCCATCCCAGTTTATTTTGAAGCAATAAATTTTGCTTCAAAAATAAATATTTCATCAATAAATATTTCAAAAGATATAGAAATCCTTTAAAATCATTTTTTAAATATCACTACCAAATCTAACAGTAAGTCCTTAATATCCCCCAATATCCAAGTAGTGTTCAAATTCTCACCATGATTACAAAGGCATTTTGTAATAATTTGTGTGAGTCAGATCCAAACAAGGTCCATACATTGTAATTGGTTAAATACATCTCTCTTTTTCTCTAACAATTTATTTAATGAAAAAAACTGGGTGAATCTGTCCTATAGTTACCCAAGGTATGAATGTTGCTGATTGCAAAATCGAATGTTATTTAACCTATTTCCCTCCTTCTTATGTTTCTATTAACTTTGTAGTTAGATCCTGACATATGATCGTCCTCAAGTTTGATTTTATACATGAGAACACACACACACACACACACACACACACACACACACATTCCATAACCTGTAATGTGTTTTTCCATCAGGCAGTACATAATACTAGATTCTGTCTCATTTTAGATATTAACAGCTATTGGTGGTCATTTTCTAGATCCATTATTTCATCCGAGGCTTCAAAAGGATAATATTCTAATCCAATCATTGCTTAGTTTATTATCTAAAACACTTTTCCTTACTCTCTTGAAATAACTCCCTTAGCCTCCAATCAGGGGCTGTTCCAGATGCCAGGCATACACAAGTAAACTCCACAGACAAAAGTTTCTGTTTTCTTGATGCTTACATTTCAGTGGCAGGCAGTCCCTGGTCATGGTACGTGTTCAGCTAACATCAGCCATTGGATGTATTCATGGTTCTCCTTGCACTGAGTGCTTCTTAAATGTTACTATCCCCATGGTTTTATCCAGAGCAAACAGCTCTTCTTATGGTACTTTTCCTGGATGGCCTTACCCTCCACTCTCATTATTTCAAAGTATTTGCAATGCATCAGGTAATGAATGCTCTAAGCACGAAGTGTGTGTGTGTGTGCGTGTGTGTGTGTGTGTGTGTGTGTGAGGGTAATCATTTAATTTTCAAATGAGGTAGATACTGTTTGTTCTAGTTAGAATTTGTGACAGTCATGAGAATGTTCCTCTCTGATCTCTGCTATTGACTGGGCTCTGAAATCCATCACAACTTGTGTCCCAGGCCACACATTTGAATGCTGGTGGGGTACCAAGGAAGATATGCTTCTAGGGGACCTGGACCTCTTACAACAGGTGTCTTTGGCTTGAGGACTCCCCAGCAGCCTCATTAAACTTCCCTTGGAACCGCTCAGATATCCCCAACCTTCCCTCCTTCCTTCCGTTTCTCCTTCAGTAAGTGACAGATATGCACCATGGCCTAGTGGCTCTCCACGGGTCTTCTGGCTTCTTCTGCACTTTGTCTTTGCATTATTTCGTCTATAAATATCTTGACACTTAGTCCCTTCTTGATAACTGGTTCTCAGATGACCCAGACTGATACATTATGGCTGTGTAACATTTCCTCAAAGCTTAGTGGGATAAATAACTCTTTTATTTTTCTATGGATACAGAATTCAGACAGAATTCAGTAAGGATCGGTTGTTGCTGCACCATGATGTATAGGACCTCCATGGGGAAGACTGGGAAGCCAGGGGAAAGTCAGTATCTGGGGGGCCAGAATCACCTGGAAGCATCTTCACCTACATGCATGGCAGGTGATGCTGACTGTGGTCTGGGACCTCTGTGAGAGCTATCGGTCAGAGCATCTACATGCAAGCAGGGCACCCTCAGAGTAGCCAGATGTCATTCAGGGGGTCTCAGGGCTCCAAACGTGAAGTCCCCTACAGAGAAGACAGATGCTTCATTGACTTCTATGACGTATCCTCCAAAGTCACATCCTGTTATTTTTGCCATACTTTTTTTTGGTTAAAGCAGTCACAATCCTGCCCAGATTCAAGGACAGGGGAAGAGCGCCAAAGAATTAGCCAATACAAGAACCAACAAGTGCGTTTGACGTCCATTTTCAAGATGAAGAAACTGAGATGCAGACAGAGAGATTATCCACCCAGGATCAGATAACATACTTCCAGAGCTGACACTCCAAATTTGGCCACCTCTCAGATACTTGAATCCACTGGTCCCCCCCACATTTAATGCTCTCAGACTAAATTTTCCATCCCCCACGTTTTCTCCCGTTATTCTCCTATGGCATATAATTCCATGTAACCACTGACTCAAGCTAAAAACCTGAGAGTATTGTTTGATTCACCTTACTCATGAATCTCAGCAATCATGCACTGTGAGGCTAACAAGTGTTCACAACATTGGAAATGCTTGCACACTTGTATCTCTTCCGTTTTCATAAATTACAATAAAACTGGTACACACTCCCATTTGCTATATGGGCGGGAAGTCCACTATGACTACCCTTGTACTGACCATCTTCTGGATCTTCTAGAACACTGAGAAGGGAAATCTGCCCCAGGATGTGGCCAGTCCCATTCAGGACAGGCTCTGGTGGAGGTCAACCTACTGATTTGGTTACTCCCTTTGCTTTTCATGGACAAATGATGCAATTAGAGACATCGGATGGCTCTTCCTGGCTGTGACCCTGCAATAAGACAGCATTGTCCTAGTGTCTGCGTGCTGGGTTCTTTCAGTTATACATAGGAAGTCCTCCGGGGAACGCCTCTGCTAATGGGTCTTAGGAGTCCCGTGCTGGTGCCACCTGAAGTCACAGTCCTTCTCTCTTGTTTTGGGACGTTGCTTTATTTTTAAACCTTCTCTAATCACAGAGCATTTCTCCCCCTCCATTTCACACCCCAGAGAGACTGAGTGCTTCTTCTTTTTTTTAAGCGTATTGATTTTATTTTGAGAAAGAGAGAGAGAGGGGCAGACAGAGAGTGAGAGAATCCCAAGCAGGCTCCGTACTGTCAGCCCAGAGCCCGACACAAGGCTGGTAATCACGAAACGTGAGATCATAACCTGAGCCAAAATCAAGAGTCAGACGCTTAACCGACTGAGCCACCCAGGGACCCTGAATCTGAGCTCTTCTAAGAAGGGCTCAGAACTCAGGATCACTAAAAAGTTTCTCCACATTCTCTAGAATTTCCCCTCACTATCACACATAATGAGTCACGAATCCAGGGTCAAGCTGCAGGAGTCTTGCAAGGAAAAGTCTTCATAAGGCTCCCTGCTGTATCTACCAGTTTTCCTCCTAAATATTTCTCAAATCATTCCCTCTCCCCTTGCCCTGCTCATAGCACCCTGCTCTGGATCCCTATCACCTCTCCATAACCAAGTAGCCCCTATATCCCGGGGCGGGGGGCAGCATCCTGGGACCTCAGTGGGTAGAGGGATGGACAAACCAACTTAGACGCTCACCGCCATTACCCTACTTCCAATAGAAGACCTCCACCTTTGCCTGCTCCGGGGGGTAGGTCTCTTCCCAAGGTTATTCTTGGAAAACGAAACAGAGGCAAAGCTCTACAACTGAAACAAAAAAAGTTATAGAAAACCGCAATCTGAAAACAAAAACTTGGCCCAACAGGTCACTGCCTGGAACTCTGTCATGGCCGCACAGACTCAAAATGAAGTGTAGCGTATTGATGTGGTGCCAGGAGCCTGCATAAACCGCCCCCTCAAATGCAGATCATCTCCCGATGACACTGAACTGCTCACAGTTCCCAGCAGACGTTGTGTTGCGTCGGGACCTTGGGCTTTTTTGCTCATCCTCCCCCCTCTGCCTCAGCACTCTTCACCCCCTCCAATACCATTCAGGTTTTAAAATCACTTCGAGCACTGTCTCCATCAAAAAGCCCAACTCGACCCCCCCACCTTGGGCTTTACCAATTGAGGTTCCCATCCCTACATGTCCATACCAAAATCACGCTGTGACTCATGACCACCATTTCATGAGAATTAGCCTGTCCCTTCCCTATGCTGAGGGTCTCTGAGAGACAAGGCTTGAATTTAGCCCATCTTTGTATCTCTGGTGCCTCACAGAGTATCTGGCTAGTATACACATTCAGAAAATGAGGGCGGGACGCATACATAAAGGATGAAGAGATTGGAGTGAACAAAGAAGACTTCTTTCTCTATCAAGCTTCTTTTTCTGTCCCACACTAGACACGGCTGTGCCTCTCAAACCACTGCCCTCTTTCAGGACCCCCAGAGACTCCCTCACTCCCGTCCCTACAAAGTAGAATGTAATCCTGAGTGATTCAAAAGGCACCTGAAATGCTTCAGGGTCATTATCATGAACATCAATTATCCCAAGAGCAGCAAAGAACAGATGCAGAACTTAATAGAGTTTTCTGGATGACAGAATGCTGGATAAACAGATCTATGCTGATTATATATGGCAAGATACCAGAATGTGGAAACATGAAGAAAGTTGGGTACTCGGCTGCAAGTGCCATGGTCCGGGGAGCTGTAAATCCAAGAAATCCTCCGTGATCCCTCTGCTGATCACGAAACTCAAGCAGAATTTGCCACCGGGCTACAACGAGTAAATCCAAATAAACACCCCACTAGATAGGGATCCAAATGCTCAATTAGCATTCCAGAACACACCCTGGGAGTTTCAAAGAGCCTAGCAATGTCATGTCATTACAAGGAGGGAAATCTTATCCTGGCCAGCCTCTTTCATTATCCAGCCCTGTGAAAAGCCCTCCACGAGGTGCTGGGAAATATTCGACCTCCCCATACACCAGACTCTATTTCCAGCCAAGAAGTATCATGTGCCTCCGTGGTTTCTTTTAAAATCTTCAGAGCTATTCACCTCGCTCTTCAGTGCGATTTCATGGCCCCTTCAATATATAATTTTTCATTACACAGGATTTGCTAACGTAGATTTTAATTTAAAAAAAAAAAATACGTTTAACTGGCCAGCCTCCACACAACGGCAGCGGGTTCGTCTGATGGGTTTTGACCCATCTGTTGTCTTCAGTAACTATGCAAACACTGTGAATGAAATGCGGAGGGCCCAGGAATACATCCTCACCACGAGCACATCCCTGCCCCGGCTTCAGCTCTGACAAAGAGAATCCACCTGCAAATTCCTCACTTGTACTAGGTATTTGGATACAGATAATAAGTATTCAGGTAGTGGACTTGCAAGCTTAGGCATATTGCAATAATAATTAAACAACAAATCTCGCTACTAAAATAAACAGATTGAGCTCCGGGTTATCGAAATTAAATCCCCAAGGGGAGAAAACTGTACACACTCTGTGTGTGTGTGTGTGTGTGTGTGTGTGTGTGTTTCTTCATGAGTTCTCAAGCAGCAGTGAAGAACCCCGTTCCTACACAGCCCGGGTAGCACCGTCCTTCGCGTGAGTTTAATTTGCTTTGTAAATACAAGTGTAATTGGTATTTAAGGGGCCATCCTAAATTGCCACCACCCCCTCTGCCTGAGCATGAGTAATCTAATTTTTCTGCAAAGCGTGCGGCAGTTTGATAGACAGGTCTCTGAGGACTGTCTTGCCTGTCAGCATCAGTGAAAATGAGTTCTGAAGCATAGTCACACCCCCACGCACGCGTGGAATCCCAATCACCCACGACTCATAGATCCATTTGCCCTGTGTCTCTCTGCTGACGGATAATATATTCATTTGCTTCTGGCAAAAAAAAAAAAAAAAAAAAATAGTGCGAAACCACTGGTGCATATTGATGGCATCCTCAAGGAGCCCTAATTGGGAAGAGTGGTCCGCCACTTCTGTACTTGCCAGGGGACCTCAGGCTGCCGTCGCTCTTCTTCACTCCGCAGCCAACTGGAAAAAATGAACCCCCAAACTGTCAGGTGATTGAGCCACTCTCTCTCGTTAGAACTGGGAAATTAAAACCTCGCGCCTTGACGGAAAAGGAATTTGCTTGCAAGTGCCAGTAAGTGTTTTAACGGAGCCCTAAATATCACCAGATTAAAATGACTCCCAGAGAGGAAAATGTTAGCTGCCGTGCCTACTTCTATTGTGTTTGAATAGCGTGCACGCTATGTATGTTCTTCTGTATTTAAATATTTCACGTGGGAATTTAAAAAGCAAAACGCACCATGAAATTTCAGCGTTAAAAGGGGAGGGAAAAGTTGCCCACAAGGAACCATGAACTCCAGCTCATTGAAGGACGTAAACAACGTACCCTTGGCTCCCAATCATTCCCTGCTTGTGGGTTAATTTCGGGGTCAGCCAATCCTTCAGAAACTCCAGCGGCTTCCTGAGTTCAGTAGTGATAAGCCTTTCCCTACCAATCCATAGGTGGATATTTAGTATTGTGTCACCCATGCTAAAGAGCCAGCGGCTTTATTATGTCAATGTAAATTATGTCGGATAAAATGCTTGCACTGGGATTCACTGATTTTGTTTTCTATTAGTAAAACCGTTCATATATTTGGGCTACTTGATTTTATATAACAGCTATTTTTTTTAAATAATTCCAGCTTTTGGAAGTATCTGAGAATGGAGTGCTTCGTGTGATAAAGAATGTGCACCTGCTCCGTATATAATGCAACTTCTTACTCATTTTGTTAATGTCTCCAGCACATATAGGGGCGCCTGGGTAGCTCAGTTGGTTGACCATCCAACCCTTGATTTCGGCTCAGGTCATGATCTCACGGTTTGTGAGATTGAGCCCGTCATCTGGCTCTGCACTGACAGCATGGAGCCTGCTTGGGATTCTCTCTGTCTCTCTCTCTCTCTCTCTGCCCCTCCCCCACTCATGCTCGCGCTCTCACTCTCTCAAAACAAATACATATATATTTTTTTTTATCTCTCCAGTGTATCTAGTATATAATTGGTGCCCAATAGTTAGGCAAACTATCAGTTGAATTGTCAAATGAGTCAAACTATGTAGAGAAAATAAGATGCCTCACTGCATGTACTATTTTAAGATGTCCCAGAAAATATTTGAAACAACTCATGAAATTATAATCTACTAGACATGGACATTAAAGTCATGAAAGAGGACGCCTAGGTGGCCCAGTCGGTTAAGGGTCCAGCTTCTGATTTCGGCTCAGGTCATGATCTCATGGTTCGTGAGTTTGAGCCCCATATCAGGCTCTGCCCTGACAGTGCAGCGCCTGCTTGGGATTCTCGCTCTCTCTCCTTCTCTCTCTGCCTTTCCCCTGCTTATGCTCTCTCTCTCCCTCAAAATAAATAAAATTTAAAACATTTTTTTAAAGAGAGCTCTCATTCTGTGCTTTGTCATCAAATGCCACAGGGTGTACTTGTCACCTGCCAAATACTTCCCCAAAGGGGAGACTCACCACGTGTCTTAGGTGGTTTTCCTGGCGGCCAAATTTGCTTCTTTTGCCAAGTCTTCCAGTCACCATCCACCAAGGGGCACATCAGCCCTCACCCCCACTTAGTCACCTCTCCAGAGCTGGTCTCAAAGCCTGAAGTCTGGAAGCTGGAGCCACCAGCAACATCTACGAGCATAACTGGGTGAATGCGGTCCCTTCCAGGCAGAGATCACTCACAAGAATTTCCACACATGCATCTTCCTTTCTAGTCTAATTCCTCCCCCGTCCCCGTCATCCAGTCCATCACACATACAACCACAAAGCATAAGTGTGCGTGTATACATGTGAATATGAGTGCACATACATTTGCACATATCAATTGCTTTTTTTTTTTTACAATTCTAACTTGCATAAGATCAATCAAATTGTGTTAAAATGCCATCTCATTTTATTACAAGGGCTCCAAAGTACAATTCCATAGCAGACATAATGGTTTAGCGTGGAGATAATGTAAGTGCAGAAATCACTTTAGAATGAAAGAAAATTAAAGTCATGAATTTGGCTTTTTTATTAAGGTGAAATTCACATAACATGAAATTAACCATTTTGAAGTACGTAATGCAGTGGCATTTGGTACATTCACAACATTGTACAATAAAAAACTATATTCTCAGGGACCCACAGCTTGACGGTGGTTAAGAGAAAAGATTTTGAAATCACGTAGCTTCTACTTGAATTTCAGTACTACTGACCACTGGGCCCCAAAGAACAACATCACAGGGATGGTCTAAGGGCTAAAGAGATGATACATCCAAACCCTTATCAGAGTCCTTGAGACATTTTGCGTTGCTGTTATTATTTGAGACTGCCTCAAACATAAAAACGGGATTTAAAAAAATAATCTTTTGGGGAAAATATCCATTATTATTTCAACGTATACTTCCTTCATTTTCATTTTTAAAAATTGACTTAACAGTGCCTGGGTGGCTCAGTCGGTTAAGCGTCCGACTTGGGCTCAGGTCATGATCTCACAGTTTGTGGGTTCGAGCCCTGTGTCGGACCCTGTGCTGACAGCTCAGAGCCTGGAGCCTGCTTTGGATTCTGTGTCTCTCTGCCCCTCCCCTGCTCGTGTTCTATCTCTCTCCCTCTCTCTCTATCAAAAATAAATAAACATTAAAAACATTTTTTAAATGACTTAGTATTTTCATTTTCTGAATTTGCATGGAAATAACAGATTGATTGACCAGCTCAAGATTTGTGACTATTTTCCAAGATTTTAGAAATCAAGTAGACTTAATTATCCTGATTCTAAATTATTTTTAACAGCACCACCTTTAGATCCTGGCAATAGGAGCCCCTGTGTTGGACCCGATGCTTTGGGCTCACAAATCACAAACACAAAGGAATGCGTTTATTAAAAAAGAACACACGGGTGCCTCTGTCATTGGGATTTGATACAAAGGCCTGCAGGTTGTGAAGGGCCAAAATGGGGATGCACATGGCTTGAAAGTGAGGGGAGTGTTTGGAATGGTAAAATCACCTGGGAAAGTGAAAACCCAACTTAATTCACTTGTCAGTATTTTAATCTCCGATAAAACGCAGTAAGAGTTTTGCATAGTACCCAACATTAGTCCAGTTTTCAACCTCTCTTCCTGTTCCAACTTGTGTTTCCAGAGTGAATTTGTATAGAAATTAACAAGGTCTACACAACAGTTGCCCTTAATGCTAAGGACCATTTTTGCGGCATTAAACAAATTTGCATTAAGCTTAAATTTGAACAATTGTGAATACAGATGAAGTGTAAATAAAGTGGGACGCCTTCTCTGGCATTGGCAAAGAAAGAGAGGAGCACTGAGCTCTAAATCAAAAAACAGTTTTAATTTTTATAAATACATGTAACAATATTTAATTAATGTTTCAAAAAGTAGGAAAATATTTCAGCTTTATTGATATAATTTTAGTTTTAAATTTCGATAGTACCTTTTGTGTTTCTCTTTTATTTCTAATAGATATTGTAAAAAGAAAGAGCTTTTTGGCGCTTTGACTTTTTTTATTTTTTTTTATTGAAATTTTTTTAATGTTCTTATTTATTTTTGAGACAGAGAGAGGCGAAGCATGAGCAGCAGAGGGGCAGAGAGAGAGGGAGACACAGAATCCGAAGCGGGCTCCAGGCTCTGAGCTGACAGCACAGAGCCCGATGTGGGGCTCGAACTCATGGAGTGTGAGATCATGACCTGAGCCGAAGACAGATGCTTAACCGACTGAGCCACCCAGGTACCCCTTGACGTTTTGACTTTTGAATGAATTTTAACAACATTTTTGATGAAAATATAATAAAGTTTTGTTTGCTTTGAAGATGATTACATTTTGTTTTTCCTTCCCGTGTGCCTCTAATCTATCCAACGTTTCTTGCTTCTCCTCAGAACTAATCAGTATTCTGAATTTGGTATGTAGGGTTTATATACCAGTTCTTACATGTATTCATACTCTTACTATGTATCTACATATTCATATAGAACATAGAGCATTATTTTGGATGCTTTAAAATTGTACATAAAGATATAATAGTCACAAGCTAGTTACAAATAGTTCTTTTTTCACTCGAGATCACGTATGTGAGATTTATCAATGTTGACACCTATCATATTCCTTATCTTTAGCTTTGTATTGTCCTCCTTACTAGAGAACAATTTCTTAATCAATTGTCCTGTTGACGAGTATACCAGTTTTCACTATTTTAAACCACACTGCTATGGTCTTCATTGTATATTTCTCTTCGGGCACACACGAGAGAATTTCTCTAGGGAATGCATAGAAAGAACTAAAGAAGAACGAAACACGATTAGCAGAGGTAGAGTTGCAGGGTCCTGAGGAAACGCTTACCTTAAACTTGACTGGACATTGGTAAGTGCTTTTCAATGTAGTTGTATTAGTTTTTACACCTTCTAATAGGTAATGTTCACTCAGTTACTCCAAATCCTCACTAGCGCTTGATTTATTCAGACTTCGTGAAATTTCATGTCTCACTTTGCTTTTGGCCTGTGAACAGTCCTCTTACATTCCTTTCTACTAACCCATTTGAAAGGAAGTTTATGTTTCATCCAGCATTTCTAGGTGTTTACCATGGGAGAATTTTTAGAGACACTTTTCTGAAAGTCTGTTTTTTAGGAGTCAGCAACTAAGTGCATCTGTCAAGGAAAAGTCAGAAAACAGAGATGTATTGAATGCAGGGAATTTGCTTACTAGGAGACTGAAGAGGTACAGAAGCAAAGGAGTAAAGGGAAGTCTTGCAGCAGCCAAAGAGGGGTAAGTGTTTTGCAGATGAGGGAGCTACCATCATCCCTGCTGGACCCCTGAGCCTGCACAATCTCTGCATCCCTGGAGAGTACATGCAGCTTCTGCCGGGGCCATCAAAAGCCACTGCTGGGGCTTTTACTAGAAGTAGTGTGGCTATTTTCTTCCTTCCAGTCTTGTGCCAATGTCTTCTGTGGCAGAGCATTATCAGAACCCAGCTGTCAAAGAGCCAAAAAAAAATAAAAAATAAAAAACCCAGTTTGCAGGCTTTCAGCCCCCCCGGAGCACAGAAGAGCAGGAATGGATTTAAGGACGAACAAAATGTCCAACACACCAAATGACCTAATTTTTCTCCCCAGAAGCTTTTAGAATCCCATATCTAGCATTCTAAAATATCACAACGATGTGCTTCAGTGTAGCAGTCATTACCGTAGTTATTTGATGGGCCATTCTGTTGTGGAAACTTGGTTTTTTTAATTATAGGGGAAATATGCAGTGGAGGTACTGTGCCAACACAGATAAATCTGACAGACATAATGAGAAAAAAATAAGTTCCAGAACATAATATATAATATGATATCATGTCTATGAAGTTTGACTACATGAAAATCAATGCCATATATTGTTTATGGATATGTTCTTAGAGGATAAAAGTAAAAAGGCATGGAATATTAAACTACCAATTACGATTACCTTTGCAAAAATAATATAGGGAAATGAGATTAGGAAGTGGTAGGCATGGAATTTGAAATTGTACTCTGTGTTGTGCTGTATTTTTATTTTATTTTATTTTATTTTATTTTATTTTATTTTATTACCATTTATTTATGTATTTTTGAGAGACAGAGAGACAGAGCCAAACAGGCGAGGGGCAGAGAGGGAGACAGAGAATCCAATGCAGCCTCCAGGCTCTGAGCTGTTAGCACAGAGCCTGACGCGGGGCTTGAACCCACAAACTATGAGATCATGACCTGAGCCAAAGTTGGCCACTTAACCAACTGAGCCACCCAGGCGTCCCTGTGTTACACTGTGTTTTTAAGCTAGTAATGAGAACGTGGATATAATCAGATTACCTGTAACATTTAGTATATTCGAAGGACTTTGGAGAAAAGAAGTAAATAAAAGATTGAAGCATAAAGTGAGTTTCGAAGCACTGAGAATGGTAGTATACTTCTTGGAATGAACAGTGGAGGCTAGAACACCATGGAACGAGCCTTCTGATACAGGGATGGAATTCCAACATAAACGTCTGTCATGAACCTTATTTCCCAGGCATAACCGTGTGAATACAATTAGCAATATTGGGGGGGGTAAATATAAGTGAGGGAAAGTGAGGAACTAAACACTAATAGATGATATATGAAATCTTAAAATTCAATACAGAGGGGCACATAGGTAGCTCAGCTGGTTAAGCGACCGACTTTGGCTCAAGTCATGATCTCACCATTCATAGGTTCGAGGCCTTCATCGGGCTCTGTGCTGACGGCTCAGAGCCTGGACCCTGCTTTGAATTCTGTGTCTCCCTCGCTCCCTGTCCCTCCCCCACTCATGCTCTCTCGCTCTCTCTCTCTCGCTCTCTCTCTCTCTCTCAAAAAATGAATAAACATTAAATTTTTTTAATTTTTTAATAAAGTAAACTCCAATATACAAAATATAATGTGATTTACAAATACGGAGGTAAATATCAGAATAAATAAACACCTTACACTGTTAGCTACATATATCTGGTTAATATAAAGCATAGAATTTACCGAAAACCTGGGTGGCTCAGTCATAGATTCAATTCTTGATCTCAGCTCAGGTCATGATCTCCTGGTTAATGAGTTTGAGCCCTTCATCAAGCTCTATGCTGACAACACAGAACCTGCTTGGGATTCTGTCTCTCTCTCTCCCTTTCTCTCTTTCTCTCAAAATAAATACATGAACTTTAAAAATAAACATATAATTTACAATGAGATAACAGCATTGTAACTCTGTTAATATGTTGGAGAGTGAATAACAATGCCTAGCTTTTCCATGTGTTGTTCTCTGGAGTCTACCTGCCTCTGTTTTTGATGTACAAATAAAGACCAAATTAATAAAGGAGGGGGAAAAAAGAGGGAGTGTGGGAAAGAGGTGACAGAGAAATAAAAGGCAGAAAAAACTTTATTTAGAGAAATGATGAAAAACTATTTTCCCATAAATGTAATTCCACAAATTTTCTATCTCCTCTTTCACTCCCAGCTATTTTTTTCTTCCAAAAATGGCTAATATTTACCTATTCCATACCAGACACTGTTCTGTAAACTGGGAACACAGAACTTAGGGGCGCCCAGGTGGCTCAGTCAGTTAAGCAGCCAGCTTCGTCTCAGGTCATGATATCACAGTTTGTGGGTTTGAGCCTTGCATCAGGCTCTGTGCTGACAGCTCAGAGCTTGGAGACTGCTTTGGATTCTTTGTCTCTCTCTCTCTCAAAATAAATAAACAGACATTAAAAAAAAAAGAACACAGAATTTAAAGAGATTATGGCAAGGCTCCTAAGAAGCTTACTTTCTACTGGGAGAAGTAGACAGCAAACCACAAACACAGATATCAGATGGTGACAAATGCAGAGAATTAATACAGAGTGATGCCATGCCTGGCATCAGAGATCTCAGTGACAATGAGCCAGCCATGTAAATCTGAGGGACAAAAACTTTCCAGGAAGAGGAATCATCTGTGCAAATATTCTAAGGAGACAAGAATTTAAAGGATTAAAGGAATAGAAAAGAAAGGATGCTAGCCCAGTGAGTGAGGAGGACACGAGGGTGGGTAATCGACCAACAATATCCATGAAGTTGGCTAAGCATACAAATATCACCTGAAAGGCTCTAACGCCCAAGATGGCACACTGGCCAAGCAGGACACTAAAGAGAAGGGGCCTCCTGTTCACAAGGAATCCTTGTGTTTTCTGCAGTTGTCTGCATCACCAAGTCTTTCTCAGAGCCCCAAAATCAGGTCAACCAGGACCTAGAATAAAAGGGCCCCAAGAGCAGGCTGATTCAATTCTGCACATAGCTCAAGACAAAGGATTGTGAACAGGACTGGTCCCTGAAGACTAAGTCCTTGAAATGTTGAACCGATGATTTCTCCCTGGAGAGGCTCAACTTCCCTCTCATCTGAACTTGGGGGTTCACAAGAGGCTAATTTGAAAACTTTAAAACAAAGTGACCTGTTATACTCTAAAAAGTGGAAGTGGGTTATGGCATTACATACGTGAAAGGAAAAACTAAGTGAGAACTATTTCCCACCTTCATACTCCAATCAAGTGGATGCTTTTTTTAGTGAGAATCCATTCATTCTGTTTAAGTGAGAGATATTATCCACAATATGGAGGACTCTTGTAGCATAAGTAAACTCAGGAAGGAAACAAGCTCTCAGTAATCATTTTCCAAGAAGTGATTTAACTAAAGGAGTTTGTGCAAAATTATGTTAATCAAGTCCCATTAATCTCTCTGTTTTCCTAGGAAGAAAATAAATCTCACAGTGGCAAGAAGATTAATCTAAGATCTTTGGTGAACCACCTACAGATCTCTCTAGTAAATAAATAGAACTGGAACCAAAGCATCATCATTTCCTTTATCCTACCCCTGCCCTATCTGGTACCAGAAAAATCTGGGTAAAGGAAGCCAAATTCTGAACAGCTAAGACTTTTAAGCTACATTAAGGGATCAAGGATTTATGGCTCCTTTCTCTTCGGAGGAGCCAGGGAGATGATTGGCAGAGGAAAGTAGATTCATAGGATATGAAAAGGCTCTTTGAAGGAAAGACTGGTGAGATCTAAGAAATAGACAAGAAGGAGTAGATAGAGATAATAATACAGATTTAGCTTGAGATGTAGACCCACACATAGGGCACCCAAAAGCCCATGCATGTGAAAAAGTCTCTTCCACTGGATGGGGCATAAGGGAATATGTTAGTTCCACAAAGTCAAATGTGGTCCTGCTTTGAGATGTTTATCAGCCTCTGCTTTCAGCTTGGTTGGTGTCCAAAAAGGGCTCAACTTAGAGAAGATTTCAAGAGGATGACACTTTCTCTCCCAACATCTATTGCTTCTACACTCTTGTGGATCACTGGATGGGGAGGACAAGGGGTCACAGAGGATTCCCAAGTTATGACACCTGCAAGACCATTTCCCTCATTATTTGTCCCCTCTCCCTCCACCATGGGTGTGAAGAGCACCCCCTCTGGCACAGAAAGGAACAGCCATGACACTAGTCCAAGTAGCACATGCTAAACTCCATATTCACAAAACAAACCTATCGGAATGCCCTTATCAACGCTGAAATACTGCATTTGATCGTTCTTATGACCCAGTGCAGCCTGTTTCTAAATACACAAAACTCTTCATGTATTTAAAACCACTCAGTTTATTAAAAATAATAAGCTTTTGAGAACCCACATTTAACTTAAGGTAAGGTGTAATGGTATTTTTTTTCCGATTCAGTATTCCTGGATCTAATGCTGGGTGATTAATTACCTCCACTATTCTTCACATGGGTATTATTGGTGCAAATCAATAACTAGAAGTTTAGTCTGAGTTATTTTAAGAAGAGAAATGCCAAAGACCTAAAAGAATTCAGGCCAGAAGTATGAATAATCTCATTTTTTCTATTCCATCTTGATTTGATTTTCATGAGAATCTTGTTTCAAGGGACTTCTGAGTGTACTAGTTGTAGATCAATGCTTTAAAAAAAAAGTTAGAGGAATGGGAAGGCCATAAAAAGAGGGTGTGTGTGGTGGTAATTTGAGCAAGAGTAGGTCTTTTGGTTCGTGCCCACAGTGTCTTTGTTTTTATTTTCTATCTTTATGAAAAATGAAGATCTTATATTGACCCAGAGCAATGGAGAAAATAGAATAACAGCAGGAATTATGTGCCCCAACATACCTAATTGTTTCCATGTACACTTAACAATATGATTGCAATTTCAATTATAACTACTTTCCCCCTCTCTGAAATAAGAGGGCTTCCCATGGTGTGATGATGGGTCACATGCTTACCTCCTTACTTCAATGCATGTTTAAAGTTTTTCAGTGAGGAAAGAAGTAAGAATCCATAAATTTAACACAGGAAAATAGAAATTTCATCAATGGAATGGAATTTTATTGACCTGATGCTTTTAATTGCCTAGATTTTCTCTGAAGAACTAAAACATTTGCACAGGGCATCTTTTGGGATTTCCACAAGGCTTCTCTAACATTTTAGTCTCACATGTATTTCTCTGCATAATGTTCCCACTGAAAAGAGAGATGGTCAAAGCAAATAAGGAAACAGATTCACAAAAATGGTAAAGTAATGCATTAGGCTTACAATTTGGGTAAAAATCTAGGATGCTGTTTATGTTAGGATGCTGTGTATATTAGGATCCTAATTATAAATAGTCTACGTACATTCAAAGACATTTTATCAAAATTATTTGTAATTTTGCTGGAAGGTTTCTTTGAGAGCTTGTTTTGTTGTCAAATGATACAAGAAAACACTTCCCTCCTCCCCACCCCCACCCCACACCACCTCCAAATATAGCAGGGAACAACCTTGGCATGGCTCTTGACCTCCCAGAGATACTCATTGGCTCCACTTAACAATATAAACAACTTGATTTTTTTAAGTTTATTTATTTATTTGAAAGAGAGAGAGAGAGCATGCACATGTGAGCAGGGGAGGGGCAGAGTGAAGGAACCCCAAGCTGGCTCTGCACTGTCGGCACAGAACCCATCATGGGGCTCGATCCACAAACTGTGAGATCATGACCTAAGTCAAAACTGAGAGTCAGATATGTAACCAACTGAACCATCCAGACACCCTACAACTTGAGTTTTGACATAATTACACATTATTAGAAAAAAGTGCTATTTGTGAAAAAAGAGCCATGGGTGCCATAGCGTGTGGCATCCCGTGTTCTAGTGTTTCCCACGTTGTCAGCTCACACTCAATGGCCTCCAAGATCTTCTCATCTGACAACTCAAAATTTGCAAAATACATACCTGATGAAAGACTTATATTCAGAATTTACAAAGAATACCTACAACTCAATAGTAAGAAGACAAACAACCTAACCAAAAAGTAGGGGGGGCGGAAATATGAACAGACATTTATCCAAAGATATACAAATGCTTCATAAGCACACAAAAAGATGCTCAATATTATTAGTCATTAGAGAAATGCAAATTAAAACCACAATGAAATACCTCTTCACTCATATGAGAATGACTGTAACGGATAATATATAAAATAATGGCTAAGTTTTGAAGAAGTGAGAACTTGGTACATTGCTGGTGGAACTGTAAATGGTGAAGCTAGATTGTAAAACAATTTGGCAGTGTCTTAAAAAGTTAAACAAAAAAATTTCCTATGACCCAGCAATTCTACTTCTAGGTTATACACCCAAGAAAAATGAAAGCATATATACAAAAATACTTGCACACAACTGTTCACAGCAGCATTATGCATAATAGCTCAAACCGAAAACAATCTAAATGTTCACCAAGTGGTGAATGGAGAAAGATAATGTAGTATAACTTACAATGAAATAGTATTCGATAATATAAAGAAACCAACTACTGATACATGCCTGTCGTGGATCAACATCATAAATAGTATCCGAGGCGAAAGAAGTTACACACAAGGGACCACATATTGTACCCAGAAAAATAAGATCTATGGAGATAGAAAATAGGTCGATTTCCTGGGACTGGGGGCAGAAACTGAGCAGGTGAGAGGCAGGGATTGACTATAAATGGGTATGAATAATCATATGAAAGGAATGAAAATACCCTAAAATTTATTTATAGGGATGATTGCACCGCTTGGTAAAGCTACTAAAAATCACTGAATCGTAACCCTTGAAATGGATGGATTCTATAACAGGAAAAATACACCTCAATAGAGCTATTAGAAAAAGATAGACAAGGGAAAGAGGAAGTGAGGGAAGAGGGGAAGAAGAAAGAAAAGGAGGAGGAAGAAAAAGAGGATGGAGAAGAGGCAGAGGACAAGGGGAGTTTACAATCCAGTATTAAAAATTACATTCACAATGTTATGTTATCACCATTATGTATTTACAAAACTTTTCATCATCCTAGACAAAAACTCTGCACCCATTAAGCAGTAACTCCCCATTCTCCCTTTCCTAAGCTCTTGGTAACCTCTAAACTATGCTTCTACAAATTTGGATATTCTATATGTTTCATGTAGGTGGAATCATATAATATTGGTACTTCTGTGTCTGGTTTATTTCCCTTAGCATAATATTTTCAAGATCCATCCATGTTGTGACATGTATCATAACTTCATTAATTTCTCTGGCTGAGTAATATCCCATTGCATGTATTTGCCACATTTTGTTCCTCCATTCATCTATGTGTTCTCATGGGGCGCCTGGGTGGCTCAGTCGGTCAAGCATCTGTGTGTTCTCATGCCGGTCCTACATTGTTTTAATTACCGTTATTTTGTGGTGAGTTTTGAATTCAGAACGTATGACTCTTCTAAACTTGTTCTTCTTTTTCAAGATTGTTTTAGCTATTAAAAGCCCCTTAAAATTCCATGTGAATTTGAGAATTCATTTTTCTATTTCTGAAAAAAAAAGTCATAATTTTGATTGGCATTGTGCTGAATTTGCAGACCACTCTGGGTAATATCAACAATTATGTCTTTCAATCCATGACAGAGGGATTTTTTTTCCATTTACTTAGGTCTTCTTTTACTTCTTTAAGAAATATTTTATAGTTTTCAGTGTACAAGATTTTTACCTCCTTAGTTAAATCTATTCCTAGGTATTTCCTTCTTTGGGTTGCTATTGTAAATGGAAATTTTTTTCCTAATTTTTGTTCACATTGTTCATCACTGGCATATAGAAAACTAAGTCTAGAGACATGCTTTTTACTAACATAGTCATCATATTTTTATGCAATATCGGGCAACTGATATAACCTCTTTTGTTCAGTTTGGTCTTCCATAAAAAGAAAATGTTGAACTATATCAATGATTATCAAACATCTAAAAAATAATGCTGGGCTTGTGGTGCCCCATGCAACACGTAAAGAGCTTGGAAGTCATTACTTCCATCCTCAGAAAAAGATACATGTAAACAAATTGAAAATTAGGAACCCTTCTTAGATCCATCAGAGAATTAAAGTCAGTGGGTAACCTGCTACTCCAAAGGTAGAAAGACAGGTGGACACAGAAGACCACAGATATTGGGAGCCACCCCTGGAGCTAGCAAGTCTTAAGAATACTCAAAGGGCAATTGACTAATCACTGGAGACTGAGCATGAACTAGCTGAAGAGATAAAATCTCCTGGGGCCCAGGCTTGTTACGAGAAGGATAGGGTGCACATTTTCATGACTCATACCTCTAGGACTCCTGCCGAGTTTTCACTTTGAAGATTAGAGCAAATTCGCTGTTGCTTTTGGCAACGGAAGGGGAACAGTAACCATTTTGAAATATGTACTGAGTGTTCTGTTGCCCTTAAAAATGGAAGCATACAATTCTAGCTCCTGTCAGCCTTACTGCCTGAGAAAGAGGCTAAAATAAGCTGAGAAACTTTTGTGAAGTCCACAGCCCAGGGTCATAGGCTCCTATGAGGCTGAGACCTAATCATAGGATTATAGAATGTTTCCCCATATATTATCATCACATCAATCAGGCTCCTGTATAATAACAGGAATACAACAGAAAGAACTGCAAGTCTCATACCAATTTAAGAAGAAGCGTCTATGGAAACCCAAAGGCAACAGAGGAGACAAAAACAAGAATGCATAAGGACGTTTTAGCCTCGGACACTTGTAAGTACAGAAAACAGTAAATTCAATGGAAATCCTAGCAAGCTGAACATAAAACCTCACCCTACACATTGATTTCCCTCCATTCCTTTTGCCCAATACATCAGGTTCATCTTTCAACAAAAAATCCCAAGTCATGCTAAAAGACAAAATAACATCGTCTGAAAAGAAAGGCAGGCATGAGAAAAAGACACAGATATGGCAGAGATTTGGGAATTATCAGACCAGGAATTTAAAAATGTCTGAGTAATATGTCAAGGACTCTGATGGAAAAATGTGGACAACATGCGAGAACAAAAAGCAATGTGAAGAGCAAGATGGAAACAAAAACAAATGAAAAGGAAATACTAAAAATAAAAAAAAAAAAAAACATGGTAAGAGAAATAAAGCATGGCTTTGATGGGCTTATCAGTAGACTAAGATAGTTGAGGCAAAATCAATGAGCTTGAAGAAATACCAACTGCAATTTCCCAAACTGGAAAGTAAAGAGGAAAAAAAGGAATGGAGGGGAAAAAAAAACAGGATAACAAATACTGTGGGGCTATTACAAAAGCTGTAACACACACAGTAGTTATACCAGAAGTGAGAAAGAAACTGAAGGAATGTTTGAAAAAATGTCGGAGAATTTTCCAAAATCAATGCTACACACCAAACCACAGTTAAGAAAGTTAGAAGAACATAAAGGAAATCTAGAAAGAAGCCGGGGCGGTGGGGGGTGGGGGGGGGGGGAGGGGGAGAGGGAGCACCTTACCTGTAGAGGAACAAAGATAAAAATTACATCAGAGAACTCTTAAGAGATTATGAACCCCAAAAAAGAATAAAGTAAAAGCAAATGTTGATTTTTTTAAATCTAGAATCATGTATCCAAGAAAATTATCCTTCAAACATGAAGAACAAATAAAGGTTTTCTCAGAAAAATAGAAATTGAGGGAATTGTCAGTATATCTTTCTTGCAAGAATGTTAGAAGAAGTTCTTCATAGAGAAGGAAAATGACATAGGTCAAATTTATATAAAGAAAGTGTTAGAAAAGGAATATATATCGGGGAGCCTGTGTGGCTCAGTTGGTTGAGCATCTGACTCTTGATTTTGGCTCAGGTCGTGGTCCAAGGGTTATGGGATTGAGCCTCGCATTGGGTTCCATGCTGCCCATAGAGCCTGCTTAAGATTTCACCTCTCTGTCTCTGTCTCTCTCACTCCCTCTGACCCTTTTCCTTTCTCTCTTTCTCTCTCTTTGTAGGACCAAAAAAAATTAAATACAAGGAATATATATAGGTAAAATATGTATAAATGTAAATCTTTCAGTTTTCTTATTCTTTTTTTTTTTAATTTTTTTTCAACGTTTATTTATTTTTGGGACAGAGAGAGACAGAGCATGAACGGGGGAGGGGCAGAGAGAGAGGGAGACACAGAATCGGAAACAGGCTCCAGGCTCTGAGCCATCAGCCCAGAGCCCGACGCGGGGCTCGAACTCACGGACCGCGAGATCGTGACCTGGCTGAAGTCGGACGCTTAACCGACTGCGCCACCCAGGCGCCCCTGGTTTTCTTATTCTTAACAGATATTAACAGATAAAAGCTTTTCAAAATAATAATAGCAACAATATATTGGACATTTATAGCTCATGACTAAATGAAATGAATGATAGCAATGTTAACAAAGTATGAGAGGGATGAATTGAGAATATTGTATTTATAAGGTACCAAAATGGTTTGTGAAGCAATGTGGAGTTATTTGTAAGTGGACTCAGATTAATTGTAAATCTAAGTGAACTTAGATTTTGCAATTTATTGGAAACCCAGTGAATCTTTTAAAAAACAACACTATATTTGATATATTTAGACACTAAAGAAAATAGAATCATATGAAATGCTCAGTTGAAACGAGAAAAGGCAGAAAATAGTAGAAGAAAGAAAAAGAAACAAATAATTGGGCCAATGAATCAAAAAGAGTCGCAAGTTAATATGATAGATATTAGTGCAACTATGTTGGTAATCACTTTAAATATAAATGGCCTGGAGGAGGATTATGGGAAAACGGCAGAGTAAGAAGCATGATACTATTTCCTCACCCAGACAACAATTGCACTGTCAGAATCTGTCTGGTGTAACTACTTGGGAACTCTGGACCCTATGAAAGAGCATGCAACTTCCTGAGGAAGGCTAGGATGGTAAGTTATAGTTAATTTCATCCAATTTTAAATCCTAGCTCTGCACTAGCTGCCCACGGCCCACTCCCTAGCACTGTGGCAGGCAGCTATGCACAATTACCGGAGCAGCTTGCAAGCACCTTGGAGCCAGGGTGGGCAAAAAGTCCCTGTCCTCCAAACATTAGGGATCTGTGCTCCTATCATTAATTTCTGCTTCTGACTTCAGAGGCGCAGAGACAGAGGCAGGCAGACATTGTAGTCACATCTCCTCCCATCGCTGTAAATACTTGCTGCCCGCGGAAGTGACTTCCAGGGGATTTAAATAGCTAGCATCCTTTATGTCCTCCTTTCTTTTTTTCTCTTTTTCCCTGATATCAGCACACAGACAGTCTACAACAAGAAAAAGAATTATTAGATTGTGGTTTCGGACACACAATGTATAAAGACATAATTCTGTGACACCGACTGCTGGAATTGCGGTAACGGAACTATGAAGAAGCAGAGGATTGTAGGCTATTGAAGTTAAGCTGGTATAAATTAGAGTGCTATAACTTAAGGATGTGAAATATAATTCCCATGTTAATGACAAAGAAAATAGCTATAGGATATATACAACAGGAAATGAGAAGAGAATTGGAACATCTCATTAAAAAGATCAAAACATAAAGAGATAGTAAGACACGAAGTGAGGGACAAAAAAGCATAAAATATATGGGAAAAAATTGCAAAATCACACAAGTAAGTCCCTTCTTATCAGTAATTATTTTAAATGTAAATGGACCGGGGCACCTGGGCGGCTCAGTCAGTTAAGCATCCAACTTTGGCTAAGGTCATGATCTCACGGTCTGTGGGTTTGAACCCCATGTCAGGCTCTGTGCTGACAGAGCCAAATACTCTCACCATTCAGGGGGTACAGCCTGGAACCTGCTTCGGATTCTGTGTCCCCCTGTCTTTCTGCCCCTCTCTCGCTCATACTGTCTCTCTCTAAAAAAAAAAAAAAAAAAAAAAAAAAAAAAAAAAAAAAAAAAAAAAAATTAAAAATTTAAAAATAAATAAATAAATGTAAATGGACTAAACCCTTCGACCAAAAGGCAATTATTGGCAGAAAATGCATGTTCTAACTACTGTCTGCAAGAAACTCACTTTATTTTTTTAATGTTTATTTTTATTTTTGAGAGAAAGAGAGACAAAGTGAAAGCAGGGGAGGGTCAGAGAGAGAGGGAGACACAGAATCTGAAGCAGGCTCCAGGCTCTGAGCTGTCAGCACAGAGCCCAACATGGGGCTTGAACCCATGAACCGTGAGATCATGACCTGAGCTGAAGTCCCACGCTTAACCAACTAAGCCACCCAGGTGCCCTGAAACTCACTTTACATCTAAAGATACAAATACATTGAAAGTGAAAAGATGGAAGAAAGCTAGTCCATGTAAATCATAATCAAGAGAGAGCAGGAGGAACTACATTAATGTCAGACAAAGTAGACTTTAAATCCAAAAAAATTTACAAAAGAAAAAGAAAGACACTGCATATTAATAAAGGTTTCAATAAAGCAAAAAGTTATAGCAATTATAAATATTTGCACACTTAATAACAGATCATCAAAATATATAAAATAAAAAATTCACAGAATTAAAGGGAGAGATATTATGTAATAATTTGAGACTTCAATACCCCATTCTCAGTAATGGATAAAACAACTAGACAGAACATAAGTAAGGAAATAGAGGACTTGAACAACACAATAAATCAACTGCATCTAATAGATATGTATATAACAGTCAACAATAGAATGCTCTTTCTTCTCAAGGGCATTGGGACAGTTTCCAGTATCAACTATATGTTAGGCTACAACTTAAATCTCAATAGATTTAAAAAGATAGACACCACACAAAACATCTTTTCTAACCACAACAGGATAAAGACAGAAATCAACGACAAAAGGAAAACTAGAAAATTTATAAATTTGTGAAAAGCAAATAACACATCTTTAAACAACCAGTAGAATAAAAGAATACATCATGAGGGAAACTAGAAAATACTTAGAGAGAAATACAAATGAAACAAAACACACCAAAACTTATGAGGCACAGCAAAAGAAGTGTTGAGGATGAAAATCATAGGTATAAATGCTTATTTTAAAAAGTAGAAAGATCTCAAATTAATTACCTAACTTTATGACTTGAGGAACTAGAAAAAGAAGAAAAAAACTAAATTCAAAGCTAGCATAAGAAAAGCCAAAATACAAAAAGAACAGAGATAAGACAGAGAATAGAAAAACAATAGACGAAATCAATAACACCAAAAGTTGGTTCTTTGAAAGAGTCAACAAAATAGACAAACCTTTAACTAGATGGACTAAGAAAAAATACAGAAGGCTCAAATTAATAAAAATCAGAAATTAATATGGGGATATTACCACCTAATTTGTAAGAATAAATCAAATTATAGAGAGTCCTATGAACAGCTTTGTGCCAGCAAATTTTATAAACTAGATAAAATGGACAAATTCCTAGAAGCACAAAATTTCACAAGACTAAATTATGAAGAAATAGAAAATCTGAATAAATCTATAACTAGTAAAGAGATTGAATCAGTAAAGAAGAATCTTCCAACAAAAAATAGTCCTGAACCTGATGGCTTTACTGATGAATCAGCCAAATAGTTTTAAAAGAACTAACTCCAATTCTTCTCAAACTTTTCCAAAGAACAAAAAGAGAGTGTTGCTTCTTAAATTATTCCTTGAGGTCAGTAGTACTCTACTACCAAAGGCAGACAAAGACAGTGCATGAAAACTACAGATAATATACCTTACAAATATTAATGCAAAAATCCACCACAAAATACCAACAATCCAAATGCAAAAGCATATTTAAAGGCACCATAACCAAGTGGGATTTATTCCTGGAATGCAAGGATATTTCAACATAAGAAAAATCAATGTAATCTACCACATTAAGAGAATCTTATGGAAATCAAAAGGAAAAATCCATATGATTATCTCAATTGATGCAGAAAAGTCATTTGAAAACATTCAACGTCTTTTCATGATTAAAAAAAAACACTCAAAAAGTAGGAATGGAAGGAAATTAAACATAATAAAAGCCATATATGAAAAGCCCACAGGGAACCATCATACTCAATGGTAAAAGAATAAAAGATTTTCCTCAAGATCAGGAACAAGGAAAGGCTGCCTGCTTTCACCACGTCTATTTAACACACTCTTAAAATTCTAGCCAGAGAAATTAGGCAAGAAAAAAACAGAAGGAGTCGATACTGGAAAGCAAGAAGTAACATTAACTCTGTTTGAAGATGTTATGATTTTATATGCAGAAATCCCTAAAGACTCCACACAAAAGAAATTGTTAAAAGAAATAAATTAAGTAAAGTAGCAGGTACAAAATCAACACTCAAAACCAGTTGTACTTTTAAACACTAACAATGAGCAATCGGAAAAGAAAACTAAGAAAACTATTCCATTTACCTTAACATCAAGAAAATAAAATACTTAAGGAACTAACTTAACCAAAGTGGTGAGAGATTTACACACACACAAACAACTATAAAGCTCTAACTGAAAGAAATTAAAGAATACATAAGTAAATGGAAACATATCTCATGTTCATAGATTCGGAGATTTAATGTTGTTAAGATGTCAGTATTACCCAAAGTAATCTACAGATTCAGTGTAATCTCTACAAAAAACCCAATCATGTTTTTTGTAGAAATAGCAAACCCATTCTAAAATTTAGAATTCTAAATTCTAAATAGCAAACCCATTCTAAAATTTACAGAATTTCAAAGGACTCTTAATAGGTGAAGCAATCTTGAAAAAGAAGAAAGAAACATAAAAGACTCACACTTTCCAATTTCAAAATTTAGTTCAAAATTATAATAATCAAAATAGTAGTATTGTTGTAAAGAGATTGATGGAATAAAATAGAGAACTCAGAAATAAACCTTTACATGGAGCACCTGGATGGCTCAGTCGTTAAGTGTCCAACTTTGGCTCAGGTCATGATCTCGTGGTTCATGAGTTTGAGCCCCGTGTCGGGCTCTGTGCTGGCAGCTCAGAGCCTGGAGCCTGTTTCGGGTCCTGTGTCTCCCTCTCTCTCTGCCTCTCTCTCTCTCTGTCTCTCTCTCTGTCTCAAAAATAAATAAACATTAAAACAAATTTAAAAAAAGAAATAAACCTTTACATATATGGTCAAGTGATTTTGACAAGAATGCCAAGACCCTTCAAGGGGGAAACAACAGTGTTTTCAACAAATGGTGCTGGGAAAACTAGATATCTACATGCAAAAGAATAAAGTAGAACACCATATACAAAAATTATTCCCAGACCAATCAAAGACCCAAATATAAGACCTGAAACTATAAAACTCTTAAAAGAAAACAAAGTGTAAAAATTTCATAATATTGGATTTGGCAATGATTTCTTGGATATGACAGTGAAGGCACTGTTAGCAAAAGAAAAAGAGCCAAATGGGACTTCATAAAAGTTTGTGCATCCACAGACTCATCAACAGGGGCACCTGGGTGGCTCAATTGGTTAAGCATCTGACTCTTGATTTCGGCTCAGGTCATGATCTCCTGGTTCGTGAGATTGAGCCCCCATGGGGCTGTGCGCTGACAGCACAGAGCTTGCTTGGGATTGTCTCCCTCTCTCTCTGTCTCTCCCTCGTTAGTTCTCTTTCTCTCTCTTTCTCAAAAATAAGTAAATAAACTTTAAAAAAGGCACATCAACAGAGTAAAAAGGCAACCCACAAAATGGCAGAAAATATTTGCGATCATATATTTGATAAGTGATTCATATCCTAGAATACATACAAAACTCCTAAAACTCAACCACAAAGAAACAAACAACCCGATTTAAAAATAAGCAAAGAATTTTAACAGGCATTCCTCCAAAGAAAATAAAACAATGGCCAAGCAGCACATGAAAAGATGCTCAACATCACTAACCAAATGCAAATCAAAACTACAATGAAATAATCCCTCACACCCATTAGTATGGCTACTATCAAAAAAAACAGAAAACAAGCGTTGGCAAGGATGTGGAGAAATTGGAACCCTTCTGCACTATCAATGGAAATATAAAATGGTATCGTTGCTGTGGATAACAGTATGGCAGCTCCTCAGAACCTTAAAAACAGAATCGCCTTATAATCCCACAATTCCATTTCTGGATGTAACCCTCAAAGAATCAAAAGCAGGGATTCAAACAGATATTTGTGCATTCATTCATACTAGCGTTATTCACAACAGCTGACATGTGGAAGCACCCACGTGTCCACTGATGGATGAATGATTAAGCAGGATGTGGCACATACATACGATGGAATATTATTCAGTCTTAAAAATAAAGAAATTTTCATGTCTAATGAAATAGGCATGATTATTGAGGACATTATTAAGTTTTAGAAGATAAAAGAGTTCTGGAGATGAGTAGTGGTGATGATAGCACTTTACGAACATATTTAATATCTCTGAACTGTACACTTAAAAATGATGGAAGGGCGCCTGGGTGGGTCAGGGGGTTAAACGTCTGACTGTTTGATTTTGCCTCAGGTCACGATCTCATGGTTCGTGGGATCCAGCCCCACGTTGGGCTCCACACTGAGCATGGAGCCTGCTTAAGATTCTCTCTCTCTTCCTCTGTCTCCGCCCCTCCCTCCTCTCAAAATAAATAAACTTTTAAAAAATGATTGAGATGGTAAATTTTATGTTAGGTGTATTTTACCACAATAAAAACAATTGGAAAAATAAAAAATAATATGTATGAATGATCTAAATACACCGATTAAAAGACTGAGACTATCACACTGAATAAGAAAACTAGCCTAAAGTATTTATGGTGCCCACAAGGAACCCATTTTAAATATAAAATACAGGGGCGCCTGGGTGGCGCAGTCGGTTAAGCCTCCGACTTCAGCTCAGGTCACGATCTCGCGGTCCGTGAGTTCGAGCCCCGCGTCGGGCTCTGGGCTGATGGCTTGGAGCCTGGAGCCTGTTTCCGATTCTGCGTCTCCCTCTCTCTCTGCCCCTCCCCCGTTCATGCTCTGTCTCTCTCTGTCCCAAAAATAAAAATTAAAATAAATAAATAAATAAATAAATAAATAAATAAATAATACAGATAGATTAAATATAAAGGAATGAAAAAAGATACCATCATAATATTAATCAAAAGAAAGCTGAAGTAGCTCTATTAATTCTGGACAAAGCAGACTTGAGAGCAAGCAAAATTATCAAGAAAAAAGAGAGGCAGTACATAATAATAAAGGGGCCAATGCTCCAATAAGACATAACAACCCTGAGTGTGTATGTATCTGAAAACAAAGCATCAAGATACACGAGGTAAAAAACCTGACGGACCTGAAGGAGAAATAGACAAATTCACTATTATATTTGAAGGCTCTGACCCTCCTTTTTCAGTAATTGGCCGGCCCATCAGAAGAAAATAAATAATATAATTGAACACAGAAGCACCATTAATGAACTGGATTTAATCTGCATTCGTAGAATACTTAACCTAATGACAACGGAATACATATTCTTCTCAAGCTCACATGGGAGATATGCCAAGACAGGCTGCATTCTGAGTTACAAAAGACACTTTTTAAAAATTAAAAAAATAGGGGTACCTGAGTGGCTCAGTTGGGTAAGTGTCTGACTTCAGCTCAGATCATGATCTTGAGCCCGTGTCGGGCTCTGTGCTGACAGCTCGGAGCCTGGAGCCTTCTTCCAATTCTGTGTCTCCCTCTCTCTCTGCTCCTCCCCCGCTCATGCTCTGTTTCTCTCTCAAAAATAAATTAAATTTTTTTTAATTTTTTAATTAAAAAAATAGAAACTGTCCAAAGTAGGCTCTCAGACCAGAATAGATTTAAACTAGAAATCAATAACTGAAAGATAGCTAGAAAATCCCAAAATGTTTGGGTATTAAACAAAATTGTTAGAAATAACACATGGGTCAAGGAAGAAGTCTCAAGGGAAATTAAAAAAAAAAACTTTTAACGGAACAAAAATGAAAAAAGCAACTTATCAAAATGTGTCAATGTAGCAAAAACTTAGATAAATGTAGAGCACTGGATGTATATGTTAGAAAAGAAGGAAATATGTACAATCAACAATGTAAGCTTTTATGTTAAGAAACTAAAGAAGAGTGCATTAAATTCAAAGTAAGTAGAAGATAAGAAATAATAACAGGTAGAGCAAAAATCAATGAAACTGAAAACAAGAAATGAATGGAGAGAATCAATAAAACTTATAAGCTGGTCCTTTGAAAGGATCAATAAAATTGGTAAACCTACAGCCAGGCTACACACACAAAAAAAGAGTTCTCTCACACATTAATAATATCAGAATTGAAAGAGGGGACCTTCACGACAGACCTCATTGACATTAAAGAGATAATAAGGAAATATTCTGAACTCCTGTATGCCCGCAAATGTAATGGTGTAGATGAACTGAAACAATTCTCTGAAAGAAGTACATACAGCATATCAAAGCTCACACAGAGAGAAATAAATTATAAACCATTGAAGAGAGCAGAAAGAGATAATAAAATAGCCGATGTAATTCTGAAAATGAACAGTTTCATCCCAACTTCAGGATTTACTAAAAAGCGGCAGTGATCAACAGGGTGTATTAGTAAAACAATAGACAAATAGACCAATGAAACAGAATTGTGAGCCCGTAAAAGACCCTTATACATACAGAGTCAAATGATCTTTGACCAAGGGGCAAAGGCAGTTCGACAAAAATAGAAGAGTCTTTTCAACCAATTCAACCAAGAGCTAGACATCCACATGCAAAAAATGAATTGAGACACAGACTTTTCACAAAAATTAAGTTAAAACTGATGAACAGATCTACATGTAAGTCACAAAACTACAACTCTTAGAAGATAACAAAGGGGGCCTTGGGTTTGGTGATGACTCTCTAGATGCAGCACCAATGTACAATTCGTGAAATTAAAAACTGATAGGTTGGATTTCATTAAAATCAAACCTTGTGCTCTACGAAGACACTGTTAAGAGAATGAGAGTATAAGCCACAGAATAGGAGAAAATATTTACAAAACGCATATCTGATAAAGGCCTCATCTTGAAAATACACAAAGAACTCCTAAAACTCGACGAGAAAACAAACAATGCAGTTTAAAAATGAGCAAATGATCTGAACAGATAACTCACCAAAGAAGATATACAGATGGCATTAAGAGATTGCACATTAAAACAACAATGACACGGTACCACAAACCTATTAAAATGGCTGAGATCCCATTCTGGCAATACCAAATGCTGATCAAAATGTGACGCACCAAGAATTCATTCATTGCTGTTGGGGATACAAAATGGGAAAGCCACATAAGAAGACAATTTGGCAGTTTATTACAAAGATAAATATAGATTTACCATATGATCCAGCTATTGTACTCCTAAGTATTTGTCCAAATGAGCTTAAACTTATAGCCACACACACACACACACACACACACACACACACGCACCTCTACACATTAATGTTTACAGCAGCTTTATTCATAATTTCCAGAAATTGTAATCAACCAAGAAGACCTCCAATGAGTGAATCAATAAACAGATTGGCATATCCATTTAATTGAGTATCATCAGTAATAAAATGAAATTAATTATCAAGCCACAAAAACACATAGAAGGATTTTAACTGCATGTTTCTAAGTAAAAGAAGCCAGTCTGAAAAGCTGTATGGTTTCAACTATATGACATTCTGGAGAAGACAAACTTATATATATTAAAAAGGTCGGTGGCTACCAGGGTTTTGCGGGGAGGAACGAACAGGTGGGTCACAAGGGATTTTCAGGGCAACAAAACTTTTCTGTATGAAACTGTAACAATGGATGCATGCTATTACACATTTGTGAAAACCCATAGAACGTATAATACAAAGAGTGAACCCAACAGTAAACTATAGCCTTAGTTAATAACAATGCATCGATATTGGTTCATCCGTTGTAACTAATGTATCACACTGTGGTATGGTACCTCTGTACTTTCTGTACAATTTTTCTGAAAACCTAAAACTACTCTAAAAATAAAGTCTAGTTAAACAATAATAGTCATTTTACTCAAAATAAATCTTGGTATAAACACTAACACGTACTACAGGAAAAGTGGACCAGTTTGCCCAAAGCCTTGGCTATTTCAGTGTCATGTCCAAAACTTCAACACTCTGTACCCTACCCTGTCTCACCCCTGGAGATGATGATGAGAAATCCGGGACTTTAGGCACGCAGTTCGAAAGCTCTTGAGTCAGGATGTCTTAGGGCCTTACCTACACCGATACCATGGCCTTAGTGTTTTCTTTCCTTATAATAAATTGGAAACCAAAAGGGAAACATCAACTTTAATATATCTGAATTCAATGATAGCTGTATTTATAACCCAGACACCAGCCAGTCTAGCCTGTCTTCTTCACTGTGGGGATATTTCAGTGGTTCTATTGTTAATACAGCCCTTGAAAAAATGCAAAGAAACTCATTTCAAAGCAGTTTGATGAAACTGCAAATCCCTAGCTTAAACAGCATCTTTCTTCATATTCCGTTTCCCTGAAATGCAGATGGTGGGTGTTGTCATCTGTACGTGCTGCATTAACAACATTCTTTGAAGGGAGGTCCTACCAAATGACGGCAGTCTTGAAATAGATGTGGAATTCACTGAGGCAGCACACAGGGGAATTATCACAGGAAGCCCTGATCAAAGGGGAATGCGAGCTCCAGAATTTCTGATTGTGTTCATTACAAATGCCCGAGTCTGTCAAGTTCTAAAGCAGGACGTCAATAGTGTGTCTGGAGATACTCATGTCGACCGAATGGTGGTGGGCTCCAGAGGTACAATCAAGTCACTCCAGGGATACTTTAACCGGGGTAAAGCTGTCTGCATTGGGTTTACACAAATTTGAGAATGGATTTTTAGGCTACATCTGAGTTTCTCTAATATATGGCTTACTTTATGACATGGTTACCTGGCCAAGTGAGAAAGAGTTGATCATAGCAGAACTAGGTAAGTTGGATGAAAACCTAAAACAATTATCTGCTTTGTAGGTAACATAAAAATAGAGGTTAGGAGATGCGGTTTAGAAGCTGGTAATGAGGGAGATGTCAGCCAGAGACAGCCCAATAACTAAAATAGCCAGACGCAAGTCACATTCCAGGCAAAACAGTCAACATGGGATCCATTTAAAGTCCAGAAATAGGTCATTTGGGAGAGACAAGTCTGGCAGGTAGCATAGAGGAAGCAAGAAGGAAACCCGTCAGCAGCCATCTGGGTCCTGCCCTCAAGGGACACCAGGAATGTGGTGTGTGTGTGTGTGTGTGTGTGTGTGTGTGTGTGTGTGTGTGCTGGGTAGTCGAAAGGAAAAGGCACTCCATTTGAAAGAACCAGAGCCAACTTTATTCCTGCAGGATTCATGGAAAATCCTGGTACCAAGACCAGAGTTCTGTCCTCATAAGCCTACAGATTATAGTCCCTGACACCCAACCAGAGTGGAACCACACCCAAACTGACACTCAGTGAAATGACTCTCAGGTTCAAGACTGACCCTTAAACCTAGGTCAAAACTAGTCTCACTGGTCAAACGTATCCTTCTACCATTAAAGAAAAGAAAGCTATAGGAGAAGAAAAGACAAATGGATAATACACTCATTACTCATTCAACAATCATTGAGTCCTTACTTTAGGCATGTAAGTATGGAGGGACAAAAAGAGTACACAGAAGAAATTCACACCGCCTCTGCCCTCACACAGCTTGCTTCAGCATATCATTGGCCTTTAAGATAAAATAGTGAGCCTCATTTCTTCTAGGACACTTTTATCCATCCCAGCGTCTAACTCATCCCTCCAGAACCAAGCATCATGAATAAGCATCCTTAAGGAATCTCCCATAGTGAGGTATGTGTTCTGGTTCGCAAAGCAGTGGAATAGATTTTTAAAACATTCACCACAGCTGTTGTTAGGATGGTCAGCATGGAGAAGCTAACCCTTATTGGACCCTTTGGGGTCGATTTGACCATTATCTCTTGAGAAGCCTATATGTCAGGCACTGTTCTAGGTCCTTGGTCCACATCAGTGAACAAAACAGACTTCCCGCTGCTGACATTGCATCAAAAGAAACACAATAAACAACTACATTACCCAGTACAAGCCGGTAAGTCCTAGTTACAAGATGGTGAGTTCTATAGAAAAAAGAGCTCGTAGTGAGAGAAGTCAGGACAACAATGGGTCACAGCATAGGCAGATTACGGTTTTAATTAGGGGGCTCAGGAGATTGAAGAAATCTCAACCCATTGAGGATGTGACCTGTGTAGAAAGATTTAGAAGCAGTGGAGGATTTGATGGTGTGGTTATCTGGAGAAAGAGCTTTCCAGGGGAGAATAACAACCCGTGCAAAGGTCCTGTGGTAAGGAAATGTCTGGAGTGTTAGAAATGTAGCAGGAGCCCAGAGTGGCCAGAGTGAGATGAGGGAAGGAGAGTATAAGAGTAGTAGATGAGAACAAACGAATAATCAGGGGTGGGAGAGGGAGAGATCTTGTCAGGCTTTATAGACCATAGTAAAGGCTTTGGTTTATTAGAAGGGAAATGGGGAGACTTTGCAGGTTATGATCAAAGCGGTGACATGATATAATATTTGTAGCAGACATCATCAGCTTCATCTAATCCCTTGGGCTCTCCTGTGCAACCTTCCCCTGGTTTCTGTGTGTTTCTCCTTCTCACAAACTGCCCTTGGGCTCCAGGGGCCTTGACCCCAGCACAGAGGATGCACAGTGCCTTGCAATTTACATTTCCCAGGTGGCCTGGAGCCTGGAATTGATTAGTGCCCAGCACTGATCCTTTCTTTCAAGCTAGACACACTCTAGGGCATACATGATACTCCAGAACACCTTTGCCCTGGATTAGGCTGGGACTGGGACTTTGTCTCCATCACACCCTTCCTCGTTCATTCCTTTGTCCTTTTCTCCATTCCCTTATCAGTTTCACCCGGGTGCATTTCCTTAAATAACCCCATGTATGTTTGAATTGTTGTCTTAGGTCTGCTTTAAGGGGATCTGACCTGGGAAAGTTTTCAAAGGACACTCGGGCCGTATGGGTAAACCTGAGGACCAAGGAGAGAATCAGGGAGTCTGGTTAAGGGGTACTGCAATAATCCAGGGTGCAGGCAGTGGAGGGGGAGAGAGGTGAATAGAGTCTGGATATGTTTTGAAGGTAGAGGCACCAAGATGTGCTGATGAATTTGAGGTGGATTGTGAGAGAGGGAGAAAGAAAGAAAGGATCTTGGCTGAGTTTCTAGATGGGTGAACCTGCCATTCCCCGAGATGAAGAACGTTGCTGTAGACTAGGGAAAAACGGGAGTTTGATTTTTGACATGTCCTGTTGTGGTGGCTAACAGACCACTCTGCAAAGCTCTTGCAGGCAATTGGTCACTGTCAGGTGAGGCTCTCCAGGATGCAGACACTGGGACAGAGTTGGGAGTTCATGGAGTTTAATGGGAAAAAAAAAACACCACTTACTTGTTATAATTAAGGAGGCGGAAGCAGGATTTGACCAGAAGAAGTACAGTACATCTGATTAAGTCTTGGCCAAGCCAATTAAGTGCTCTGGGGTTAAGTCTGCCAGTTAGAGAATTCTCACTTGGGACACAAATGGCCAGATTCGAATATCCTTGCTGTCTTGATTCATTGGCTGGCGACTGGCTGGGGAGAGCATGGCCTCAGCTCAAACAATATAGCAGCTCTTGAAGGTGCTGAAGCTGGAGGTTGATAGCCAACTGTGTTCCTTGAGGCTGAAGGGTAAGGCAAGTTCTTTCTTGAAGGGGGATGAAGTGAGTTGGTGGTCCACGATGCAATAAAAGTCCAGAATTCAAGAATGTGGTCTAGGCTGAAGATGTGAATTTGCTCATCATCTGTAGGTAGAGAGCATTCAAGGCCATCAAAAGGAATTGAGACCATGAGCAGGGTTTAAGTATAAAAGAGGAAAAAGGACTGAGCTTGGTAGTGAAAAATCAAGAGTCTAGAGAAAAGAAGAATGAGTGAAGGAGCCTGAAGAAGGACAATTCATGAGATGGGGGAAAAACGAACAAAGCGTTGGGTGTCTTGAAAGACAATGAGGAGAGCAGAGCAAATGCTGCTCATGGTCAATTGAAATGAGGACTGAGAACTGACCACAGGATACAGCAGCAGGAGGTCACACGTGACCTTGATAAGAGTCATACCAATGGTCACATGGGTCCAGGGTATGGCTGAGGTGGCTCTACGGAAGAACAAGAAAGTGGAGAAAGATGTACAGTCACCTCTTTTGAGAAAGTTTGCTCTCAGTGAGAACAGGGAAGATGAGTGGCAGTTAGCTGAGTAAATGGGTCAAGAACAGTTGATTTGGGTTTTTGTTTTCAAGATGGGAGAGGTATCGGCATATTTTGAGCGTTGCAGGGTGAGGACTCCTCTTTCCTGCAGCAAATAAAGATTTTACTTAACAAGAAATGCTTGCGAAGGCATGAAAAGGGTGTGTTGGAACCTAGCATTGTATTTAAACTCCTGGGTAAAAGCTCAGTAGTTGTGTTGCTGTATTTAATAAGAGCTCACCTTTCAAAGCCAAGCCCAGGATAAGCACCAAGGTTGATATTTTCAAGCCTGTGTCTACACTATACTGTTCGATGTACTGTATACTGTTGGGTACACTGTAGTTGGTCTCTTGGTTTAAGCATTTTGAGGAGGCCATTTGGGGCCAAGGAACCCTGTAGGCTCTCATGCTGTGCATTTCATATCAGACCCGAGTGACATCACGTGCAAGTTTAAGCATCACCTGGTGCTGCAAATATCTGATAAAAGAAAAAGAATAAGATGGATCCTATCTGGTAGTGTGGAAAATAAAAGAAAAATCCCTTGATTAAAATTCAGCACCTCTCACCTTCCACTGAGCCACTAAATTACCCTTAGGTTTGAGCTCATTATGGAAATACAGCCCCTTCCAATGAAGTCATTTAAATTGGATGTTGGACAGAATCCTGTCCACCCAAGAAGCTGAGTCTGGACTGTCAAGAAGAACAAAACAAAGAGTTCAGAGGGTTCTGCAGGATCCATGTCTCCATGAGTGTGGATGCTAGTCAGTGTCCGTGTGCTGCTATCAGCAGAAGGTACTATCCTAACTCCAGAAGGCATAGCCCGTTGATAATGTACGATAGACCCAGGAGTTCAAGACCAAAGGCTTGAACTTCCCAATTGTCATCCACAGTTGTTTGCTGTTCCAGAAGCGTCTGGATTTCCTTGCAGCCCAGTTATCACCTACTGAACAGGCTGAGGCTTGCTCAGAGCCAGAGGGAAGAGAAGGAGGCAGAGGAAGGGGAGGGTGAGGAAATCTGCCCTGAAATCTACGGCTCTCCTCCCAGTCAGTTCCCTTCTGTTCCTCCCTATTTGTCAAATTGGAGAAACAGGGATTATGCCCAATTTCCTCCTTCCCCTCACTGGTGTTCTCCCAATCCAAGCATGCCCACACATCGCTCTCCCTGAATCAGGAATAGTACAAGTCTGATGCTTTTGCTATCACCTACCATTGGCCTTCTCATTGCCACCACAGACACATGCAGCCTTCATGCCTCAACAAGCAACTGTTGTCTTCTCCACTAAGCCCTGGAAATCTCCTTGGCACATCACTCTTAGCGGGTATCTGCAGTCTCTCCAACTCCCCCCTCCTCTCTATGGTCACTATGGCTAGCCTTGTCCAGACCCACCTCAACCTCTCTGCCTTCAAGTCCCACCTAATGGCCACAGAAGCATTCCATCTAAAAAGTCAGTACCACCATATCACCTCTCTATTGAATAACTTTCCATCTTATCATCGAATAAGATCAAGTTCCAGATCCTGGGCATGGTGTACAAGGTCTTCCAACCTGGTCAAGCCACAGCTCCTCCCCCTCTAGCACCTACAGCAAGTTGTTCATCAGCCCTGGCCTCACACATCTCTTCTCAGTCCAAGCCTCTGCAGGTACCTGAGCCCTCAGCCCCCATCCCGTTCCCCTTCTCTACTCAGGCCACCTGCTTAGTGTCTGTCTCTTCCTTAGTCTATGGTGTCTCTGAGGTCAGGAGCTCACTCTTTACCTTCATGGTTCTAGTTCCTAAATATATGTCCAGCACATTGTAAGAAATTAGTAATAATGGTAACAGCAGGAACTTCAGGCTGGCAGTAGGCCTACAAGGTAGATAATCTTATTATTTTCATCTCAAAGAAGAGGCACCTGAGTTCTTGAGAAATTAATCATTGGCTCCAGGTCAACCCAGTGAGTTGGCCTGCAATTGTCAGACTCCTGAAAAAAAAGGCTTTTAAACTCTATAAATGATCACATTAGGATTTGCCTAAACAGAGTCAGGGGTTGGAGGACTCAGGAATAGTAATAGGTTGTAGAGGGGTCCAGTGGAAGCTCCCGCCAGGCTCTTTCTATGCCTTCCCTGAACCCTCAATGGTGGGGAACACCTTAATACAGGGCAAGAAAATGCAGAGCCTCTGAGGTCTTTCTCTGTCACCTGCCTAAGACTCTCTATAGCCTGCTGTGGGAATTAGATCATAGTTACTTAGACACAAGACCCTTTACTTTTCCTCTTCCACTGTATTATATTTAGGTACCTAACCTGATATGAGATATCAGAAAGAACACAGCTGAATGGTGATAGTATCATTGTACCCAGATGTCCCACCAGCTCCTGGATCCATCCGGTGACTTTGACCATGCTTCAGGGAAGGTATTTCACATCTCAAGATCCCAAAAGCTTATGCAATAAAGAGACAACACAAAATGGTAACCGCTAAAGCCCTCCCCACTCACCCCTTTGATAAAACGTGCTGCATGATGAGGGTTGTTATGAGGAGGGGAGGATGAATGAACTGGGGGGAAATCAAAGGTAGTAAAAACAAAGGTAGAGAAAAGTTACTCATCACAACTGGGCTTGAATGAGGCTGTATAATATGTTTGTTATTTCAATGTGTCCCCTCCAAATTCATATGTTGAAATCTTAACCCCCAGTATAATAGTATTAGGAGGTGAGGCCTTTGGGAGATAATCAGATGAGGGTGGAGATTAACACCCTTATAAATAATATCCCAGAGAGCTTTCTTTCTCTCTTTCTGCCATGTGAAGATCAACCAGAAGGCACCTGTCCACAACCCCAAAGAGGGTCCTAACCTGAACCTGACCAAGCTGACACCCTGATCTCAGACTTCCAGTCTCCCAGAACTGTAAGAAAATAAACTTCTGTTCTTTCTAAGCCTCCCAGTCTATGATCCTTTATTATAACGGCCTGAATGAGACAAAACAGTGTCAAGATACACAAAGACTATTTCATAAGATTCCTCCTCAAAAGAAGGAATGGAAGAAAATGTCCTGTGTCCTGGAACCTAGCAGTGATGGGCACAGAGAAGATGAGCCAAAAATGTTTTCTGAATGAGTGAATGATCAAATGACCAAGTGAGTGGGTATGTTATTTATTGTCAACATTTATTAATATTGATGATTCACTGGGGTGCCTAGGTGACTCAGTCGGTTAGGCAGCCAGCTCTTGGTTTCAGCTCAGGTCATGATCTCACAGTTCGTGAGATCGATCCGCAAGTCCAGCTCTTCATTGACAGTGTGGAGCCTGCTTCGGATTCTCTCTCCCTCTCTCTTTGCCCTTGACCTGATCTCCCTTCCAAAATAAGTAAATAAACTTAAAAATATATATATTGATGATTCACACTGAGCTACAAATATATTCCAGAAAAAAAGAACATAGAACTGGCTACTGATGGGGGATTACTGGACTTCCTGCAATTAGGATGAATTATTGAATGTTAGTACATCAAAGTGGCCAAGCAGGACCAAGGGGCCAAGGGACCCATCTGCCGGGCTGCTGGTCTACTCTGCACATAGTTTAATTCAGTTGAAGTCCTGTATTCAGCTTTCTTTAAACTCATTTTAGTTAAATATGTCACCAAGAGTTTTAAAATTTCCAAAGTTCTCACAAAGTTCAGAAATCACTTCTGATCTTTATTATCTCAATCACTGTGGCCAAACTAAGTTTCTGCCCTTTTATTTTATGCTTAACTCATTTACATTTTACAGGCAAGTTCTTCTCCAAAATTCTCACACTGCGAATAAAATAAGAAAATATCCCTATTATAATACAGATGCATCCAGAAAAAGATTAAAAGAGTTTAGGAAAAGCTTAAAATAGAATCAATGCTTTGAAGTGTCAGAAAACAAATTTTTTGGAGGATGTTTACTTTTTGTTTTAATTCCATCATAGTTAACATAGAGCATTATATTCCAGGTGTACGATATAGTGATTCTATACATTACTCAGTGCACATCAAGATAAGTGTCTCTTCATCCCCTTGACCTATTTCACCCGTCCCCCCACCCACCTCTTCTCTGGTGAGTTTGTTCTCTCAAGAGTCTGTTCCTTGATTCGTCTCTACTTTTTCTTTGTTTTGTTTCTTAAATTCGGAAAACAAATTTTAACGAGTTGACAGCCCAATGCATCAGAGTAAATAATATTCTCTTGACAGGTTTGGATCTTTAAACTCGGTGTAAGTGCAAAAACCACCAAACCTTCCATGTCTAACTTGGCTTCTGATTGGTCCATCGGTGCAACAACTTAGAGTAGCTTTGTTCTTAGTCTCAGCACATAAACTTTGATTCATATTTAAGCAAGTGCCAGCATAGTCTCCATGCACAAGATATATCTTTATCACGTCAAGCTTTTGATTGTAAGTGTTTTAGCAACAAATTGAACATTTTAACACAGGATGTACACAGTGGTACATCAGAGTACATCTGTGATTCACTAGGCACCATCCAAAAAAAAAACAAAAAACAAAAAACAAACTTAATATGCTCTGCTTCTCAATTAAGCAGAAATCAGAGTTTTTAGGGAGGGGTAATTGTGAGTCAATTTCTATTGACCTGACAGTCTTAGCCTCAAGAGTTGGAATTATAATGCACAAAGGTCTCATAAAAGGACAATGGGTCCATCAACTAATAAAGTGGGATTTGGCCCACGTTGAGGACAATAGATTATACAAAGGAAGGAGAACACTCCAGAGAAGAGTTAACTCTCCCTTTCACTCTAAAATTTCTGCACCATGAAATTTCCAGGAGCTACACACAAGTAAAGGAAAAACCTAATTTCCCCCATGTATTAACAAGGACTAAAACTTAACTTTGAAAAATGTTAATACACAAAACATAAAAATATTTTAAACCATGCTGAAATATGATGAAAGTACAAAACACTTTATATGTTTAAAGTGTAACATTTGGTAGGTTGTGTTATATGTATACACACGAAAAACATCACCACCATCAAGATGATGAATGGATCTGTTACCTCCAAATGTTTCCTGTTCCCCTTGGTCACCCCTTCTTTTTCCCTTCCTGTGTCCTCACTCTCTCCCCCTCTCCTTCCCTCTCACCCCTCTCGTCCTGCCTCCCAAAGAAACTGCCACTCTGTTTTCGAAAGTGGCCAGTCCATCTTCGATACCAACCAGCGGCGTATGAGAGATCGAACCATTCCCGCCAACACTTGCCATGATCAGTTTCAATTTTAGCCATTCTATTAGCGGGGTAGTAGTATCTCCCTGTGCTTGGAATCTGCGTCTATAGTCTCCATGCGCAAGATGGACCTTTATCACATCACGCCTTTGGCTGTAGGTGTGTTAGCAACAAATTGGCACATTTTAACACGCGACTAACGATGTTGAGCATCTTTTCACATGTTTATGGGCCATCCATATATCTTCTTTGTGAGGTATCTTATCGGACTTTGGTCCATTTATTTTTATTGAGCTACTAGTTTTTATATTGAATTTCAAAAGTTCTTTGTGTATTCTGGATACAGGTCCCTTATCAGATATGCTTTGCAAGTAATTTCTTCAGTCTGTGACTTGTTTTTTTTTTTTTTTCCATTCCCTTAACAGTATCATTTGAAGGGTAGATATTTTTAATTTTGGTAAAGCCCAGCTTATCAATTTTTTTCTTTTAGGACTCAGCCATTGTGTTGTCCTTTGGAAATCTTTGCCTAACTTTAGACCACAAACATTTTCACTTGTTTTCCTTTAGAAGTTTTGTAGTTTTAGGTTTTACATTCAAAATTATAATTAGTTTTTGTATTTTATTTTAATAATTAATCATTATATTTTTCATGCTATGGTAAATGTATTTCCTTTATAATCACTATCTCCGTTTGTTTGTTGCTTGTATATAGGAACAAAATTATATTCTATATATTGATCTTACACCCTACTACCTTGGTGAATTAACATTACTTCTCGTAGTTTTTAGAGATTCCATTGGATTTTCTACATATACAATCATACCTGTGAATAAAGTTACATTTCTTCTCTCCTAATGGGAGTACGGCACTCCTTTTGTGCTTGACCACTGTGGCAAGAACGTGCAGTACAATGTCAATTAAAATTTGTGAGAACTAGGGGCGCCTGGGTGTCTCAGGCGGTTGAGCATCCGACTTTGGCCCAGATCGTGATCTCCCGGTTAGTGAGTTCAAGCCCGCGCTGGGGTCTCAGCTGTCAGCGTAGCCGCTTTGGATCCTCGGTCTCCCCTTCTCCCTGCCCCTCCCCCACGCACACCCGCTCGCTCTCTGAAAAATAAACACTTAAAAAAAAAGACTGGATGTTGACTTTTTTCCAAAAGGCTTTATTTGTATGCAATGGAATGGTCATAGGGTTTTCCTTATTCACTAGGAAAACATAAGAATAACATCAATTAATGTTTTCCAATGTGAAAACCACCCGTTGGTAAAATGCACTGGCATAGTTCCCTGGGCCTGAAATGGTCTTCTGAGAACGCTTTAAACTAAACAGTATATTTCTTTGGTAGGTATAAAGCTATTTTTGAGTGATCACTGTTAGTTTATGACTTTCAAGACAGTTGGCCATTTTAGCTGTCAGATTTATTGTCTTGAAGTTGTTCATAATATTGTCTTCACATATTTTTAATATCTGTAGAATCTGCTCTATGTCACCAACATAATTCTTAATGTGGGTAATTCGTGTCTTGCTTTTTCCTGACCAGTTTGGTCAGAGATTTATCAATTGTATTAATCTTCCCGAAGAATTAATTTTATTTCATTGACTAATTTAGAAGTTTTTCTGTTTCCTATTTCATTAATTTCATTAACTTCATTAACTTTGATATCGATTATTTCCTTTATTCTTATTACCTTGGGTTTAATTGATGCATATTTTCTATTTTCGTAAGATTGAACCTGAAGACTTTGATTGAGACTTTACTTATTTTATAATAAAAGCATATAGGGCTTTAAATTTTCCTTAAGTTCTGCCTTAGCAAAATCCTACAGATTCTGATATGGCATGTTTTATTTTAATTCAATTCAAAACACTAATGTCCCTTTTGCATTTTTTATTGACCTATGCATTTTTCAGAAGTATGTTACTTGTTTCCCAACTATTTGGGAAGATTCCACATATATCTCTATTATTTATTTATTTTAATTTGGTTCGAGAATTATGGTTAGAGAACATACATGACTTTAATCATGTGCAATTAATTAATGACTTGCTTTATGGCCAAGATTACAGTCACCATCTCCAATGAGTGCCATCAAGTGGCACTCAAGTGGGACTCCCCCACCTCAGAAACTACATTGGGTCATTTGGAGTTGGAATGACTGAATATACGAAAGGAGGGAAAAACTTGCCGGCTGGAGCCATGGAAACTTCTAGAATTCTTAGAAAAGAAATTTTAAAAGAAACATTTTCTATAAATCAGAATCCTTAAAACCATGATCCCATGTCCATTAAGGAACACAAATCATAGATTTCAAAACACTATTTTGGTTCAATCCCAAACTCTTCAATTTTTTTTTTTTAAAGATTTTATTCTTACATAATCTCTACAGCCAACATGGGGCTCGATCTCACAACCCTGAGATCAAGAGCCACATGCTCTGCTGACTGAGCCAGCCTGGCACCCCTCAACTTCTTCAATTAAAGGTAGAATTGATTCAAATGTCTGGGCTACAGAGCCCCTCGACTGAACCTTGGAAGAAGATTGGGACAAATGGTAATCACCCAAATTTCTGCCATATTTTTGGTAGTTTTGCCTCTCGCCTTAAACCTTCCCACCACTGCTGGTGCTGGCCTCACTGGCCTTGACACCTGAGTGCCTAGCGTCCATGGGCTGAGTCCATGAGCACATCCAACCTAACAAGGAATTCATTTTTGTTTGTTTGTTATATTTGACTGGCAATGGATATTCTATACATAACATAGAATAAGTTCTATAGCATAAGATAGTATAGTATGAGTTCTTCTAAAGAGTAAGATCTCTTTCAAAGAATAAAATGGAGTGCTTTGCGATGGAAAAGGTAATGCAAAGAATAATAATACCAAGGATAATAGCTTTATCCTGATTCAAAATACAATTGAAAAAAGGCATAAAAGCCAGTCTCCAAAAGCTGTCCTCATTCCAAGAATACATACCTCCTGGTCATTTAAAAAACGCACTGGGTCCTGTTAGAGGCACCTCAAGCACAGGCCACACCCCCTCCCTGCTTCAGCCTATGCATTAGGAATTCTGCAAATGAGTGCTCATGGTTCACGGGGGGTTCGATCACAGAAAACGAGTTGTTGATCTTTGGATGCCTGCAGGCCAGCAATCTGTGCTACAAGTTTATCCCTCCTAGGAAAAAAAAAAAAATTTAAAGGAAGGAAGGACAAGACAAGAGGATGGAACCAGTACAAGCATCTGTAACAAGCTAATTGGACCCTTGTGGGCCACCAGCAGGCACAAAATTAAAACAAACAAAGCCTCTCATTGTGCCCTTTCAGGGCTGCACCCACCCCCGGCCTATCAGCTTTACCCCTGCCTCCTCCCCTGGTCCCCACTTTTAGAGGACCTAATTATGGGTCTTTCTGAAGGATCACAAGCCAGTTTTCATCTAAAAAGAATAAGGTATTTTGCCTCCAAACTGGAGACACTGTTAGAAGTTGGTAATTAGTATGACTTGTTAATGGAGTCTGGCTGTGATTAAGCCGTGATTGAGTGTGAGTTTGGTGCCTGTCAGTGGCTAAGCCTGGGAGGACGAGAGATGTTTAATGAGACACCTGTTGTTGGGGGCCCACTGGGGTTCATTGCCGCTGATTGGCACTTGCATGCAGTGTTCTCCGGGTGGGGGCTGGGATGAGCCTGGCAGGTGGTTGGCATCACAGCAGAGCCCGCCGCTCCCTGTGAGTCAAGGCTGGCTGCGTTTCCTGAGTTGTCTGTCCAAGGCCACGGTCACATGTTGCCAACTCCCAGAGAGCACTGCACTTAGCCTGCAGGAGGAAGAGTCCCAGCTTCCCCGTGACCCCTGCTCTCCACCAAACACCAGGCTGGGCGTCGGACATCCCTCCCCTCAGCTAGCCTCCGCTGATCCCCGCGTGTAGATGAGGAAGCTGAGGCAAGGGAGATTAAATAGTTCACATAGCCAGAGACATACGCACTGTCCCCAGAGACGGTGCCTCTCAAACTTCTCAAGAATCCCCGAGGAATATGTTAAAATGCAGATTCTGATTAAGTCCAGTCTGCAGTGGGCCTGGAAAGATCACGTCCCTACGAGCCTCCAGGTAGGGGGCGCCTGAGTGGCTCAGTGGATTACACATCAGACTTCGGCTCAGGTAATCATCTCCCAGCTTGGGTTTGTGAGTTCGAGCCCCACATCAGCCTCTCTGCAATCAGCACAGAGCCCACTTCAGATCTTCTGCCCCCCACCCTCCGTCTGCCCTCCCTCACTCATGCTCTCTCTCTCTCTCTCTCTCTCTCTCTCAAAAATAAGCAAATATTAAAACAAAAAAGAGCTTTTTGGGGCACCTGGGTGGCTCAGTCGGCTAAGGGTCCGACTTCAGCTCAGGTCATGATCTCACGGCTGGTGAGTTCGAGCCCCTCGTCAGGCTCTGGGCTGACAGCTCAGAGCCTGGAGCCTGCTTTGGATTCTGTGTCTCCCTTTCTCTCTGCCCCACCCTCGCTCACGCTCTGCGTCTCTCTCTCTCCCTCAAAAATAAATAAACATTTAAAAGTTAAAAAAAAAAGAGCTTTCAGATGATACCTATACTTTGTAAGTCTACATATAGGATACTTCCTTATGTTTGAGTTGAGTAGAACCCACGCAAGATATATGCCTATGGTGCATTTCAGAATTATGAGTAAGATCACATTGTATTTTTAAAGTTGATTTATTTATTTTGAGACAGACTGAGACAACGCAAGTGGGGAAGGAGCAGAGAGAGAGTGAGGGAGAGAGAATCCCAAGCAGGGTCCACACTGTTAGTGCAGAACTTGATGGGGGGCGCGAACCCACGAAACTGTGAGATTATGACCTGAGCTGAAACCAAGAGGCGAACGCTTAACTGACTAAGTCACCCAGGTGCCCTGACCAGATTGTACTTTGTAAGGAAGAGAGAAGGGATGTACATCGTACTGCGATACCTCATCTTTGCCCTCAAATAGAGCCTGATGCTAAAATGTTTAGGAATTGTCTACCTAAGCATGCGGTGGAGGAAGCAGGTAGACACAGCAAAGTAGCGGGGGGCCAACCTGAAAAATCATAGGAGTCCCACACTCTACACGAACACATTGGCAGAACATTCCCAGGAGGGAATAAAAAGTCTCGTCTCGGGGACACTGCCCTTTCAATCTGTTAGGGATCCAGCCGCAACCATCCACCCTTACACCTGACTCTGCCCCTGTCCAAATCCGCTTGACAAATACCAACCTTTCAAGATCAGCAACCAGGACCTCAGTAAACAAAACAAAACAAAAGAAAACAGCCCTTTGTTTTTTCCTGATGGTTGTTTCAGGCTGAATGTTGAGTCAAAACACACACAGGAAGTCATAAAGACACCTGCAGCCACCTGCACGAGGTTAGACTCTCAGGTCCAGGGGGAGGGGCTCCAGGATTCCATCTGACCTTCCCAGAGACTCAGCCTACAATTCAGACCACGTTGTTTCAGACATTCTGCTGAAGATTTTCCGAGCTGGAAAAAAAAAGACCCACAGCCTCCAGCAAAAATCTGGGCTCACTTGGATAGTTTGTTGAGCATAAAAATACCTGAAGAACAAAACAATCTTGGATGCCTTCAGGTTCCAACACCAATATCAAAAACAGACAAAACTGCATGGGTGGGTAAATCACAATACAAAACACTTTGTCTTAAATTCCATAGATCATTGAGGGTAAAATGATTTTGTTCTGATTATCCAGACAACCATCTCATTTCTTGGTTCCCCTTGGCTGGGGGAGACCTGGCCTGAAGGACATACAATATTGTGTCAACCATATTTTCCTTGTATGAAAATGATCAGAACCGTGATTTACGGTTCTAGAGAAGTAAAATATTTAGCTGATGTGGGCCAATTTTATTTCAAAATTGATAGAGAAATGTCATACTAACCACAATTTGATCTAGTGAAAGGTAAAACCCAATAAATAAGTTATTTAAAAATTTTATATGTATTCTCTTTCTTTACATTTATATTTATGACATCAGAGTATGAGGTGTTATCAGGACATTCACGTGTGTCATTTCCAACAGAAAAGTATGCTTTAGACTTCTAGAAGGATATCAAAATTTCAGATCCACCTTTCGGTAGGGATTCAGTATGCTTTTTCGGTAAACATGGAGATAGGGGGCAGTCATCTGCCAGAAACTTACAGAGAGGCAGATATGGTGTCTGGCTTATGGGAATCTTTCTTTTTGAACTGTTAAAATTTTCAAGTACCAAGAGGTGCTACATCTCACAGATCCCATATGAAAAAGGAATATGCAAGATGCTTTAGGATAGAGTGAATAAACAGCAGATCTGGAGACAGATGGGTTTGGGACAGAGGCCCAGTTCTGAAAAGTACTAGATGTATAGCCTTGGACCAGTGGCTTAACTTCTTTGAGCCTCAGTTTCTCCATTAGTAATTTGGAAGCAATCATATTATCTTGGAGTATTTTCATAATAATTAGACATAAGGTATGGAAAGTTCCCAGTATGTGGCAGATGCTGAATGAACCCCGAAGAGGGTTTGTCATGATCACTATCCTATCAGCATTACACTGGTAAACATCCCCCAGCGGGAGCTGGGAGGGCATCCATTTAACCGTTTCACACCGCAGAGGTGGACTATAAAAACACCCAACCAAGTACCATCAGCTCTCACCCGGGACTATTGCCATAGCCTTCTAACTAACAGGTCTTCTTGACCCACTCTGGAACGCCCTCTTCCCTGGCATCTGTTGTGTACATGAAAGTCAAAGTGAGCCTTTGGAAACGTAAGTCATATCGGGTCACTCTGACTCAAATCAGATGGAGCGATGGCCAAAGTCCTTCTGCTTGCCCAAAGCCCTACTTGATCGAGCCTCCCGTCCCAGCACTCACCTGCACGCTCACCCTGCCCAGTCTCCCTGAACTCTCCATGGGCCCCAGCTCAGCTCCCGTTGTTCCCTACTGAGAATGTTCACCTCCAGCTCTCCACCAGAGTCACCCTACCATCCCATCAGTTTTCTATTCAAATCAGAGAGCCCTTCACAGACTAGCCTGTATAAATTTGCCTTCACCCATGCCTCATGGTGCTTCTCACCTCCTTACCTTGCTGTAAGTGCTCCATAGCACTGATCTGCTCTAACACGTCATAATTTGTTGTTCCTAAACATTAATATCTTACTCTCCTCCCTAAAGGTAAAGGCTGTATTTTTTTTTGTCTTTGTTTGGGTTTTTTTGATAAATCCCAAGAACCTAGAAACATTACCTGGTACACCATAAGAAAGATGGTAAAAAAAATGGATACATAAATAAATAGGTGAATAAATGAATGAGTTCCTGACAAACAGTAGGCCATGCGTGACTGTTGAGAGACTGAATGGCATTGGTTCTTTTAATAAGACTTCTCTCTAAATAGGAATCAGCCTCTTGTGGGGTACAGCGCTGTCTTTTGGCCTCAGCATGTTTCCACGGGAAAGTATCAGAAAACATTCAGCCATCTGAACAACCAGTCTGCAAAATAAGAAAATCAACAATGGGAGGGGAAAAGAAGAAGAAGAGGAAGGGGAAGAGGAAGAGGAAGGAGAAGATTCAGCCAGTGAGAAGAACTGAAGCCCAGAGAGGAAAACTAATCAGGGCAAGAGGAACTTGAACCTGGGGCCGGGTGTTGTTCAGGCCTAAGCTCACTATTGCCTTGTCCTTGCTGCCTCCTTCACTGGGCCTATCACCCACTAAACACTCCTGGGCAGAGAGTAGGGCTGGAGGAGTCTTGGTCATGTGACTGACTGAAGCAGGCCTCCTGTTTCTGTGTATGTCACAGATGTCCTTATGCATCCCACGGGGAGGAGCGAGGCCTTCTTTATTCCTCAAACAGAAGAGCACAAGGTAACAGCCCTGGAATAACTCCCAGGAAGAAAAGCCACCATGGGCTGGGCACCTGCTGCTTTCTGAGCGCTGCTCAGTGAGGCTTGTGTGCAATGGTTCAACAGACCTTCTTGAAACTGTCTGACCAGGAGGATGACGTGCTGGACGTGCCAGGGACCCTCTGCTGGCGTTTACCCCATATGCAAGTTCCATGCAGAAAAAACCATGAGTCCTAAGGGGGCAGAGTCCAGAGCATCCACATGAGAAGGAAAAGCTTCATAGAATCCCGGCCCAAATAGAGAGAAAGCCCCCCGCCCCACCTTTCCCTGTACCCCCTGACCTCTGGTAACCGGCCTCGGCCACTGGCAGAGTATGTGATAACAGCAGGCCTTCTTGGAATCATCACAGACTGAGCTTGGAACCATGGACAACGGGACCTGAACACATGCACAGAGGCAGGAGAGTCAGTGTACAAGCAGGGAAGACCTGGCCACAGGCAGGTAACCTCAAGAACCACCAGAGACCCCCACAAGGGGGTCAACCCAATGTGGGCAATGCAAGGGGCATTGCAAGTCGTGCAGATGAGCCCCAACCGCAGGTGATGCTGTAACCCTGCAGCTGACTCCTGGACAGCCTGCCCACCAGTGCACAGCATTGAATGTTCGGTGATGCAGGACCATATTTAACTTAACCGCGTTAGAACGAATTTCATCTCTAGTTCACATTCCAGAATGTGGGTTTAGTCATTCTCAACTGGTCCTTTTGTTTTCTTACTAAAGTTCCAAATTAAAGCAAAACAAAACAAAACAAAAACAAAAAAAAACAAAAAAAAAGCTTCAGGGGGCACCTGGGGGGCTCAGTTGGTTGGGCATCTGACTCTTGATTTTGGCTCAGGTCATGACCTCGTGGTTGTGAGTTCAAGCCCCACGTTGGGCTCTGTGCTGACAGAGTGGAGCCTGCTTAGGATTCTGTCTCTCACCCTCTGCCCCTTTCCTGCTCTGCTCTCTTTCTCTCTCTCTCCCTCTCTCTCTCTCTCAAGAATAAATAAACATTAAAAAAATCCCAACAGGCTATCATTTTCAAGGGCTACATGGGACTAGCAGATATCTACTGTTTTTATAATTAAGACTCCAGTGCATCGTCCAGAATTGGTAAAACCAAGGACTTTCAGGATGTGGCCTCAAGGAGGCTTACGTATGTCAAGGTGTATACACGTTACATTATAGCACAATGCAGTGTACTATATGTTGTCTAATTCAACCCTGAGTGTTAGGCATATTACGTCCATTTTTATAGATCAGGAAAATTAGAGAAAATAAGTGCTTTTGTTAGCTGGCTAGGGCTGCTGTAATAACCACAGACGGGTGGCTTAAACAACAGAAATGTATTTTCTTATGGTTCTTATGGTTCTAGAGGCCATAAGTCCAAGATTGGGGTGTTGGCCAATTTGGTTTGTTCTGAGGCCTCTCTCATTGGCTTGCACATGGCCGCCTTCTCTCTGTGTCTTCACACGGTCTTCCCCCTGTGTGCACCCCCTGGTGTCTCTTCCTCTGACACCAGTCAGATTGGGTTATGGCCCAACCTAAAGGCCTCGTTTTAAGTTAATCACATCTTTAAAAGCCTAGCTGCAAATACAGTCACATTCTGAGGTACTGAGGGCTAGGCCTTCAGCATATGAATTTGTGAGGGGACACAATTCAGACCACACCAGGGGCCATATACTCCCGTTTGCCTGGAATAGCCAGTGTGAGCTCATTGCCCCAAGGTAATTATTACATAGCACCTTTTCACTGTCAAAAATCATCCCCGTTTGAATGATCAATCCCACACTCATGCAACTGTGACAGCAGAACTCATAAAACATCTCAAGAGCGACAGATGGAGTTTCAGCTTTACTCACCAAATCTGCCCGTCCCCTCTTGCTTCTCAAATACTTCCTTTGTACAAATATGGGGTGCCCCTGAAGGGAGTTATGCTTGCCTGGCACTTTTCAGGATCCAGGTAAAGAAATCAGGAGATGCACAGTGACCTGGTAGGCAACAGTTGGCCACACAGTACGGCATGGCTTCTCCCCAATTTCAAAAGGGAGTATAGCTTCTTTGGATGAACATGGGCATATGGGTCTTCTCCTGTCCCTCTCTCCTTACTTTAGTTTTGGCTGAGCATGTTTTGCTACTGTTCCTTTGTTCCAAAATTAAGAACATTCTTTTATTCCATAATGAAGAAGAAAGCCATGTGCATGTGTCCAGGAGAACGCCATTGGAGGACCTGAGAGATCTTGGTGGGTGTTCCAGCTGGAGCCTTGTGCCAGGCTTCTGCTGTTATTTATCTCTCCCCCTACCCCACATACACACACACACACACACACACACACACACACACACACACACAAAGGCCCAGCAGCATATGGTGCTTCCCTCACCTCTTCAGCATCTTCCATATCACATGCAGCAAGACTTTCTCTCCTGGGGTGTGCATGCTGGGCCCCTCACTGGGACTGCGACTGTATCGTCTGACAGACAACAGGCTGCATATTGCTGGGCTCTGCCACTGCTGGGAGCCGCTTACTTAGTCTTTTAACAGTTCACTCATCGGGGAAGGTAAGATGGCACCCCGAGACTGTTAGCATGAGGGATTTTGTCTGGGGAAGGAAGGCAAGACAACTCTGGGAAAGTCTAAACTGATTGTTTGACCTTTCTGCTCCAATTTATCACTCCAAAAATGAAAATTATAACAATAGCTTCCATATAGTGTTTGCCATGTGGTAGGCTTCGTGCCAAGATCTTTCAAACCAAAATTTAATTGAACCATACAAACCCATGAGGCTTCTGACAGTGAGTGAGCAGCAAATCTGACCTCGGGTCTACCTGTCCCTCTATAGTTCTTGCTGCCATAGTACCTCTTCAGATCTTTTTTGCAATCGTTGGTAGGGCAAGCTTCCTGAAATGCATTAATAGCATCACTTTAGCTTTAAAAAAAGTGACTCATTCATATCTGTAGTAAAGCGCCTCAAAGTCTTTCCAAAGAATCTTTTGTCCACAAAATATTATTAAATCCCTGCCTTCTAGTCTTGACCCCGTCCCCAAAGAGGGTTAGTGGCCTCTTGTGTTAGAAAGGGTGATTTGCTCTGTTTCATTATTGCAGAACTTCTCCAAGCCTGAAGTATGTTACTATTCAGCATGACTCTCCACTAAGGAGAGACAGCATGTGGTGTTTCCCAGCTTGGATACCTCATGGAACCCATTGCCTTCCTGAGACCCTCAGGAGCCTAGTCACCTGGACAACATCCTCCTGGAAATGCTGGCCTCTTAAAATGCCTCAAGCTTCCATATAGACCCCTCAGCCCTGCTTAATCATGTCCCTGCATTATTATTTGGCAGGAACAGTTTCTCTTCTAATAGGTAGTAGGTAATCTTCTACCCACACTATAATTTGCCTCAACCCCAAGCCTAAACTCAAGTTATTTCTTCCTATCTACCATGCCGCTATCTGCCTGTCCCTACTTTGAGGTCTCAGCTAAACCCTATGGACCTCCTCCTTACCTTGTCCGTAATTCATTCTAGCTACCCAGTTAGTACCTGGCCCATGCCCTTAACTGTGTGCAAAGCACAAATTCACACTAAGTCCACTCAGTGTCAAATATCCTTTTGTAATGCTAAAACTGTTCTGTCCTTGGTAGTCTTACTTCATTGGCTAGATTGTAAGCTCCATGTGGTGCTTTACCTAAACCAGCAGCATCTCCCACTGAACTGGGACCATGACTCTCCAGTCCGGCCACAACCCTCCTTTTCATTCTGGCTTTCCTGTAGGATAACCAATTTGTCCCAGCTTTCCCGGGACTTTGCTGGTTTTAGCACTGAAACCTCAAGCCCCAGGAACCTGCTCACTTACCAGGCCAACCAAGACAGCTGGTCACCCTACCTACCTTCCCTGGCGTGTGTTAAGGTTTTGCATCCTAAATCTTCATGCTTTGCCTAATGTTCTCATCCCATGGTTGGTCTTTCAAGGCCAGGTTCAAACGGTTTTCCCTCATCAGACATTCCCTTATAGCATTCCTCATCATATGCCTCTCTCCTGAGGGGTCTTAGCTAGATCTTAGCTAATCACCCACTGACTCATGGGTCAGCTCTCCATACAGCTGTGTCCCCTCTGGGTGATCTCAAGAACAGGGCGCTGTCCTGCATCCCCAAGCCTCCCTACTAGTTCAGCATAATTGTTTACCCCAAAGGTTCATCAAATGAGTGGACAATCAGGTTTTGCTGATAGATTGATCGGTTCTGATCCAGGGCAGGCCCAATCTAGGGCAGGCTGAAGTCCCGGCAGCTGTACCAGAGAGAATCCGGAACTGACGGCACTCATTCCACTGCAGCTAAAAATCACAGGAAATAATGCTCAAATCTTCAAACCAGCGGAGAACCGGAGCTCCTCTGTGCGATGCATGGGACTGTCTGTAACTCATTAGTTGTACATTCGCTTCTTTCTAAAGACAGACCCCCAGGCTCCGCTGATATATGCAGGTAGGAGTTGACTTCCGTGCTGTATGCCTCCCAGGAATGGGAGCACTCTCCCGCAACGCTGCTAGGTCATGCGGAATAGTTATCATTACAGATCTTCCTGGGGAAATTGTAGGGGCCATCTTTTTTTTTTTTTTTTAAATGAATATAAAGTTGAAAAGGAATTTTGACAAGTCGGATTCACCAAAGCCAAAGTAGGCCACCCTGACTTGAGCTGTCAATAAGGTGTTAGGGAAGCCACTGGGAGATTAACACCCTTTCACGGTGACCCAGCTGTTCTCTTGAAGGTGATAACATGCAATCAGACACAGGATGATGAACAAAAGCAAGTGGGGGCTAGGATGGGGAGTTTTCCTATCTAAGGGTCCAGGAGAGCTCCTGCTTATTTTTCCAAAAAATGACCATGTTTATTTTTCTTAATCTAAGTAGTGTTATTTTCCAACCTGCATCAACTACAAGAAAGGAAAGATTTCACTGAGTATTTTTCCTCCTATTGTATTGCAGTACGTTGATTTTCAGGAAGCTACTATATAAAGAGAAGCTCTCCATATAGAGAGAAAACCTCTCTCTCTCTCTCTCTCTCTCTATTTTTAATCGATTTTTATTATGCCATTTATATTTCATTATATTATTTATTATGTAAAGTGTGTGTGTGTGTGTGTGTGTGTGTGTGTGTGTGTGTGTGTGTAAGCAGAGAGGCAAAGACCAATACCCGTCCAAATTCAACCTGTCCCATTACCAGGTCGGCTGTGCACCATGTTGGGAAAAGTCACAGCAATCCTCAGACCCACCCTCCTCATCTAAAGTCAGGATTCCTCGGAGGTCATAGGTGAATTGAACTCAAGTCAAATGCTCAGTGGCCTGGCCTCTCACAGCTCAGCTAACGACGCATCAAGAGGAAGCCCTTGTATTTCCAGGATCCCGCTGTACTTCTTGATGAAATGGAAGTACAGCAAGTACAATAAACCCACATGTTGCTTTTAGAGTTTGCGTGAAAATAGAGCGCGGTGTAGGGGCGTCGACTTCCCAAATGGTTAGCAACTCCACGCGCTACAGAATTTAGTATCTGTGTGCCTTCCATTTTTAACATCTCTTATCAAAATTCTTTAAAGAGAGTGAAGGCTCCACGTGTCATATAGTATTGCCAGTTAGCAGAATTCCTCTGCTCACACATCTGGCCTCCTGGGATGCAGCAATTTACCCCACTCCCATCCCCATTAAATGGTAGAGAGCTCATTTGGACATTCTGAAGACGTAAAGATAGTTTTCTGTGGTCCGGAATGACTGTCCTGTGTGGGCAATTTGAAGCTTTTTTTTTTTTTCAACTTACAGACAAGTGACAAAGAACAGGAAAGATACTGGAAAATTAAAAAGCAATTTTTAAAAAGGCAAAGAAAAAAAGCAGCACCAGTCTGTCTTCCGAGCCTTCATTCGTGTTCTTCTTATAGCTCTTATTATCTATTGTTTTTGTGTTTTTTGGTTTTTTTTAAGTGGGCTTTGAGCCCAATGTGGGGTTGAACTCATGACCCTGAGATCAAGACTTGAGCTGAGATCAAAAGTCAGATACTTCACCCACTGAGCCTTCCTTTAGGCAAAGCTAAGAACTCTGTTCTGGAGCTCCAAAAATATTGGAGCCATGCTTTGGTAAACTAATCATTAGCTAGTATGAATAATTTTAAAATAAAGGGGAAATAAATAAAAGCAAATTAGATTTTCCTTTTTTAAAAGCTGGAGGAAGAGTGTAGAACAATGCTTTAATAAACAGGCAGTCAAGAATGTTCTTGGACTCCAGCGTCTGGATTTGCCCTAGAGTAGCTCTGTGAATAGAAGCAATTCAGGCCATCTCCTGGAGACTCAATTTCCACACCAGTAAGTACACAATGTAGTTAGACCAGCTGAATTTCAGGTTCCCTTCCAGTCCTGACAGTCAATCAGTCTACAAGGAAAAAAAATTCTTATTTAAGAATCAATTAATTAAGATTCATTATGATATTATTTTCTCTTAAAGACATCCAGTCTTAGAGAGAACGATAGCATTTAAGTTTTTAAATACAAAACCAGAAAATGTTCATTACAGAAAAAGAGAAAATAATGTCAACCTCCCTCACTCCCCACCCCCAAATATTCCTAAAACGCTAGTATCCAGAAATAACCATTCTCAACATTATAGTGTTTATCTTTCAGAATATTTCCAGAGCTAAAACATAAGTGCACATCTAATGACATGTATAAATGAGATAACTGTGCTCATATCACATAGCTGAAGGATATAATCATTGGCTTACATTTTCTAGAGACCAGGTTGGCCTTACATACCGAAAGTTTTAGAAATAGATGTGTTCTTTGATTTAACAATTACACTGCTAACAAATGTATATTAAAAGGTTATTCGTGATAGCATTGTTTAGCATCAGTTCTTAAAAATGGAAACAAACCAAATGTCCTAAAGTCAGGATTCTGTTAGATAAATTGTACGGTGCATCCACACCGTGGAGTACAATGCAGCCTTTAATAATGATACCCAGATGAACAGATCGAAGGATATGAAAAACAACATAGGACCATTTCCTCTGACAACCACAGGTAAGGGAGCTCACGGAAACGCTTTCTTAAAGCCCCAGGGAAGCTGCCAGGATGGCACAGCCCTGATCTGGGCTGCTGACAACAATTCCAGGCTCCCCATATGCTCTGCAGCTCCCAGAAATGGCAGACTAACATTTCCCTCCTGCTGGCACTTGTGGGCTTTGCCACAACTGTCACTGTTCCTGTCCTCATTCTCCGCTCTATCTCCCAAAGCCCTTGCCCGCTCTTAACCAAGGCCAGAGAGACTGGCTTCTTGAAGAGTGTCAAGAGGCACTCTTGAAGCTAAAAGAAAGAAAGAAAGAAAGAAAGAAGAAAGAAAGAAAGAAAGAAAGAAAGAAAGAAAGAAAGAAAGGAAGAAAAAGAAAAAGAAAAAGAAAAAGAAAGAAAGAAAAGAAAAACCTGCTGGGTGGTCCTCTTAGACTTCACAGTGACAGGAGCCTTTCTTCCTCTGGAGCTGGGCAGGGGATGAAGGCGGCCGCAGGGGCAGGAAGCAGAGGGGGCTGGAAGAGGCAGGGGAGTGTGTGGAGACACTCAGCAGAGAGAAAGAGGGTCCCAGAGGAAAACGAAATCAAGAGACCAGGCTCTGGTGCTACAGCAGGAAATGGGAAGCCGTGTTCTTTAAATAAGCATTCAGACCACGAAAGGAAGGAAGACATTGTTGTGCTTTCTTTCTTTGGTAATGTGGCCAATCAAGGAAGGAAGGAAATTTAAGGTATAGTCAGCCAGGTTCTGAGCTGTTTCCTGGTCCCTGGGAAGGAAAAGCTTTCCTTCTGTTTTCTACTCCCCTTCCCTTTCTTCTCTACCATCCCACTCGGATTCCCCTAACCCACGGGTACACTTTCCCATCTCTGTTGTCAGAGTCCAGCTAAACGTCCCGATGGTTGGGCTGGTGCTAACAAGGCAGGGCCCTAGATGGGAGAAAAGTGGCTGGTCCGCCTGTGCAGGGTGGGGTGCGTGTGATGGTTCACCTCCTCCTCCTCTACTCTGCCACGTGTTGGTCCCCCAATGGGGTGACTGCAGACTAAGAGAGTCTGGAAGTCCCGTACAGTGACTTCCACATCCTCTCCTGGCCACCCCAGTCATTGGGGTTTGGCTATACCCAACTCCTACTGGGCACTGTCTAGCTTTCCTTTTTACCTTAATTTCCCTTAATTTCCTTTAGTTCCTAATGCCATTAATGCCAAGTATACTTATCAAACTTGGACTGTCAACAACCCCCCTTTCGCTCTATGATTTGGAATAGTGCCCAAGGATCAGTTAAACTAATCCAACTCCCTCTCTAAAACAAAGCATCCTTTTCCTCAACATCTCTACATTTTCCACCTCCCTCCTTTCCTGTTAGTGTGCCATGATGAACTATTAATTAATTTACATTTTTAATTAACAGACCTGGTAAATCTGAGATGCAACAATAAACAATTAAAAGTCTGCCCCAGCATCCACCTCGGCTGCCTGGCGGTGCCTGCTGCCTCAAAACTCTTGCATTTTTGTGTCCCCAACCACCATGAGGCCATTGGTAGATATAGCTTTTGCCAGCCTGATGCTATTGTGTTGTCCCCTGACTTCCAAGAATCCTGAATTTCTTAACGAGAAGGAATAAAACGTACAAGGAAAGTCCTAGGGTGACACAAAACTAATGGAGACTGTAGAGCACCACATTCCCCAATGGAAGGGGAATCCAATGAGTCAACAACACAGCTTCACAGTAAAGGGAATTCAATTGCCTAAGAACCTGCTATGTGCCAAATACTATGCTAGATGCTTCATGCCCACCAGGAGCCATTATCTCTTCAGGTGCTGAAGACACAATCCCTGTCCTCAAAATAAACATGTGTAGACAAAGCAGGCACATGATAACTGGCTTATAGACACTTGTAAGCAACATCTTAACACAGGGAACTCCAAAGGCAGTCAGACTAGATAAGCATGTGTTTATGATACTAAAAATAATTTGTATTTATTTGGTGCTTAACAAAAGCCAGGCTCTTCATCATCTTCATCATCAGAGAGATGTTGAATGATGTAGGTATTAAATTAAATTACTTTTAAAGTCGGCGATCTATTGGTATATATAATGGCGACGAATTGACCTGAGTAAGAATTAAATCTTATTTTGTGAATATGTGAAGTTTATTAAAACCCAACAATAATTAGTCATATTGGCTTAAAAGCTTGCTAATTCTGGAACACAATTAATACTCAGTAATATTTTAATGGTAATTGATATTTAAACCACAACACGAATTATGACTAGTGTTCGTTGTGACAATTAGTCGTTTTTGAGCACTGTCCTAAGTACATCCTAGAAAGCAGCTCATTTATTACTCCTATTAACCTATGTGAGAGATTCTATTATGGATCTCATTTTACAGATGAGGAAACTGAGGCACAGAACAGTGAAGTGATCTGTGCCTGGTTTTAAATATGGTGGGGATGGAAGTGAGACTGAAACCAGGTTCTCCTTGGTTCTGAACCCACAGTGTCCTAACCCACGACCACACCAACTAGATTCAGCTACTAGTTTGTTGGCTTATTCTTTAAAGTGGGCTCCATGCCCAACGTGGGGTTTGAACTCATGACCCTGAGATCAAGAGTCACGTGCTCTACTGACTGAGGCAGCCAGGCACCCTAGATTCGGTTACTAGTTTTAATAATAAAGAAATTACAACTTAGGGGCACCCGGGTGGCTCAGATGGTTAAGCATCTGACTCTTGATTTTGGCTCAGGTCATGATCTCATCATGGTTTGTGGATTCGAGCCCTGCGTTGGGCTCCATGCTGACAGTGCAGGCCTGCTTGGGATTCTCTCTCTCTCCCTCTCTCTCTCCTTATCCCACTGGTTCCCTCTCTCTCGCTCTCGCTTTCAGTCTCTCAAAATAAATAAATAAACTTAAAAAAAAATAAAAAGAAATCACAATTTAAAGAAACCTCTAGAGTATGTTCCAGTATAATATAATAGGTAAAATCTAGTTGAAAACCAACCACATCAGGCCGCCTGGGTGACTCAGTTGGTTGAAGGTCTGACTTCAGCTCAGGTCATGATCTCACACTTTGTGGGTTTGAGCCCCCACATTGGACTCTCTGCTGTTAGCATGGAGCTCACTTTGGACCCTCTGTGTCCCCCTCACTGTCCCTCCCCCAACTTACACTCTCTGTCTTTCTTAAAGTAAATAAATAAACTTAAAAAGAAAAAATAAAACCAACCACATCCTTTTTTCTTTCTTTTTTCTTTCTTTTTTTTTTTTTTTTTGTATATTTCTGACAAGTTAACTGTTCCGTTTCCAGAGGGTTTCTCTATAGGAGTGGTCATCACTACTAAAATCCTTTTTATCTGAAAACTCCTAGCCTGGATTTCAATCACCCAAGCTGACTTTTTAAAAGGGGGTGTTGCCTCTTGTACCAACCGTTCTTTCTTTGCGGTCCGACACCTGCAAAAGCCAAAATTGTTTTTCCCCTGCTGCTTCTTGCTTGTGGGATGCAGGCTCTGGGGCCTGACATGACTCACAATAGGCCATGGGGACCCTTGCAAGATCAGCTCATGGTGCTTCCTGAAGAAGCTCTTTGGACACCCAGGCCTGAAGGGCTCCTGGGGAGGCCTCCCGACTGCCTGATGAAGACATCCCAGACCAGAGGGAGCATTTAAACACCGCTGGCTGCTTTGCATCCCTCAGAATGGAAAACGCTCTGTTCTGCCGGGTACCTTGCAATGGAAGGACCAGAATCTGACTCCTTCTCCAACTGCCAGCGACTTAATGCGTTGCTCTCTCTTATCAGGAGTTGAAAAACGCTTTGCATGATCAAAATATTTTAAGGTCTCCCCAATTTTTCTTCTGAAAATTGCCACTGATTCTGCCTAGGGTTAGTTTCTCCAGTATTTGATTACCTTCCCCTCTGTCCTGTGGGTTTTCACTGCGTGTTGATGGGTACTTTGAACTTGCTGAGTGTTACAAGTGGGGGCTGAGCTTGTATTATGCATTAGGTGAGGTAACTTCAAGGCCATGAAGCTAAAAGGATTCTAAGATGTGGCTGGAGGAATTTCTGTCAAATATCGTACTGAATTTTTTCCCACCAAATTCCTCACTGGAAAGATGAACGCGTTAGAGCACAAGGCTTATGATCTACATCTCCACTTAAATAATTTTATGCTTGGGGGCACATGGGTGGCTCTGTCGGTAAAGCATCCATCTCGTGATTTCTGCTCCGGTCATGATCTCACGGGCCGTGAGATGGAGCCCCACGTCAGGCTCTGCGCTGACAGCACAGAGCCTGCTTGGGATTCTCTCTCTCCCTCTCTCTCTGTCCCTCCCCTGCTCTCTCTCTCTCTCTCTCTCTCATTTTCTCTCAAAATAAATGAGTAAATATTTAAATGATAATAAGAATAATGTCATGCTTGAATCGATTTTTAAAACCCATAAATCTGCATCCTATTGTAAGATTCTGATGAGCACTGATGTCTTGACTACAGCTGCTGAAGGTTCAAGAGAAGCTTCCCTAGGAAAACCGGATTGGGTTTGTAAATGAAAAAAGAAAAAAAAAAAATACAAGCGCTCGTTCTTAAACTCTAGCTACACTGAAGACGAATGTGTGATTTACCAAAATGGTCCGGATTCAAGAAGAGGCTCCCTGTAGCTGACCCCACTCATGTGTAAAGCCAAAACCCACAGCAAGTTAGCCTTGAGTCAAAATAAAACTTTGCTCCATCAAACAATGAGAAAAGATCTTGGAAACAAAAGTCCTTTCAGTCTTGTATCATCAAATGGATAGCAACAATTCTCGCCCTCACCAATATCGATACTTCCTCCAAGTTCAACACCAACAATTACATTTCCTGGACATTTGTGCGGCTCTCACAAGACACAAGTCACCTTCCACATTCCCACATTTCAACTCATCCTAGCAATCTTGTTCAGAAATTTTCAATGCATTTCCACTGAGACTCCCATCTCCAGATAACTGTTACTTCGCACAGGCTGGGTTAGAAAGTGTTTTTATCCTCCCATGGCAGAGCCACCAAGTTTTCTAAACAGCCCTCATGATTTTCTACTTGAAATCCATTGTTTGTGTATACTTCTTGCTACCTGAACCACAAGCTTCATGAGAAGAGGAACCATCTCTTCTTCAAAGATTGCATCCTATCACCTACGGCGCTTTGCACACGATAGTTACGCAATAAATATACATTGAAGGACCCAGAAATTCCCCTTCTAGGAATGCATCCTACAGATGTGTTGGCAGAAATGCAAAAACAGATATTCCTTGTAGCATTGCCTTCCACGATAAAAATTGGGATCTACATAAAATGCCCATCAACAGAGGAATGGTAAGATAACCTCCCATAGCATACAAGCTGTGGATTGCTACATAGATAAAAATATACATAACATGTACACATGCACTGATCACAGGAGCAAATTAACTATGATATGATAAAGTGTTCATGGCATTATTATGTGAGAAAAGTTAAAAAGGAAAGTTGCAGAAAACATGTATAGTATGCTCCCATTTTTAATACGTGCATATATATATTATGTACTATAACATTTTTATGCATCAAAAACATGTCTGAAAGGATATACAGTGTGCTCTCATAAGGAACATTTCTGGGAAGTGGATGTGGTGGAGGAAAGGAGAATTTTGCTCCTTTATGTGAATTTTGAGGCTGCTGGTGCTCTGCGCACTGAGTATGTATATCTTTACAATAAAAGCTTGAGGAAAATAAGTATTATCTAAATGAATGAGTGAATGAATGAAAATTGAATGAATAACATCCACATAATCAAGTAGCTAATTCTGAACACCTATGGTGGTTATGAGGACAAGCTGATGAAATCAGTCCTCTGCTAGGGATGGAAACATTATAGGATCAGACAGGTATTTACCGAAAGGCAACATAACACCATGCAAATTATCCCACCCTAGGAGTCTGTAAATTCCTGGATCATCTGCTTACCTACCGAGCTGTGGGACTATATAGCTTCCCTAGATCTTAGTTTTCTGATTTACAAAATAAGGTTGAACTGATTTACAAAATAAGGCTTATAAAAACGAGTTCCAAAATTCCTTTGAATTCTAAATTTCTTACCCCTTTCTGGAAGGGAGAGAGAGAAATGATGGGGGTCATCAAATGGCCAAAGGATTAAAGATGGGAGGTGCACTGCTAGAAGAAGACAGGCAGTTAACAGAAACTGACATTGAAAAAAAGAAGTACTTAGGAGGTTAACATTCATTTTATACTTTACTTCATGATATAAATTTATGCTTTCATCTGCATTAAACCCTACATAACATCCTATAAGACAAGGGAACACTGTTTACAGCATGACATTTCAAATATCCAGATGATGGTCCATTTGGAATAGATTACAACTCTGCTTTCTGTCATCAAGCATTCTTGGACCCATATTGCATCCATATGTAGCCAAGAACCATTTGTTGGTCCAGTTTTCTTTCATTTGGGGGAAAAGGGGAAAATGGAGAAAAAGTTTAACCCAGAAGTCTTTCTTAATATGCTCTTTCTTCTAACTTTTCTAGATTAGAAACTTTTCTACATAATGGTTGATGAGCAAATAACGTCCATTAATAACGTGATAGCGGAAGGGAACCTGAATCTCATCAACATGAAAGGTAACCTCCTGCCTCAGAACCCATATTGATCCATGAATTTTATGCCAAATATGTTGCAAATATCAGACCAAGAGGGTTACTCAGATATAATCTAATGAGAAGAGCTTCTTTTCTATTTTCCAATTCCTTGGTTTAGAAAAAAAAAAAAAAGCTAACTTCTTTTTATCATGACATCTTATTAAATGCAAAAGGAGCCAATGGTTTGCATTGTCCCCAGTGATATTATATACAGTTCTTTTTATGTTTTCTGACAGAGGATCTTAATTAGACCTTAGAAAGGACAAGTTCATTTTTTTAGCCAACTTTGAAAGACGATCTTACCCACCTAATTCTAGTTGAAAATCAATACATACCATTCTGCCTTTAGCAGTTCCCAGAATGATATCCACACTGTCTTACCTCCCAGAGACCTGCATCTAGTTTTCGTTACCCAGATATTTCTTTGTTCCTTTAAGAGCTACAAAGAAACATCCAGTCTGACTGCATTGAGAACAATGGAAAATAAGAAGTTTCAGAGTCGGAAGAAAGGTGGAAAGCATTGCCCTCCTTGAAGTGGGAAGCCTGAGAATTTCAGCCTCGGTTGCCAGAGAAGGTGATGAAATCAGGGCTGGAAAAATAAAATGGCCATGTGAGTTCTCTGATCGGCACTTGCCTCCCACAGACTCTGTCTCCCTCTGCCTGTCTGCTATTCCTTCCAAGTGCTTTCCTACCTCCTGACAGTTGACCGGGCACCCCGTCTTCCCGACTGCAGGACCTCAAACCAGACCAGTCTTCCTCATTTGGGCAGTGTCCAGCAATGGGATCTGTTCTCCCAATCCTGTCCACACATGCCTAGCCTGTGTAGACCCTACTAATCTGTAGCTACTAAAACAGTTAAATGGTTAAAGTAAGAGCTACAGTGTAAATATTGTTACAGTGGCTTCTGAAAATAAAGTCTTAGATCCAAGACAACCCTTCCCAGGTCCTGTCTGACAATCCTACATTTGTTCCCTCTAAACCCAGGTGCAACCTTACAAATCTAAATACAGGATTCCAAGTAACCACTTCTTTCGGATGGAAACTATTGGCCATCATTGCTTGACCCTCTAAAAGCAAACACTACAATTGCTTAGATAAGCATGGATAGCTGTCAAAGAAGGTGGGTAAGATTAGTACCTTGTCATAGGTAAGGCGGACCTTTCAATAAATCCATATGATGACACCACCCCAGTTACCTATGAAACTGGCCCTACTTTAAATACACCCTGGGGTGCCTGGGTGGCTCAGTCGGTTAAGCGGCTGACTTCTGCTCCAGACGTGATCTCAGGGTTATGAGTTCGAGCCCCACATCGGGCTCTGTGCTGACAGCTCAGAGCCTGGAGCCTGTTTCAGGTTCTGTGTGTGTGTCTCTCTCTCTGTCCCTGCCCTGCTCTCTCACTCTCTGTCTCTTAAAAAAATGAACAAATATAAAAAACATTTTTTGAATATAGCCTTTCTGATTCAGTACTGTAAGGACAGGAGTACCTCTAGTCCATCTATAGCATTCTCTGTGACAACAAAGCCAACTTCTTCCATCCTTGACTGCTTAATGATTTAAGTCTTAAGCCTTCAAGTCAACAAAGTCTTTGCCAAACATTTAAATTTGGTGGGAAAAAAAAAAAAAACCATAAGTCACCACTGTTCTTGTCTAATGCATTTCTATTTCACCCAGTTCTGAACTTGCAAGCACTTACCCAAGGGTATGGCAAAAGCATGCAATGGTCACTCATAATGCAAAACTGCCCACACCTAAAAAAGTCAGCAAATTTTATTGGTCAGCTTGAATTTGGGGAAGCCTTTCTGACCTTGTATAATCCCATTTGATCTCCAGATTATTGTACTGAATTAATACATTTGTTACACATGTATTAAGGACCCACCATATACAAAGTAGCCATCTGAATCAATGACATATGTGATACCTTCATTGTCTGACTTTGAAAACACAAGACAATTGCTTGGCATTAATATGGAAGCATCATTTCTCTTCGGTGGCTTAGATTTGTGACTTTTCTCCCTGTCACCCCACCCCCACCTACGCATGCCCGTTAACACAGGAATCAAATTACCCTTGTTTTATTCATATCAGGGTATTTCACCACAGATGTCTTCTGAAAACCTGTTAGATAACCAGAATCCCTCATTCATATTCACACAGCATCTCAGTCCTTTCTGCAGGATTTCAACACATTTTTCCAAATTGTTTGGCGTTCTTCTCATGTAAAGGTTCTGAAGTTAGCTCTAGCTTTCTCTCAGATGAAAACTGTCTACAAGACTTAGTAACTCGTATGAATAATGAAGTTTGACCCATCCAAGTTTGATCACTTACACAATTTGCACAGTAGAAAATACCGGTTTGCCACTAAATCAAACTTAATTTTTCTGTAAGCTGATTTCATCCTAGAGGGACAAGGTAATGAGACTTGGCAAGTAGGTAGGGAACGTTAGAATCCCACGGAAGAGCAAAAAGCAGCGATCTCTCTACTCCTGACGTTACTTACTTTTCCCTACCTGGAAATCTTAATAATAATAATCTCAGACTCAGTGTTTATTTCATTCCCCATGAGCTGGACCCTCATCTCTCCAAATAATCCTGGACCGTTCGGATTTAGTGACTGGCTTGAGATTCAAAAATTTCTGTACGGGGCGCCTGGGTGGCGCAGTCGGTTAAGCGTCCGACTTCAGCCAGGTCACGATCTCGCGGTCCGTGAGTTCGAGCCCCGCGTCAGGCTCTGGGCTGACGGCTCGGAGCCTGGAGCCTGTTTCCGATTCTGTGTCTCCCTCTCTCTCTGCCCCTCCCCCATTCATGCTCTGTCTCTCTCTGTCCCAAAAATAAATAAACGTTGAAAAAAAAAATTAAAAAAAAAAATTTCTGTACAAGGAGGAATTGGTTTTTTTTTTTTTTTTGTAGTAGTGATAGCATAATGCTACACATAGAGTGAATAATTTTTTTTAACGCACATGTTTTTCCAAAAGGCCAAATTTGTGTGGAAATAAACAGAGACCACCCACATGAGAACAAGCAGAAGCTCTCTCTTTTGAGTTCAAGGGAGCCAGCGACAATCACGGGCGCTTGGCAGAGATTCAAAGGCAGACAGAACAGAACACGTGTGCCGCGGTGGGGAAAGGGAAGGTTTCAGGTGTGGCCTCATTGGAGGCACTGGTGATGGGGACGCTGGACACAGGCTAGCTAGAAGGCGGACATCCTATGTCATTGGTTAGGGAAGCGTATCTGGCTTTCTCCGCTTGGCCCTCAACTGGAAGCAGGGACAAAAATTAGGGAAGGTGTCAGTTACTGATCAAGTCCTGACTATTCACAGCCCGTTGGTACAGCGGTTGACTTAGTTGCCCGGATTTGTTGCTGCAGGTTGCGGGTCAGAGGTCTATTTTATTCATGGTCTGGCCATTGCCGATTTATACACTCAGTCTCTCGACTGACACACACTGAAGAGTCTTGCTTAAATCCAGCAGCATTAAAATGGCCATGCTGTTTTAACAACTGGTACTTCCCATCCAATTAGCTAGTTGAGCATTTCTTTTCTGTGATGACAAAGTAGAAGTCATTCAATGTACATTATTTTGAAGAAAGTAAAACACACACACACACACACACACACACACACACACACACACAAATAAGCACCAAATATTCCACCATGTTTAAAAGATAACTGTGTTAACATTTTGGGGTGTACATTTCCACTGTTCATTCTTTGTTTTTAGTGTTTACTTATTCTTGAGAGAGAGAGAGAGAAAGACAGAGCACAAGTGGGGGAGGGGCAGAGAGAGAGAGGGAGACACAGAATCAGAAACAGGCTCCAGGGTCCGAGCTGTCAGCACAGAGCACAATGCGGGGCTCAAACTCACGAACAGTGAGATCATGACCTGAGCCGAAGTTGTAGGCTCAACCAACTGAGCCACCCAGGCACCCCTCCACTGTTCATTCTTTATACAAAATGTACAAAAAAACAAAACAAAACAAAAACCAGAATTGAACTGGGCATAGTAATTTGCAAACTCTTACAAACTAACAAAAAATCCAACAATCATGAGCATTCCTCTGCTTTGTCATTTAGCAATCTTCTCTATCATCATTTTAATAACTGTTATTTTAATGGCTACATATATTAAGTGTCCTCTGATTTGAGATCTTCATGGTATCTAGTTTTCACTATGAGAGAAAGGTATTGCACAGAACATTCCTGAAGGTAACTCTTACTACACAGCTCTGAACAGTAGATTCTCAAGAAAAAAAAAAAATTAAAAAGTGTTGGTGAGGGGCGCCTGGGTGGCTCAATCAGTCGGTTAAGCATCCAACCTCAGCTCAGGTCATGACTTCATGATTCATGAGTTCGAGCCCCGCGTCGGGCTCTGTGCTGACAGCTCCAGCCTGGAGCCTGCTTGGGATTCTGTGTCGCCCCCTCTCTCTGCTCCTCTCCCACTCGCACTCTGTCTCTCTCAAAAATAAACATTTTTAAAAACAATTTCAATAAAAATAAAAAGTGTTTGTATTAAGAACTGACCAAGAGGCCATAGAGTAGTGAATACCCAGGGAAGCTGGTAGGTGGATTGTACCTGTTTCACAGGGCGGGGCCCCCCCCCGCCCCCCCCGTGGCTTCTCCTCCTCCGCCCCAGGTCCTCTTCCACGGGAAAAGAGCTCTCCAAGGACACGGCAACAACACCGCTTTGCAATCCTTCCAGCCCACCTCCTGCTGCTCTGGAGAGCAATCCTCCGGCCTGGGGCAGCATCCCATGGGAGCTCGTCCTGGACGGAGCCCCGCAGAGCGTTCAACCTGGAGGCCTGGACGTCTTGCTGGAGGAGGTTGCTACCCTCATGCTACCTGCTTTTCCCCGACAGGCTGAGGAAGACCTCTCATAACTCTCAGAAGCCCTCTCTCTGGGCCTCTTTGAACTTCAGAGGGTGTCGGGCTACAGCCTGCCTGCGAGCCCGGGGCAATCCGAGCTGCTACAACAGGTGAACTGAACGTTGAGGTTACCTTCCTGATGCATAGACAAATCCTTCTCTCTGGGTGAGCCGTATGATCGTGTGGCTTCCTGTCAAGTTCAAACATTTTAGAAATATCATAAAGTTTGCGTAAAACACCAAGTTGCCCAGACAGAAACGAGCTCAGTGTTAGGGGAAGAAATAGGCACATTTTAAAGTCGTGACGAAGTGTGGATCCAGGTGGAGGTCTTTTTTTCTTTTTTAATTAAAAAAAATTTTTTTTAATGTTTCTTTATTTTTGAGAGAGAGCACGCACACAAGTGGGGGAGGGACAGAGACAGAGTGAGAGGGAGACACAGAATCTGAAGCAGGCTCCAAACTCAGAGCTGTCGGCACGGCTCAGCTGAGCCCCCCCAGGAGCCCCCCAGGTGGAGGTCTTGAGGCTACCATTTGGGTGTGCCCTTTAAGACACAGAATTTGAAGTTACCAGTATAAAATTAGCTACAGGGGTTTAGAATTCACCTTGCAGGGAAGGGTGCTGCTACTCAGAGTTGAAGCTAAATCTCCCAGGATGGGAGGCTGAGAATGTGCAGTTCTATAGAATTCCCCTGAGATACAGGGCAAATTGCTGGCCCCCACTTCGAGAGGGTTCACACTTTGGGAATCACTGGTTTATACAATCGGCTGTTGGGGGCTCTTTAAGAAAAAGTACAAAATTCTTCTTCACATTTTACACAAATCTTATTTACTTTTCTCTGACACACACACACACACACACACACACACACACACGACCCCACTGTAGGGTCCCTCCCAGGCTCTTGGAAAGGTTCCAGCAAGTAAGGGGGTGGGGGCTGTGAGGCTTCTCTTGATGTCCTGGTCAGGCCACCACTGGGGATACCTGCTCTAGGGCTCAGCAGAGACCTAAGAGGCTGCATTTCTTTCTTTCTTTTTTTTTTTTTTTTTTGTAATTTACATTCAAGTTAGTTAGCATCTAGTGCAACAATGACTTCAGGAGTAGATTCCTTAATGCACCTGACCCATTTAGCCCATCCCCCCTCCCACAACCCCCCCAGGAACCCTCTGTTTGTTCTCCATATTTAAGAGTCTTTTCTATTTTGTTCCCCTCCCTGTTTTTTTTATTATTTTTGCTTCCCTTCCCTTATATTCATCTGTTTTGTCTCTTAGAGTCCTCATATGAGTGAAGTCATACGATATTTGTCTTTCTCTGACTAATTTCACTTAGCATAATACCCTCCAGTTCCATCCATGTAGTTGCAAATGGCAAGATTTCATTCTTTTTGATTGCCAAGTAATACTCCATTGTGTGTGTGTGTGTGTGTGTGTGTGTGTGTGTGTGTGTGTGTATACCACATCTTCTTTATCCATTCATCCATCGATGGCCATTTGGGCTCTTTCCATACTTTGGTTATTGTGGATAGTGCTGCTATAAACATGGGGGTGCATATGTCCCTTTGAAACAGCACACCTGTATCCTGTGGATAAATGCCTAGTAGTGCAATTGCTGGGACATAGGGTAGTTCTCTTTTTAAGTTTTTGAGGAACCTCCATACTGTTTTCCAGAGTGGCTGCACTGGTTTGCATTCCCACCAGCAGTGCAAAACAGATCTAAGAGGCTGGATTTCTGCAAAAGAAGAGATCATGCCAACTCTCTTCAAAACACAAAGACAAGGGGTGCCTGGGTGGCTCAGGGGGCTAAACGTCCGACTTCGGCTCAGATCATGATCTCGTGGCTGGTGGATTTTGAGCCCCACATCGGGCTCTGCGCTGTCAGCTCAGAGCCTGCTTGGGATTCTGTGTCCCTTTCTCTCTCTGCCCCTCCCCAACTCGCGTTCTCTTTGTCTCTCAAAAATAATAAGTAAATATTAAAAAAAAAAAAACCCACAAAGACAATGGTTGTTACAGTTACTGCGGGGGGCGGGGGGGATAGCACAATGTGCCCAGGCTGAACACTGATGAGGTCAACTAAGGGAACTCAAACCTTGCCCTTGCCCTGGACCGTGTGGCCTCGGTCGGTCACGGCCCTCTCTGGGCATGTGTTACCTCGTCTCTAAAATCGAGATGACAACAGCATCTCTTTCACAACAGAGTTGTGAGGAGTCAGCACCCAGTCAGGCCCGGCTGCCCTCAGTAGAAGCAGGAGCAGCACGACGTAGTTTACGGCATCAACCCTGGAGGCAGATCACCCGGGTTGGGATCCTGGTCTCCCCACTTCACAGCTGTGCAAACACAGGCGCGGGAAGTAATCTCCCTGGGCCTCGTCTCCTCATCCACGAATCAGGAATAATAATAATCGCAGTCTCCATCAGTTCAAGGATGATATGAGATAAGGTATACAAATATGCACAGTGCCCGGCACACAGGCAAGTGACGTAAATGCTGGCACTGCTCCTGCTGTCGCCATGATTTTCTCAGGTGATGACCCTCTGAATCCTCACTGGCTCGGGAAACCTGAAGCATGGAGGAACCCCCCTGCGTCTTTCTCATCGCCCACCATTAAGCACATGGGGAAAAGTCAGTACAATTTTTCTGAATCGAAAACAAAACTGAACTGAATGGCTCCAGCTCATCAACATCAGTCACCCGAACTCCTCATTCGTGCTGTTAACAAAGAGTTCCGTGAAAATCACAGTCTAATCTAACCAGCCTGCCTCTGCCTCAACCTTCCATTGCTTTCCCACCAAATTACATTCACACCTTAGAGTTGGTGGTGGGAAAAAGTGGGGGGGACCTCGCTTCTTAGGGGTCAATCGAATTTGTCCTCTAGGGAGAGCCCCTGATTGGCTTACCTATTGAGAGCTTCATGATTTTATGAATGTTTCATGTGGTTGATCTTCAATACGCAGAATACTGAAACCATCAGGGGTATTAGGAAGGGAACAGCTATAGAGGTCATTGTCATTTTGGAAGCCATCAGTAAAATGGCTAAGGTTTTGAGACGGCCGCCAGTGAGCCTGCTGGGCGCCATCTGTGAAGGGGGTCCAACTACGAAATGCAGAGGTTGAGAGACAGCACAGAATCCTGGTCAAAAAGCCTCGAACAAGTGGTGGGGGCCACCCCTTTGATAAATGGGCCTACTGCCACCCTGTGCCCTACCCAACCTCCCCCAAGGGGAACCGTGAAGACAGCAACACTGAGTCCTCAGTGAAACCCTCAGGGGCTTCCGTTAAAGGAAGTCTGGGTTGTGTTTCACTATTCAATGCTAGGAAATATCATTTGTGATCGAGTAAAAACATGATATCTCTCTCTACAAGATTCTAAAATACTCATCGATTCATTCAAAAGCATGGGTAGCACCTCTTATGGGCCATCAATGATTCCAACATGGGGATGGGAAGTAAAGTATTTCATGCAACTTCTTTGGGAACATGTCAGTTGCAAACTGCCTGAAGACCTGTGTCCTCCACAGTGCAGGGCACAGAGGATGTACTCACTTAAATCTGGATGAATTTAAATACACCGGTAATATGCTTCCGGTACCATGAACTAGAACGACACGGTCTGCTAATATCATGTTCACCAAGGAAGAGAGGGTACCTGTCGTGTGTCTTCTATATGAACACGTCCTGTCTTCACGAGGAGACCAGGAGTACCTCTCAGAGATGGACTGCATGGTAACCAACACTGTCCTGATGGCATCAGGCAGGGGGCCTGGTCTTTGCTGTGAAGGCTCTTGTCAACAACCTCCACGTGGTGGACACAGTTCACCTTGCCCCACTCATTCTCCCTGGAATCCATACTCACCCCATGGGAACAAAGTGTTAAGGGTACACAGAGTAGGGAGCCTGCTTTCTGCTGAGAATTTGCAGGAAGGTAGTCCAAAGAACAGACATTAAAACCGGTCCTTGAAAGCACGAGTAAGATTGTGGCGATGGTGGTGGTGAATGGGAGGAAGACTATCCCAAGCAGAGTGAACGGCATGAGGGAAAAGTACCGTGGCGCAAAAAGGGGAAGCAGGGTATATACCCCACAAGAATGGAAAAGAGGGACTCAAGCAGATATACATCCGCCCACGTTCATAACAGCGTTATTCACAATAGCCAAAAGATGTCGGCAACCCAGGTGACCCATGACAGATGAATGGCTAAACAAAATGTGGTCTATGCAAGCAATGGAATCTTACTCAGCCTTAAAAAGGGAGGAAATTCTGACACCTGCTACAACATGGATGAATCTTGTGGATATTATGCTAAGTGGAATAATCCAGTCACGAAAGGACAAATATTGTATGATTCCACCCATAACAAGTACCTAGATCAGTCAAATTTGGAGGCAGAAAGTCAAGTGGTAGTTGCCTGGGGCTAAATGAGTTGGGAATAGAGTTATTATTTAATGGATAACGGATTGTTTCAGTTTTGCAAGATGAAAAGAATTCTGGAGATGGATGGTGGTTGTCGTTACACAACATCGTGAAGGTACTTAATGCCTCTGACCTCTGCACTTAAAAAGTCAAAATGGCAACATTTGTATGTGTATTTCTTAATGTTTATTTATTTTTGACAGAGAGAGAGAGAGAGAGAGAGAGAGCACAAGAGAGGAGGGGCAAAGAGAGAGGGAGACAGAGAATCCCAATCAGGCTCCATGCTGTCAGCACAGAGCTGGACGTGGGGCTTGAATCATGACCTGAGCCAAAATCAAGAGTCAGACACTAGGGGCACCTGGGTGGCTCCGTCGGTTGGGTGTCCAACTTCGGCTCAGGTCATGATCTCATGGTCTGTGAGTTCGAGCCCCGCGTCAGGCTCTGTGCTAACAGCTCAGAGCCTGGAGCCTGCTTCGGATTCTGTGTCTCCCTCTCTCTCTGACCCTCCCCTGTTCATGCTCTGTCTCTCTCTCTCTCAAAAATAAATAAACATTAAAAAAAAAAAAAGATGTAAAAAGAGTCAGACACTTAACTGACAGAGCCACCCAGACGCCCTTTTAAGCATATTTTTTACCACAATTTAAAAAAAAGTGTTTCCTTTAAGGGCAAACCAAAAGACACAACTAAGCCCTGAGTTAAAACTTTAGCTTCTATTTAGACCTTTATACTTTCAAAAATACTGGGCAGTTATTTATTTCAGGGGGGGTGACTTATATTTTATATAAATTCATATTGTGCAGATTTGAAATAGACACAATTGAAATAGTAATAAATATGACATTATAAAAAAAACCAACAATGTGAACCTCCCTCTAAAATTTTGTATTTAACCAAGAACCATTTAGTTTTAAGCCATGGGAATTGTAAATTGTGTTTAAGATCAGATACATGACAGCTTTAATCGATAAAAATCCCATCATCTTTGTGAGTGACTTCTCAACTATATGGCACACAATTTTGGTGAATATTGAGTCATTATCTTTAAGTACAGTCACAAATTTTAAATGTTTCCTATGCTATATTCTTGAAATGCAAGCTCTTATTTTGTGATACCATTGCTAATGTTGGAAAAAAAATGGAAAACAAAGAACTTTGGAACAGAAGATATGCCACCATCTTAAGAAGCAAATCAATCATTTCTCAGTGATTTATCTATCTCTAGAGATTAAAAAAGCATATTTGAAAATTTTTAAATGCCCTCTTTCTCTCTTTTTCTCTCTCTCTCCCTCTGCCCCTCTCCCCTGCCCATGCTCTCTCTCTAAAAGAAGAAGAAGAAGAAGAAGAAGAAGAAGAAGAAGCAGAAGAGAAGGAGGAGGAGGAGGAGGAGGAGAAATGCTACAACTGGACTCAGCAAATGTCTGGCCTGCCACTCTGGAGTCTTCCTTTGCAATCCCCATGACTGCAATGATTCCACTGCCAGGCACAGTATCTGTAGACCCTGGTCCCAGGCACGGAGCTGTGTTTGCTCAAAGACATCCATGCACATGTGAGTGGACCCGAAGACACTAGGGTGTGCACCTGCCTGGTTCCCAAGCACCGAGTCTGGGAAAACTTCCACTGAACTGGAATGCATGGACGGTTGGAGGCTGTCCTCCAAGATGGCAAGAAACCTCCTCAACTCCTACACAGATCTTACCTCCTGAAGCCAGTCCTGAAAAACTGTCATAGTATTAGACCTTGGATCCTTGGAGGCTCCAAAAAGTATCAAAATAATTCAAGAATTGGCCCCCTAGAGAATGTAGTAACTTGACCCTATAAACATATAAAGCCCTAACCAAATCTGTGGGAATAGAGATAGACTATCACGTGTCTATCTCTAGAAATAATGAGAAGACAATTGAAGGCTGGAAAAACATTACCGGACATACTGGAGCCACATAGAACATTCAGCCTCTTAATCACATACACACTTTTCTCTTCAAACTTTTCCAGAAGGGACACACAGTCTTTCTTTACGCCGATGCCAAGGTGGGTCCATGAAAAGGCAGCCACGAGTAACAGAGGGCAGTTTCCTGCCACTCTTTCAAAACATGAAAAGAAACCAACCGCAATGTGAGGAAGGAAGCATCCAAGGAGACCGTCATGCATATCACCACTCAGAGTCCAGCTCCAGGGTCCATCACGGCAGCATTATTTGACTCCCTTTGCCCAAAAGTACGAGAAGTTTGGAGTCTGGAGAGGTGACTTCCCATTTCAGCCAGAGTTTTCTAGGGTAACAGGAATGTAGTCACCTGCAGAAGAAACTCTGAAGGGGTGGGACCTCCCCCCAACCCCGAATCCCTGTGAAGAGCTCCCCAGGCCAGTCCTTAAAAGCTCGTCACCCTCGTCAACACACACACACACACACACACACACACACACACACACACACACAAGTAAGCTTCCCGGCAAGGACAGGACGGCAATAATTAAATGGGATAAAATTAGAATGTTAGAAGAAGCCTTTCCATCACCCAGATGCATCTGGAAATCAATCTTAAGGGTCTACTCGGATTTCTGCTTCCTGCAGAGGCTTGGTGGGGGCTGAGTAGAGGAAGTGTCTGGGTCTCCACTCATCCCCAGACTAGAATCGACATAAGGAGAAAAAAAGAAGTTCATTGTGTTCCTAACTCAGTTCTTCTCAGATTTTATGTTTAACGCCAGGACGCCCTTTCTATTTTTCAATCACACAAAATGGTGCTTATTAATGAGCTCTCAAATTACATAAAGAGAGAGCTAAAGCCCAGCAACACTGGTATGGCCCGTGGCATTGTGGCTTTGAGTGCAGAATGACATCTGTGTGCAAGTTAGGAGGACCTGTCCACCGCAGCTATGGAAACCAGAGCCAGAGGAAGAGGGAAAAGAGATGCCTCAGAATAAGCACTAGGGAGCTGCAAAGAGGAGACATCCCAGAAAAGGAAGATATTCAGCATCCCTAAACACAAACACACATGCACACATTTCGCTGGTACCTTAAATGATGCGAATCTCCTATACCAATCATTTAAAAAAATTTTTTTAATGTTTATTCATTTTTGAGACAGAGAGAGACAGACAGACAGAGTGCGAGCTGGGGAGGGGCAAAGAGAGAGAGGGAGACACAGAATCCGAAGCAGGCTCCAGGGTCCGAGCTGTCAGCACAGAGCCCAGCTTGGAGCTCGAACCCACGAACCGCGAGATCATGACCTGCGTCAAAGTTGGATGCTTCACTGACTGAGCCACCCAGGCGCCCCGATCATTTTTTGTTATATTGCTGGATTGTAAAATTATAGTCTTTCACATGAGTAAGTGTGCATACATATATATGTGTGTGTGTGTGTGTGTGTGCGCATGTGTGTGTACATATATATGTATGTGTATGTATATATGTATGTGTATATATGTGCATGTATGTATGTATATATGTATATAATACTAGCTTAAAAACAAAAAGTATTTTTGCAAGATATAGAAGGGCTGGGCCTTCAATCCATTATGAAGATCCTCTGTGTGTTCCTCCCCCTTTCCAGATGGTACCAATTAAGAGTAAGACCCTCGTCCTAACAGATGTTAGCCAAATAAGCCCAATCTGAGGCTTTAATGAACAAAACCAGACACATTTACTATACCCAAGAGAAGCAAAAATAAATATAATGTATACAGTGGGCCACTTGGGTTAACTTGCAGTGACTGGGGCTTTGACCCTCTGCTGTGATTAGTTTCAACTTTCCCCAGTACTTGTAATTAGCATACAGAAGGCCGAGATAGCTTTTAACACAATCCCAACCTTGGATTGCATCCACTCCCTTTCTCTTTCCTTAATATTGTTTGAAGAGGCAATTTCCACCTCTAAAATACTTCTCATTGCTTTTATTGAAATGGGAAGCATGGCTTTTTAAGATTCTAAATCAATAATGATTAGCAACTAAGAGCACAGCTTGTTCCGTGTGGAGAAAATACGGCATTTTCCAGCTCTCTCGGCTAGCTCTGGATGATCCGAGCTTACATCACCTCCCTAACCTGTGCCTCAAAGGGTCCCAGCAAGGATGACCATGCAGGACAGAGACGCACCTCAGGAGTTCAAACCGGCTCCCGGGACCCCCATGGAGCTCTGATATTCTCCTGAACAACAGGTGGCAGTAGAGAGGTACTTCTGCAGGAACTAATTAAAGAGGTTTCTGTTTCAGGAGGGGGTGTAAAATGCTGCTTAAAAGCAAGGATTGGATAGTAAAAAACACAACCTGATTCAAATTTCTGTGCACACGCTGCTGTTCTGTTTCTACATATGTCGCACCTAGCGGAGATATTCTCTCCCCACCACCTCCTTTTCTTATTTAAAGAACTCACCTTGTGATATAAATAGTTTCCTTGCAGGGGAGATCTCCCTTTTTTTTTTTTTTTTTTTTGCAATTAACAGATCTCCCCCCCCCGACTCCCCCCTCCCCCCCCCCCAACCACACATCTAAGAGAGCTTGAGCTTGTCAAAAGCACAGATTCCAAAGCAGCAAAGCCAAGGGAGAAAACTGCCATATTATGGGAACATTTGGTTTCTGAACTGCCTTAAAATGGTGACCTTTTTTCTATTGCCAAATAAACATTCTGCAAGCTGCACTGGTGTAGAACAAAAGTATCATCTGATAGTTGATCAAAGAGTTGTCTTTTAGATCCTGTCGTCATTTTGACCAGAAAAGGCATTTGTTTGAATTCTGAGCAGAAACCCGTCCGCGTTGCTTTGAATGCACATCTCACTTTTAAAAAATCTTTTAGGCGTGTACAGAACAGAGCTTTCCTCTGAAAAGGGACGGAGAGAGAGAGAGAGAAAGAGAGACTTAATAAAACACCAAGTCCCAGGGAATCCACATGACTAATTTTGTATTAAAAAAAATACTGAAGACGTCTGTTCCAGTGGGAACTGTCCCCAGCTATTAGTAATTGCAAACATTAGTCATGAAGACATGGAAAATACAATCTGTAAGCTCATCCAGGACATTCTGCCCAAAAATACAATCTATGGAACTCAGTACCACCCATTTTGTCGCAGTGTGCCTCCCGGTGACGCAGTCCAATTTTCAAACCCAATCTGCCAAATTTCACTGACGCATCAAGTTCTCTGGGCAGCTCTCTGGAAGCAGCAGCCCCCTTACACCCAGTAGGAACACATAGCCAACTTCCTTTTCCCTACGCCCATTCTGTTTCACCTGCCATCTCATAGATACGCTCTACTTCTGACACTATGGATTCAAACGTAGCGGGCAAAAAAAAAAAAAAAAAAAGAAAACTTTGAAATGTAGGGTGATGTCAGACATGTGGGTATTTAATAACTCAGTCTGCATCCCTGGGTCTTGGACGCCAGGAAGTAGACGTGACTCTTTGTCATTGGTTAGTATGGGATCTACCAAGCTCGCAGACAATGAACATCTTGAAGGTTTCCCAACATTCATTGTGGTCCAGTGACTCACTTCTAGAAGTGACTACTTTGAAGGTCTAAACCTAAGGAGGCAGGTGCCAAGCCAGAAATCTAGGACTCACTTTTGATTCCTCCCTCTGCCTTCTTCCCACATGCCCGCACCCCATACTTTCTACCCAAATAATGACCAATGATTCTTGCCTCGACCTTCTAATACATCACCTAGCTACGTAACTCTTACTTGTACTTCCAGACTTACTAAGGCATCATTTCCTCCTGAAAGTGGTTCTTCTTTCCTCTCCTGCACTTAAATTAAATCCTGCACCTGAATATCTCCACAATCCACTGTGCCTACCTCTATCAGAACAAAGTCACAATTTATTATAATTGCCTACTTATGTGCTTGTCTTCCCTAAAAGACTGTGAGCTCCTTGAAGAATACAACTGTAGCATTTTTCTGTCTCTTCTCAATCTGTGTCTAACCCAGGTGTTTGGCAGATGGATGGAAGGATGGATGTGTGGGTGGATGGACAGGAGCACTCCCAACAAGAGGACCCTGGCTTCCCCTTGTCCTGTATAGTTGCCAAGGACACCAGTCCAAATCACATCTGTCATGAGGATGCTCTTCTCAGCCAGAATTGCTTGGGCAATTTTTAAGAACAAATTATTTTTAAAGAAAATTTAATTTGTATTCAAAGACAGTCCCTGAACACCAGCCCTTGAAGAAAGCCTCAAGGAACCAGCTCTAAGTCACGAAAGACTTGCCTTCGAGGCTGGACCACATTTAAATTCCTTAACAAATAGGCGGCTATATTATCCCCATTTCTTTAAGCAGCCAACAAATGGGGCCCTGCTCTGGTCTAAATAGCCTGGCTGGAATTCTTCGAGGTGAAATATTCCTGCCTAAACAACTAGAGGCACTTGATCTACTGAGATTAATGGCCTTTTTTTGGACCTGGAATATAAATCCCTAGAGAACGGGGACAAAACTTTCACCAGCCACACCATACCTTATCATACTATTGTGTGCACTTAAAAATATCAGCAGTCCAAGTGACATATCGAATAAAGGGTTAGTATCCAAAATCTATAAAGAACTTTCCCAACTCAACACCTGAAAAACAAATAATCCAGTGAAGAAATGGGCAGAAGACATGAACTGACACTTTTCCAAAGAAGACATCCAGATGGCCAACAGGCACATGAAAAGATGCTCAATGTCCCTCATTATCAGGGAAACACAAATCAAAGCCACATTGAGATGCCACCTCCCACCTGTCAGAGTGGCTAAAATCAACAACTCAGGAAATAACAGATGCTGGCGAGGGTGTAGAGAAACGGGAAACCTCTTGCACTGTTGGTGGGAATGCAAACTGGTGCAGTTGCTCTGGAGAACAACGTGGAGGTTCTTCAAAACATTAGAAATAGAACTACCCTATGACCCAGCAATAGCGCTACTAGGTATTTATCCAAAGGATACAGGAGTGCTGATACATAGGGGCACTTGCGCCCCAATGTTTACAGAGCCGCTTTTAACAATAGCCAAATTATGGAAAGAGCCTAAATGTCTATCAACTGATGAATGGATTAAGAAGATGTGGTTTATATATACAATGGAATACTATTCAGCAATGAGAAAGAATGAAATCGGGCCATTTGCAATGACACGAATGGAAATGGTGGGTATTACGCTAAGTGAAATAAGCCGGTCAGAGAAAGACAGATAACCTATGTTTTCACCCATATGTGGAACTTGAGAAACTTAACAGAAGACCATGGGGGAGGGGAGGGGGAAAAATAGTTTCAAACACAGAAGGAGGCAAACCCATAAGAGACTCTTAAATACAGAGAGCAAACTGAGAGTTGATGGAGGGGTAGGGGGAGAGGGGAAGATGGGTGGTGGGCATCGAGGAAGGCATTTGTTGGGATGAGCACTGAGTGCTGTATGTAAGCGATGAATCATGGGAATCTACCCCCAAAACCAAGAGCACACTGTATACGCTGTATGTTAGCTAACTTGACAATGCATTATATTAAAAAATAAATTAATTAGAAAATAATAAGAATAAAATTTAAATAAAACACCTGAACCAGAAAAAAATATATATATATATCAGCAATCTTTCCGGGGAATTGCCTGGATCCAGGTAGAGTTGCCGGATAAAATACAGGACACCCAGTTAAACTTGTTTCAGATAAAGAATAATAATTTTATGTAATTGTCCAGAAGAACCTTTTCTTTTCTTTTAAGTTTATTTATTTTGAGGGAGAGAGAGAGAAAGCAGGGGAGGGGCAGAGAGAGAGGGAGACAGAGAGAATCCCAAGCAGGCTCTGCACTGATAGCACTGAGCCATGTAGGGCTCAAACTCACAAACAGCAAGATCATGACCTGAACCAAAATCATGAGTCAGATGCTTACACGACTGAGCCACCCAGGCGCCCCAGAAGAAGTTTTTCTATAATCATCTCAGGTTTTGTGACAGCGGTTCCTGCAGTCATATATCGGTTTCTAGATATCTACAGGTTTATTTCCTTCTCTGTGGCTCCAGGTACAAATGTACAGGGTCTAGACCAGGGTAAGACAAAAGAGGCATATAGGGTGCAGAGTTTAAGGGGGCGTGGAATCTCCGAGCAGTGTCAGTGGGCAGTCAGCGCCTGAGAGTGGGAGCCTCCTTAAATTTGTCATCCCAGATGACGAATGGCCCTGCAATTGTAGGTTATTTTCCCCTCCAGCTGAAATGGTTTGGGAGACAAGAATTTAACATTTCCAATGGTCATTTAGTAGTCATTCCTAGGTGGGAAGAACGCAGATTTTGGGGGACAGAGACTGCAATCTTTAGCAAATGCAGAACACAGTCCCTCACCTACAGAGAAGTATGTAACAACAGGACAATATTCTTCATATATGAGCTTGTCCCCACCTTCATTAACTCGGGGAGCACCCTACAGCGTGTGTTCACTTCCCAGGACTGCTGTACCGAGTACCACAGGCTAGGGAAGGGGGCTTAAGACAACAGGAATTTAGTGTCTCGGGGTACCTGGGTGGCTCAGTCAGTTGAGCGTCTGACTTCAGCTCAGGTCATGATCTCGTGGTTCACGAGTTCAAGCCCCGTGTTTGGGTTCAGTGCTGACAGCTCAGAGCCTGGAGCCTGCTTCAGATTCTGTGTCTCCCTCTCTCTCTCTCCCTTCCCCCTCTCTCAAAAATGAACACACATTAAAATTTTTTTTTAAATGCAGTGTCTCACGGGGCACCTGGGTGGCTCAGTTGGGTAAGCTTCCAAGTCGTGGTTTCAGCTCAGATCATGATCTCACAGTTTGTGGGTTCGAGCCCTGTGTCGGACTCTGCAAGGCTCTGCGGAGCCTGCTTGGGATTCTCTCTCTCACTTTCTCTCTGACTCACTCTCTCTCTCTCAAAATAAATAAATAAACCTAAAAAAAAAAAGAAAGAAAGAAATTCAGTGTCTCCTGATTCTGGAGGCTGAAAGTCTGCGATCAAGATATGGTCATCTCAAGATATCATCAGGGCTGGGTCTTTCCAGGGTCTGTGAGGGAAGGATCTGCCCCAGACCTCTCTCCTATCTTCTGGTGGTTTCCTGGCAATCTTCAGTGCCCCTGGCTTGCTGAAGCCTCACCCTGACCTCTGCCTTCATCCTCACATGGTGTTCTCCCTGTGGGCCTGTCTCCAACTTTTCTCTTTTTATAATGCCGGTCATATTGGATTAGGGCCACCGCAGCGAGCTCATCTTAACCTGACCACTTCTATAAAACTCTGTTTCCAAATAGGTCACCTCCCAAGGTGCTGGGAGTTAGGACTTCCCCATATGAATTGGGGGTGGGGGGCTCACAATTCAATCTGCAATAGAGCGCCTCTACCCTGATGGTCAAGGGCCCACCTGTAGACCCACAAGGCCCCTCGGGCAGGTGGCTGTTCCCCTCACGTCTCATTGTGCCTATCTTCCTACCCCCCTCCCCGTGGATACCCCGTATGTCTCTCTCCACACGGGGACAGCTCTTGTACACCGGATAACACGGTAACCCGCCTGGCTCTGCTCTCCACACCACCGAATCATGCTGGATCCGTCTCTAGGACACTCTTCTCCTCCCTCAGTATGCGGCAGCACCAGAACTAAATGAACTTCGAGCACCCTTCCTGCTCTCGATTTTTACTTTTCTGCTTGCCTCACTATAAGCATCACTTCCTGGGAAGGGGGAGGTCAAGCACCACACGTCTCGAATCACAGAGGGATTCTTTTTCTGTACAAGCAAAGAGCCGCAGGTTGCAAGGGAGGGTTGTGGCGATCTGGGCACGTCCATAACTAGACCGTGCCTCTCAAGGAGACTCAGGACAGCTGGCCAGGAACCAGGCAGGGGTCTGTAAGGCCCAGCTGGAGTTCCTTCCAAACATGTGACATGTGGCTTCTAAAGCAGGCGGAGCTAGAGGCACCTGGGTGGCCCGGCCAGTTGAGCGTCTGACTTCAGCTCAAGTCATGATCTCACGGTTCGTGGGTTGGAGCCCCAAGTCGGGCTCTGTGCTGACAGCTCAGAGCCTGGAGCCTGCTTCGGATTCTGTGTCTTTTTCCCTCTCTGTCTCTCCCCCATTCTCTCTCTCTCTCTCCGAAAAATAAATAAACATTAAAACAAATTTAAAACAGGAAGAGCAACATTTTATGAGCATCCAGGAGAGAAGGACAAGATGTGAATGGTGAAGGGAGGAAGTAAAACGGGGTGGGGGCAGGGGGGAGGCACAGAATCAGAAAAAGTGCCCTTGTCCTGGAAGGAAACAGCTAGTGGTGAGTTGGAGATCTGGTTCTTTCTGGAATGGCTGTGTGACCTTGGAAAAAAATACTTAACCTTGCTGAATCTCCCTTTCCCCCATTTATAAAATGTGTTAATGATAGCTGCCTCAGAGGCTTGTTGGGACATCAAATATAAAATACCCCACATACATTCTAGTTTCTCTTCAGATCTTATAAACCTTTCTTTCACCTTTTAAATAAATATCCCACAACCTGGCCCACCCAGCCCAAGAGAAGTAAGTTCTCGGTGTCAGTTCCCCTTTCTGGCTTCCCTGAAGGCTTTTTAAAATCAGTCTCCAACCTACCAGAGAGGTCCAGGAGGGCCAGAGGGGTGCGCAGTGGGAGGGATCCAGGGGAGGAGGGAACGCGCCTGCAGTTTAGCTCAGCCCTGGCTGCTGTCCATGGTCGCGATGCTCTTGGAGCCGCAGGGTACAGCCAGGACTGGGGCCCGAGATGCGACACGCCCTCAGGGGCCCTTACGACAAGGGTTGGGGACCGTGCAAGGTGAAAGCCAAGGATGCTGAGAAGAGTTCTCCGGCTTTTGGCAAAAGGTGTCACCAGGACGCTGGGTGATTTCCTACACCCTGAGGAAACGAGGCGCTGAGCAAGCCCGGCACCGAGCGCGGCCGACGCTAGGTGGCGCTGCGCGGCCAGGCAGCCCGAGGCGGCGGGCAGTGCCGTTCCCGCAGGATCGCTCCTGGGAGCCAACAGGTTCTGCTCAGTCCAAGGGCTGTTTGTGTTTGCTGAGTACAGCACCTTATTGACTGATTGGTTGATTGATTGACTGATTCATCCATTCATTCATTCATTCATTCATGAGTTCGTTCATTTATCTATCTATTTATTTATTTATTTTGTAACACCTCCTAACAGACACGTACAGGTAAAACTTGATGAACACGGGACTCTGATGCCCTTAACCAGTTTTTCCTTAGTTAAAATGCGATTCGAACAACTGGTCACCAGGGAACCAAAAGATATGAAATTGCTCTAAATTTTGTGACTCTTGCCTGTGGGTAAAGTCTAAGTTGGACAGTTAACATTTATAAAGTGCTAATGTTTAAAAAAAAGAAAAGTAACTAGGGGCGCCTGGGTGGCTCAGTCGGTTGAGCCTCCTGCTTTGGGCTCAGGTCATGATCTCACGGTTTGTGGGCTCCAGCCCCACATCAGGCTCTGTGCTCAGAGCCTGGAGCCTGCTTCCCATTCTGTGTCTCCCTTTCTCTCTGCCCCTCCTCCGTTCCTGCTCTATCTCTCTCTGTCTCAAAAGTAAATAAATGTTTAAAAAATTTTTTTTTTAAAGGAACTAGCTAAAAAGTCATATGGCACTCTCTAATGAATTTCAACATAGCCTACCCTGTGACCCAGGAATTTCCCTCGTAGGGAGGAGTGTGGATGTCCACAAAACGTGGGTGCAGTGAAAATACTCAGAGCAACTTCATTCATAATAGCCCAGAGCTGGAAACAATCCAAATGCCTATCACGAGCAGAATGGAAGAACCAACTGTGGTATATTCATGCCCCGGAATCGCTCACCGCAATAAAAAGGGACGATCTGCTGATCCGTGCAACAGCATGGCTTTATGTGGAGTGAAGAGAGCCAGATACCAAACACTAAATACTCTAGGATTCCATTTATATGAAGAACAGGCCGGCTTTCCTACGGTGATAGAAAGAGGGTCAACAATTGCCTTTGCAGTGTGATTACTTGGAAAGGGCACAGTGGAAGTTTCTGGGATAATGGACATGTTCTAGCTCTTGATTTGAGCAGTGGCTACACAGGTGTGCACATATGTAATACTCACGAAGTGTATACTTGGATGAAATTTGTGCATTTTTCTATAGAAAAGTATACTTAAAAGAGAGGAAGGAAGAAAGGAGACAGATTACCTCCATTCTTGCATTTCCTGTATTGATTTCTGTTATTTCTCTCTTTTTTTTAAGTTTATTTTACTTATTTTGGGGGGGGGGGGCAGGCAAGAGGCCGAGAGGGGGAGAGAGAGAATCCTAAGCAGGCTCTGTGCTGTCAGTGCAGAGCCCAACACAGGGTTCAAGTTCACAAACTGTGAGATCATGACCTGAGCTGAAATCAAAAGTCAGATGCTCAACCGACTGAGCCACCCAGGTGCCCCGATTTCTACTATTTCTAAAATGTCCCCTCAGGAGAAATTTACCTTGGCCTTTGGAAATGGCAGGGTGTGGGGCATGTGGGTGGCTCAGTAGGTTAAGCGTCTGACTCTTGGTTTTGGCTCAGGTCATGACCTCGCGGTTCATGAGTTCAAGCCCACGTCATGCCGGGCTCCATGCTGACAAGGCAGAGCCTGCTTGGGATCTCTCTCTCCCTCTGTCTCTGCCCCTCCCCCCACTCATTTTCTCTGTCTCTCTCAAAATAAGTAAATAAACTTAAAAAAAGGAAGGGGGGCAGGGGGCACAGGTCGAAGGATAGGCATTTCGGTCAGTTGGTTGGGTAGCTCCGGGTAAGTGGTCCCACCTCACTGATCTTTCTCAGCTGAGAAATACCCACTTAACCATCAGGGACATAGGCGAAGTGCCAAAGCTGTTCAGCACAGTGAAAAAAGTGCGCCTCCTTACACAGATACGTGGTGACGCTTGTACCTTTCAGTGATAGTAAGATTTCACACCATTCTGACTCTCGATTCTTAGATCCTTTTTAGGATTTGTCTCGTTTTTCCCTCTAATGTGAAGAATATGGCCTATTTCTGGCATCTGTCCCTCCCGTCCAGTTTTTCGCTGTGTTTTGAATAATTTAGCTCAAGACATCATTCGTTTTTAAAAGCGCTTATGCTTCCAACTAATGAATTGTCCAAATCTGCATCACACGACTTCCATTTCACTCATTAGAATCCTAATTGTCGAGCAGCTGAAATGGTTCTTATTGTTTATTCTAATTGCTATTAGGAAGAAGTGCCAGAATTATATGTGATTTATTAGTCACATAAAAATAATGAGGGACAAATAAAATTATTTTCCCTGAAGTTATTCTCAAGGTGCAAGAAGGGGCATGTTTAAGCAAGGCCACTGTGGGAAATCTCTGGGAAGGAGAGAAGCCTGTCTGTGGGTATTTCAACTTGCCGGTTTTATCCACTGAGTTGCTTTTCTTCCACTCCCTTCAGGCACTTGGGGCCTTCAGAGATCGATTCCTGTTGCCCCCACCAAAACCCACTCTTTTTGTTGTTGTTGTTTATTTATTTTTGCAAGAGAGTGAGATAAAGCATGAGCAGGGGAGGGCAGAGAGAGAGAGGCAGACACAGAATCCGAAGCAGGCTCCAGGCTCTGAGCTGTCAGCACAGAGCCAGACACGGGACTCGAACTCACGGACCGTGAGATCATGACCTGAATCAAAGTCGGATGCCAGATGACTGAGCCACTCAGGTGCCCCAAAACCCACTCTTGAAAGTATCCAGTGTTGGTCATTATGCCTTCATGCCAGTGGGACCCACACTTGCTACTCACCCCAGTGTCTGGGATGGGGGAGATGGGGTCATTGTATTCAAGGCCCAAGCCCCAGTAGCCTGGAGCTCATGACCAGGGACTTCTGATGGGTAGTGGTGAGCAGTGGGTGCACGGAACACGATACCCAACAAGAGGCAAGTGGGGGCCAAGCCCAAAGGCACAGGCTTTAGAGCAGGGTCTAGGGAGGGTGCCTTTCCGTTGTGCCTGACGTCTACACCCAGAGGGATCCCATTTGTAATCTGCGCAAGCGACTGTTGGGGTTAACAATGGCTTTAGATTTAGCTTCTGGAAGATTGTATTGCTATTACAGTCAACACACCTATTTTGCGTGCCTACTGCAAAGAATGCAAAGAGCTTGTGGATGTCCCTAGAGTCTCCCAAAAAGGATTTACATTCTAACCAACGAGTGCACCATAATGCCTGAAGCTGATCCCTTCCCACCCCCACTCTCTTCACATAGCCCATTCCTGAGAGGCCATATTTGATTTTCCTACTTTGAGTTGGGAGTCCCTCCAAATCACCCCAGAACTCTAGTGCTTAGACCAAGTCTCACCACAATTATAACAAATGGTGCCAGAATTTACATATGCTTATATGTATATTGCATGTTAAAAAAAAAAAAAAATCATCACCATAACCCAGTAAGGTCGTGGCCTCTGTTTCCTCATCTATAAAATGGGAATAACATGGGTCCCTGCCTTCAAAGTTTGCTACAAAGCTTAAATAGAAAACTTATTCATTTGTTTAATGCCTCTGTGGTATTCTACTTTGCTAAGAAGTCGAGGTCATTACTTCCATTTACACATTAGTAATAGAGGGAAAGAGACAGGAAAGAGACAGAAAAGTACTGCAGTACCCAGCTATCAGGCTGGTTACCAGCTCCCTGGCAAACTGGCCTCGGCTCCCACCAGGGAATGTCTACACGGGCCTGAATTCTTACCTGCCTTTCTCCTGGTCCATCTTCCAGTCAACTGCCTGTCACAGGAGTTCACAGTTCTGTAAAAAGAGAAAGTCTAAATGTACAGAATTTGAAATACAAAAATGAATTTTCAAGACATCAACATGTTTGAAACGATTGCCTTTGAAAAACAAAATTGTGAGAGATTTCTTTCCTTCGACTTTGTCTAGCCCCCCCCCCCACTTTCAAATAAGTACCTACTGTTTTCATAATCAGAAAAATGTAACGTAATGTTGAAAAACAAACCCAACAAAAATCCCTGCTTCTGCCCTTCCTGCCTTGGCCTAGAAAAGGTCTCAGAGCATGGGGTACAAGGTGAAGGCTGGGGGTCTATTGCATGTAAGCTCCTTGCAAAGATGAACGGGCAGTGAGAGAAAGCTGAGCTATCCACGCCAAGTCCTGCAAGGTTTTTATTGGTTATTAGCGATTCCAATTTTATGTACTTTATTTTTCCATGAGTGTTTGTTTTTTGTTTTTTGGGTTTTTTTTAAGGTTTCCATGTATTTGAAGTGGAGATTCTCGCCATACAAGGGTTAAAAAACGATCCGGCCATCAGTGATGGTCCGGATGCCACTTGACCCAGCAAAGCAAAGGCACGAAGAAGGTCAAAGCCACACTCCCAAAGCATGAGAGAGAGCTTCCCCAGAGGGATGTGGGCAGGTGCACTGGGGAGCACATGCTCCACTGGGGTAGGGAATGTGCTTCCCCTGGCTCACCGCACAGCTGCCCCCCCCACCCCCCGCCCCCGCAGAGTTCGGTCAGACAGAGCTGGTCCTGGAGTTCCAAAGAGCAGAGCACCCAACTCAGGCCTCACACCAGATCGACTGAGTCAGACGTGCATTTCACAAGGGCTCCAGGTGAGGCACAGGCACGTAGCAGCTTGAATGGCACCGCCGTAGGCAGCTGGCCCCAGGTGGGTGCCAAGCTACTGACGATCAGGCCTGCGGGTCCACATATGTGTCACTTAGGACATTATCTTATTACCTTGTTAGGCTCCCCCGGCCCCTGCCCCCCTGCGGCAGGTGAGTAGAAGAGAAGGCACAGGCCCTAACAAACAATTGAAAATGATTTCGGGGGTAAGTGAGGAGAACGAAGCCCTCTAGCTTCTTAATTACGGGCAAAGCCTAGAACCCCGCTTCCATGTGCTGGACCCGGAGCAAACAGCAGCTCAGAGAAACAGGGGTCACCATGTCACTTGCAGATGGGCCACGCTCATCGTCGCAAGGGAGACGGTTTCTGTCGAGCGCAGTATAACATTTCCTATCCTAACCTTTTGGTTTCCTTTACCCTCTCGGTCCCAGGGCTGTCTGCTCCCTTGGTTGGAGTGACACACATTCATGGTCTCATGACGTCTACTGGGAACCCAAATAGGTAGACCTTGAGATACTATACCGACAAGAGCAGAAGTTGCTGGTTGTTTCAAAATACTCATTCCCATCTTCTTTCCCAGTGATAGACTCCAGCTTCGATTGGGGTGGCATTATACCTAGGTGGAGGCTATTTCCCAACCAACCTTATAGTTAGGTATCACCAGGTAACCAAGTTCTGACGAACAAGATAGAAGCAGATATTCTCAGGAAGGATTGTGGGAAAGCTCTTTAAAGGGGACACAAATGGCCATGCAGGCTTTCTCTGTCCTTCTCTCCTTCTTCTTTTTTCCTTCCTGGATCATGGCTGTAATAGCTAGAGCTCCAGCAGCCATACTGGACCATGAGGCGCCCTTAAGGATGAAAGCCAATGCCTGAGGATACAGAGCGGCAATAGAAGAAGCTTGGTTCTCCAGGGGGAATGTGGAACCCCCACACCAGCTCTAAGGTACCTTTCTTCTCAGGACTGTGGTATGTGAGAAAAACATCCTTTTATCTTATTCTGTTCAGTCTCAGTGACTAACAGTCAAGTAAAATTTCTAGTGGATACAGTACACAAGACCAAGATACCCGACTTTACAGAACTTAGGGACTCATCAGCTGGAACTAATACAACATGACAATGTGGGCCAGGGAACCATAGGAGCTACAAAGCCAGGGAAACTGGAAGATGCAGGAAGATTTCTCTGGAGAAGTAACAAATAAGGTTAGGACTAAGAATGGGTTGGAGAAGGGAGAGAAGAACGTTCCAGAAGAGGAAAGAGTATGCACAAAAACCCACGGGCAGGACAGAGAGCATAACCTGTTCTTTCCATAAGTTTGAACGTAACCACAAGAGCTGATGACTGCTGAAGGCTGTTAAGTAAATATTTCCTTGCTAGAAAAATCCTCCCGACTGCTTTACCAAGCAAGGGTCTCAAAGGGCATGTTCGAAGGGAAGAGATAGGTGGGAGGCCAGTGCCGGAGTCCAGGGTGAGACCCTGAGGCAGCCTGGACCCGGCAGGACACTAGCAGTGGGAGGGAAAGAAAGGTTGGATTTGGAGTGATATTTGGCAGAAAGAGCTGGCAGGGTGTAGAAGGTAAGGTGGCAGGAAGAGCCAAGACTGGGGCTCCATGTACTGGCTTGAACTGATTTGGGGACCACAGAGTCAGCTCCGTTCAGGTCACCTTGCGTCCAGCACCATTGTAGGAAAAAGTTATTTCATAGCGACAGATTGTTCTCTCACCTCACGTGTGGGCATGTCAATGAGTCAACCCCAGCCCAACAGCCCATTACTACTGAAAATAGCTAAGAGAGTCTTTTGTGTGTTTGTTTGTCTGCTTTTGGTAAGAAAGCCTTTTTTTTTTTTTTTTTTTTAAGCACAAAGGTCACGTGTTCTATATGAGTTTAACACCTGCTGGGTAATAACTTAATGAAAATATTTTCAGGGTTTTGCGTAAAAGTAAACCATCGCAGGCAGATTTTTATACATGAGAGTACACGAACACTATCTTCTGGAAGAATGGTTCCAAAACGGATTCTTAAAGTCCAAACTCTACGGTTCTCTTAAAGCAACGTTGTCAATCTCAACTCGCAGGGTCAATTTGGAGAAAGGTTCTGAGATTCAGCCCAGGAAATATGCTGAACATCGAGGAAAAAAGGGTTCTGGAAATAAGGAGAAAGCCCCCTCACCACAAGGAGAGCTGTGGCTCCCTGAATGCACTCACTGGTATGGTTCTGGCTCCCAATAGAAGCAATGGGAGAACTGAAATGTGAGTGTAGTTACAGTGGCTGCCATGGGAGGGCAGTCTAGCATGATTCTTGCAAGAGTCGGGGACGCTCAAAGCAGAGGTATAAATTACCCTGGGCTTCAAAACAACCACTCCCACTCCCACCTAGTGAGCCCTCCTCTAATTGTGGCAATAACGCAGAATATGGGGTTGGAGATAAATCCTTACAAGCAGTGAATGCAGTGTAACACACAAGAAGGGAAAACTGGAAACAATCTAAAATCCAATGTTGAAGCGACGGCCAGGTACCTCATGATACGTGTAAAATAAGACCATGCCTGCTTTCATGAAAATGATAACAAACTTATCATGTTTGTTGTTAAATTCTGGATACAAAATGCTGCGTATGAGCACTAAATGTACCTGAATATACAATGAAAACCGAATTACTATGGAAAATGTTACGAGTAGACAAGGTTAAGCTTATCAACCTTGATAATATAAAATATGAAGATGTGACAGTCATCAACCAGGATATGCAAGGCAGGAACAAGAAGTTTAATACAAGGCAGAAAGTGTAGGCGTGAATTAGGAGAAAAAAAGTGAACCAACTAGAAAGTTTTAAACAATATCTTACATTATTCATGGATTTTTTTTAAACAGAATATCAGAGGAGAAAAACGTGCTTTTCTAGATTCATGGCATGAAAGACCTACATAATGAACTAAGTAAAAATGAATTACTTAAGCATCCAGTTCAAGAAGTTAGAAAATCAACAATAAAATATGCCCTTTCAATAGATGGAAGAGTATAACAAAGGTAATAGCAGAAATGAAAGAACTATCAAACAGAGAAAAAGGAAATGAAGCATTTTCTAGAAAAAAATACAAGGTACAAAATTGACCTCAGAAGAAGGAGAAAACATAAATAAAACAATACAAGTGAAAAACAACGCCAAAAAAAGAAACAGAAAATGACTATAGTATTTATGAATAGAGTTGTATCCCTACTATAGAAAACTCTGCAATCTGTTTGGTTTTTTTTTAATGTTTGTTTTTGAGATAGAAAGACACAGAGTATGAGCAGAGGAAGGGCAGAAAGAGAGACACAGAATCCGAAGCAAGCTCCGGGCTCTGAGCTGTCAGCACGGAGCCTGACATGGGGCTCAAACCCACGAACCCTGAGATCATGACCTGAGCTGAAGTCGGACGCTCAACCGACTGAGCCACGCAAGCGCCCCAAAAAACTCTGCAATCTATTAAAAGAATACGATTCTTTTGAATTAGCCCTGGGGGGAAAAAAGTTTTTAAAGGGAAAAAAAGCAAGGTGCCTAATAGCAGGTATGGTGTGACTTCCTTTATGTAAAATTTAAAGACTCAGGTAGACACATGGCATCATGTGTTTCTGCCATTAAGGATCTACTAACATTGAGGCAGTGTGGTAGAAGCCACCATGGAGACTCTAGAGCTATAGTCCCTGGATTTGTACCCGGGGTCCACCACTTTCTAGCTGTGTAACTGTCAACAATTTCCTTAGCTTCTCTGTCCCTAATCTCCTCCTCGGTAGAATGGTCACCCTAGAGCCTAACTCACAGATCTATGGGGAGTCCATGGGTCAGTTAATACAAAGTGCTTTAGAACAGTGGCTAACAGTTATATGATAAAAGCTCACAAATTGTTTGTTATGGTAATTATTTTACACCTATTGGTATATACTTCTTTTCCTCTCCCTGAGGAAGTCGGGAAATTTTAGAAGTCTTTTGGAAATTAGGAGGGAAAGACAAGGACAGGTGGAGGGTGCTTACAGACAAAGGGAAGGAGGCTTTCGCTAAAAGGATGTTTCGCATTTCCTAAACACGTAATTACATAGGACAATGTCAACAGCGGATTTACCAGGACACTGGTTTTCTTTTTCACCCCTCTCTGATTTTAGACACTGTTACAGGTTTAAATGTTATGTTCCTTCAGAGCACCACTATTTAAGATATATACAAATGAAAAAAAAGATTAGAAGGAAAAATCACAAAACATTCTGATGGCATTTCTTTGTTAGAGTAAGGAGATTCAGGATCTTTTTTTCCCTCCTTCATTTTAAGCAATTCTTTTGTACTTGTTTTCAAATGTAGACAAAATTGAATATATTTTTGTTGTAACCTTTCCCCATTTCCCGGCCTCTCCAGGGTAGCGAACATCTTTCTCGACATTTTTTTTCTGCGCATTCACGTAAATACATAATTACAGGAATATATAAATGTTTAGTATTTTTAGTAATATAAATGTTATCACACTTTTTGTGTCGTTCTGCGATGTTTCTTTTTTCAATTAAATTGGTCTTGAGGGGTGCCTGGGTGGCTCAGTTGGTTAAGCGTCCAACTCGATTTCGGCTCAGGTCATGATCTCACGGTTTGTGAGGTCAAGCCCCACGTCCGGCTGGGGTTCCCTGCTGTCAAAGAGGAGATTCCTGCTTGGAATTCTCTCTCTCCCCCATCTTTGTCCTGCTCTCCCTTGCTTGACTGTGCTCTCTCTCGAAATAAATAAATAAACTTTACCAAAAAAGAAAAAAATTGGTCGTGAAAAAAGAACTTTCTGTATCAATACACAAAATATCTACTTGTTTTTTAATAGCTGCATGGATTTCCTAACGTGTCCATGACAACATTTATGTAACTGTTTCCTTATTGATGGACATTTAGTTGGTTCTCAGATTTTCACTCTTGCCATCAATATTACAACACACAGCCTTCTGCACCTGCCCAAGCCCATGAATAGTTTCTTATCATTTTTCCCTATTCTGTGTACTTCTGGGGATGTGAATGCACTGCTTTTACGATATGAAATAATTTTGAAACCAACAAGAGTAAGGATAAGAGGAATGTTAGCTGGCTTTCCCAAACAAGAATTCTACAGTGTAATTCATCCCTTAAAGCAATAGCACTCAAGTGAATACCAGGATGCCTGAAAGGGAATAATAAAGAACAAAAAAAGCCCACACAAACAAAACAATAATTATTTTTCCTCAGGAGCTTGCAGGTAGTGCAAACATAAATCTGTGCTTTGGCCAAATGCATAGATGTCGCAGCATTAATTGTCCACTGGGATGATTAGGGACAAACTGCATGTAATAGAAACATCGTGAACACTTGTGTTTCTTGGCCCAGCTGCCAACGACAGGCAATTGGGCTAAATGAATCGAGAGCCGGCCAGGTGTGATCAATCTTACATCCTCACGACCGTTATTACCAACCAATGACAAACCTTTGCAAAGATCCTCCCCCCAATAATTTACCATCGTGTCTCTTTTCCTAATAGGGTTTACCGTTTCATGAGGAAAGACCCACGAAATCAATTAAATATAAATTTATTATTCTATTTTATTTTATTTTATTTTATTTTATTTTATTTTATTTTATTTTATTTTATTTTATTTTATTGTAAGTTTATTGTTTTAGATGAGAAAAGGGAAATACTGTTTTTCTACCCCTCCATTTTTCTTTCTCTGAGTTTGTATACATGCTAATAGGAGCCTTGTGTCATTTATCATACCAAAGACCAGAGGAAGCAAAAGAAATCTCCAGGGAAAGGGGAGGCAGGTGGAATGTGGATCTCCAGATCTTTTGATGGGGGAAAATGTTCCTCTAGTGAGCATTCCCGTGAATGAATCCCAGAGACAGTGAAGTTGAGGCCTGCCCTACTAAACATCAGAACAGAATGTGTTAGTTTGTTTAATGGAACCCCATAGTGATCTTCTACTGAATAGACAAGAGTTTGATTTAGGGGAAAAAAAAAAGAAAGAAAACAATTTGGCCATTCTTGGTTAAATTGTCACACTGACTGAAGAAGAAAATAAAATGAATGTTTTCTATGGAACATTGTGGTTACAGGTTAAATATCTCCATATGCATATTTAGCAGAGAAAAAAAAAAAAACACAAGCACACAGCCTAAAGCACAAATTTCTGGGCTTTCCATTAGCTAACTGGGCTTTCCATTGGCTAAGCCATAAGACCAGAGTAGATAAGGTACACTAAATCTCAAATAGCTATTAGATGTCTTTATGTGAGTTTTCAGGTGGGTCTTAAAAAGAAATAATAGTGCTGCATTGCTCTGGCAGACAAATCTTAAAATCACGTTTTAACATGTGACCCCTTTTATCTAAGTCCCACTGTGACAACATAGGTCATGTTGGCCATCCAGATTTCTTTCTGCCTTCAAAGTCGTCCTGGCCCTGGTAGCTCACGGCACCACATGATTAGATCGGTCACCAGTGCCTTCCTTTTGCCCCACATCCCTCCCAGTCGGACTTCTGTGCCTTGTCCTGCATATTCCTTTTATTAAATCCAACCCCCGCACCATGAAGAATGAAAGCAAAAGATAAGGAGGCATGCATATTTATTGAGCTCTTTTTTTGAAAGCAATGGCCAAATTAAGGCCGAATTTATAGTTTTGTGGAATACTTGAGATGGTGTTTGTTCTTCCTGTGCCAAGGGCCTTAGGAGGAAGAATTCTCACTGGGGCATCGTCTAGCCCCATGTACCCTGCACGAGCAGTAGCACGTGGTCAGCCATTGGAGGGCAACTAATTTGAACTGATTCCAACCTGCTTTCCTTTGCCGGTTTCTACAACAGACTCTAAAACTCAATCTCCTCACCTCTGCTACCCTTAGGAATTGCCATGTGAGTCAGTGCTGACCGAAGAGATAGAAGGGAAGTGTGCTGGTTTCTGAAGAACCCTCCTCTTGCCTGCTGAGAACGCGGAGATCGCAGAGATGGTGGCTGGCCAAGCCGCTGCCATCTTGCCTCCAAGAAGTTTGGAGGTTGAGACACGTTGAGTTGCTGAACTGGTGACTTCAGCTGCCTAGCTCTAGGCTTCTAATAATATAAGGGAAACAAGCTCTCTACTTAAGTTTCTTCTTTTTTTTTTTTTAAGGTTTTTTTTTTTTTAAGTTTATTTATTTATCTTGAGAGAGAAATAGTGTATGTGGGGGAGGGGCAGAGAGAGAGGAGAGAGGATCCTAAACCGGCTCGAGCTACCAGCACAGAGCCTGACGTGGGGCTCGAACCCATAAAACCGTGAGATCATGACCTGAGCCAGGACCAAGAGTCAGCCGTTCAACCCACTGAACCACCCAGGCGCCCCTCCACTTCACTTCCTTGAAGCAGATTTCTGTTAATCACAGCCAAATGCAATCGCTTGACTAGATGTCACAGGCAGCAATGATGGTAGCCTAGCTTCCAAGGCTTTATGACGTCTTGAGAGAGGCAGGCATCTAACCACTTAACCAAAATATTGAGCAGAATATGAAAAGCACCAAGTTGAAATTAACACAAGTCCACAACGCGGAAGCAGAAAGAGAAAATTCGCGTTACCAGTGGGACCTAAGACACCCTCATGGAAAAAAATGGAGAAGACGCTGGAGCCGAGCTCTGCAAAACGAAGAGTGTTTTTCCAGACCAAAGAGGGCTTGGACCGCACCACCCGCGCCCCCCCCCCCCGCACCCCCCACCCCCACCAAGGACCCAGAGTGAAGAAAGGAAGTGTGGTCTGTGGCAACCTGGTTAGTTTCAGAACAGTCCCGGGGCTGGAGAACTGGGTTGTGTTCAATGACACTCACTGGAGCTGTCGCCCCTCTGTTTGCTCTTCACACGTTGCAAAACAGTTCTTGCAGCCCTCGCGTCTCCTAAACCACTTCCCACTTTTTCTTCCTTTCTGCGTTCGGTAGTAACCTCCATCACATTTTCATTTACTGTAAGAAGCTAGGTACGAATCATGAGCTGTTACCCTGCAGAGAGAAGGAGGGAAGGAAAAAAGAAAAGAAAACAATAGTTTCTAACAATTGCTAATGTGAAAATTTAATGATTCCTTTCATAGGAGTGGTTTGCACCCGAAGGTGATTTTTTTTTTTTCCCCTGGAGGACACGTGGCAATCTCTGGACGCATTTGTGGCTGTCATAATGGGGAGGGAGGTGCTCCTGGCATCGCATGGGTAGAGGCAGAGATGCTGCGCAATACCCTATAGGGCACAAGACAGCCCCCAACACAGAATTATCCAGTTGAAAGTGCCAGTAATGCCAAGATTGAGAAACCCCATTTTTATGTTATTTGACAGTGACGGATGGAAGTGCCCACGTGTGGTTTCGTATCACCTAATGGGTTCATCAGGGGGTAGCACATAGGTGACAGCATCACCCTGAGGAAACATTGGTGGTCACTACAGGACGGGCCATTGTGTTGTCTAATTAACCACATCAGGCTCTGTGCTGACAGCTCAGAGCCTGGAGCCTGCTTCGTATTCTGTGTCTCCCTCTCTCTCTGCCCCTCCCCCCCTCTCAAAAATAAACATTAAAAAAGTTTTTTTAGGGGCATCTGGGTGGCTCAGTCCATTGAGCGTCTGACTTCCGCTCAGGTCCTGATCTCGCGGTTCATGAGTTCAAGCCCCACATCAGGTTCTGTGCTGACAGCTCAGAGCCTGGAGCCTGCTTCGTATTCTGTGTCTCCCTCTCTTTGCCCCTCCCCCACTCGTGCTCTGTCTCTCTCTGTCTCTCAAAACTAAATAAACATTAAACAAAAATACTGAACAAAACTACAATGCCTAAGGCAGCACAGTAACACCATTTGATACTTTTGGACTCACACGGGTAAACCCCTCTGACAAGATTGTTGGTAATAAATATTTGTTGAATCTTAACACATGAAGAAATCCAAACCTATAACACAGGGCTCAAAACTACATTTCTCTCAGGAAGTTTTCTGGGGACAAGGTGGTGGAAGGCAGCTCTGGCCGACTACCTTTTCAAAATTGCAAGCCTTTGCGTGTCACAAAAACCAATTCTTAACACAGTTGCAAAGAGCAACATCGACTATTTCATTCAGAAGGAACTCCACGCCAAAAATACCAGCGTCTTACAAAAGTCGTCTTCTTGGAAAAACTTTTCAAAACATCATATTGAACGACAATGGATTCAGCTTTTGTTAAGAACCGCGTTCAGATCGCAGATGGAATATTGAGGACTGTGCTAAATCACAGATGGTATATTTTTTCCTATATTTCACGAAACAGGCAATTTCTACCACTTTTTTTTTTCCTTTTGCATTTTGCTCTTGGTAATCCTGTAGATTGAACAACAACAACAAAAACTAAACTAAAAAGAAACGTGGAAACATTTACTTTTAGTGCCGTTTATAATCTTACTCTTTAGTGGGTGGAAACATCACTGAATATTCTGTGTAATTTACTTAAAAAAAAACTTAGAGTGTAATTCATTTTAGGTGAGCAATTTGTTTTATGAGCCGTGTATGTTTATTTGGGGTTGCGCTGTTTTTTTATTGAGTGCAATAAAGACACTTCTTATCAATTGATTTGTTGTATCAGCAATGGGCTTCCTTCCAGACTGAAATATGGCAGCGTTTCCAAGGACATTATCCAGCATATAATTTCACCACAGATATGAATCCGGGTTCATTAGGGCCCACTTGCACTGCCTGTTATGACCTAATTTCTAGGATTCCTGCTTGATGGTGGAATTATCTTTCCCTGCACACAGTGTATAACATGGCTGTCAGATGAGTTCTCTCTCTTTGATGGTTCGTCACATACACAGTTTTGAATTGTGCCAACTTTTATACCAGCTGATAAAATCAGAAGTTCAAAAGTTCACTCCCGATCCCACGTGACATGGAAACTTCGAAGATTCTAAAGCCGACACCTTTTAGAAATAATCAATGGCAGGGCTGACGCGGGAGGTCTTGGGTTACTGTGCTGATGGCGTTAAAAACACTTGTCACGAGGTAATGCTTAATCCAAATGTGGGCTAGTAAGTTCCAGCGGTACCTTACGTCTAGCCTGGGGGTGATTTCTGGCCTTTTGGGTTCAGCTGACTTACCGTGACTGTCAGACCATGGGGCATCTTGCACGCCCTGATATTAATGCTTTTGTGTGGCATCAGGCTCATACGCATTCATGCATTTCCGGAGTGAGAAAATCACACCTCGAGAACTAAATCATGGCCGATGCAGAGCTCACGAAAGTGCCTATCACAATGTCCTGGGGAACATTTCGTTTGCACTTCGGTAATGCCGTGCGTGAGGCAGAACAGAAGTGATATACACTCACAGAAAGTAGAACAGTGAGATTTAACAGCTGTGCACACGGCCTCGAGAATGTAAAATCAGGAGGCTGTGTCTTTAGAAAACTATTTCTTTTAAATCCCCAAATATCACATCTGGTTGCATCGAGTTGTCATTATGACATAGTATTTAAGATGATTTAATGGGTTATTGCAGGATAAGAATCTTGGAGTTTACTTAACTACTGTGCATTAAGAGAATGTAGCTGTTTAAATGATGTTCTGACAAAGCAGATAAAAAGCTGTTCTTGATGTCGAATGGCTTTATTATATACTTTTTTTTTTTACTGTAGTCAGTATAAATATAGATGCTCAAACGTAAACAGAGTATATGAAAGACAAGGGCAAAAGTGGAGCTGTGTGACAGAAATTTAAAGCAAGCAGCACGTAACAAATGCAGAAAGCTATTCACCGTTGAAAATTTACGGGGCATATTGACTACGTGCATGAATGTGGCAAAGTCACAATACAAAGGCATCATGTGGTCTGCTGTCCCTTGTTAACAAGTCCCCTGACTGGGCCTCTGCCAGCTCACGGGTCAGTCCCCGCTTTGGTGGCAAGGTCTCGCTCCCATTTGGAGAGGCTCCTGGTCTTGCCCCTGCTTCATACCCCCACGCCCTCCACCTCCCACACCAGCACAAACCTCTCCCCGCTTTCCCTCAGGGGCACACATCATTTTTTTCTAATGTTTTTAAGTGTGTATTTATTTTTGAGACAGAGACAGAGCACGAGCGGGGGAGGGACACAGAGAGAGAGAGAGAGAGGGAGACGACACAAAATAAAAAGCAGGCTCCGGGCGCTGAGCTGTCAGCACAGAGCCCAACGCGGGGCTTGAACTCACAGACCGCGAGATGGGGAAGGGGCAGAACCGACTAAGTCACCCAGGCGCCCCTGTACACATCATATTGAATAGAAAACTGAGGCCCTATGTACCTAGAACAATTTCAGACAACTTACACGGGGCCCAAGTCAAAATCCAACATCCCAGTTGCCCAATGCGTCGCTCCATTACCTCATCACGTTCCTGCTGCTGCTTATGGCAACTGTCCCAGTGGACATCAACGTGCCATGTTTTTCCAACCTGGAAAAGTATACAAAAGTCTTTCTGTTGGCCTTTCTGTGCCTACAGTAAATGGGTTTTGCCTTAATATCTGAAGGTGCTTGGAACTCCCCATGAGGGGGGTTAAATAAACAAACCGGCAGGGGGAATGGCAGACTCTCACCGGATGGCCCTGACTGTTGAACGGTGTCTTAAACAAGAGAGAAGCAGGGTGCTCCCCCAGTTCACTGTTTGTCATCGCTCCTCGGGGCGAGTCTGCATGCCAGCCGCAGAATGCGGGAAAAGATGAAGAGAGAAAAGGCAAAGAGCTGGTGTGACTGCCTCCTGAGAAGGGTTCCCAGAAACTGCCACTGAACACAGTGGCTTCTGTCCCGCTGGCCGAAGCCCCTCCTCCCATCGCCACATCCAGCTGCAGAGAAGAGAACAGAATATTCCATTTTGATTCCGAGGAACCGTGCACCCAGACAAAATCCCACCATTACGAAGGAAGACAGTGAATGGAACAACATAGGTGCTGTTGACAGAGAAATGGGCATTTGTCTGTGGACTTCTGACCACTAACGAGATTCTTCCTTACTCATGGCTTCCTTCACAGGTCACGGGCTCTAGTGTTAAAAACAACACCTGGGTTTTATCTCTTGAGCCAGCTCTGATTAATAGCTTAACCCGATGAGTGACGGCTTGATTAATCATCAACCGTAGTTCACGACTGCTTGAGAAGGAGTCTGAAACGAAGTGTGGCCTCCAGGATGAAGAGTTCTGCTATCCATTGGTGATGCCTGCAATGCGTACAGGAAAAGAGGGTAGGGATGAAGGTGCTTCTTTTCTATTCCTGGTCTGACCCTCTTACTTGGCATTCACTTTCAAATTAATGTAACGGTTCTATAATCCAGCAGCATATTAATAACAAATGCTACTCACACTTCTATGTCATGTTACCCGAAGCAATACATGCATGCAGGTATTATTTCCATCCTAACAGCTTTCTTCTAAGATTAAAAAAAAAAAAAAAAGTGTATTTATGATCTCTAATTTGGAGGCAAAGGGTATAATTGTTAAGTAGAACAATGGGCTTCCACTAAGGTCACCTAATAATAAATAGAAAATTCAGGGGCACCTGGCTGGCTCAGTCGGTGAAGCATCCGATTTCAATTCAGGTCATGATCTCAGAGCCCAGAGCCTGCTTCGGATTCTGTGTCTCCCTCTCTCTCTGCCCCTCCCCCACTCTCTCTCTCTCTCTCTCTCTCTCTCTCTCTTTCTCAAAAATGAATACACATTTAAAAAAATTTTAATAAATGAAAAATTCAGAATTTGAATTTAATTCTTTTTTTAAATTTCTTTTAATGTTTATTTATTTTTTTTTTTTTAATTTTTTTTTTCAACGTTTATTTATTTTTGGGACAGAGAGAGACAGAGCATGAACGGGGGAGGGGCAGAGAGAGAGGGAGACACAGAATCAGAAACAGGCTCCAGGCTCCGAGCCATCAGCCCAGAGCCTGACGTGGGGCTCGAACTCCCGGACCGCGAGATCGTGACCTGGCTGAAGTCGGACGCTTAACCGACTGCGCCACCCAGGCGCCCCTAATGTTTATTTATTTTTGAGAGACAGAGCACAAGCGGGAGAGGGGCAGAGAGAAGAGGGAGAAACGGAATTGGGAGCAGTTTCCAGGCTCTGAGCTGTCAGCACAGAGACTGATGCAGGGCTCAAACTCACAGAGAGTGAGATCATGACCTGAGCCAAAGTCGGATGCTTCACCGACTGAGCCACCCAGGCTCCCCTGAATTTAATTCTTTTAGAAACAAGATATTCTTTTCACTCCCCTATACAATACTATTCAAAAAAAAAAATGATAGAGAGAGAAAGAGAATTAATCTCTTGATAGACTATCTTGGATCAGAGTGATTATATATTATCTACTAATGATTCTCCCTTCAGATTTTTTGCATCTTTCCTGCTAATAAATTCTCCATGGTACCCCACAAGCCCAGATGAACCATTCATTCAACAAAGCTAAAATTTAAACAAGAAACTGACTAGGAACTCAGCTACAGATATGAATAAAAAATTAGTTTCTGACTATAGTAACCTTACAAACATGTAAACAAAGAAATGAGCTGCAGTGTGCTAAGAACTACAATGAGAAAAGCCCACGGTGGTGCACAAAAGCCAACAGCCGCCATACCAGGTGTGAGTGGGCAGGGAGGGTGCCACAGTGGCCTCATCCAAGAAGAGGCGAAAGGGTCCTGAAGGGTGGGTGGGGGTGATCACCAAGCATACTCAAGGGGTAGCCAGCCAAGCCAGGAGAAGCAAATGGCGGGACTGGGTACTAGAATAGCATGGCCGTTCCAGAAAACAACAACAACAACAACTAGGCAGGATGTGTGCATGTAACAGAGGCAAGCAAGAGGCAGGGTGTTCACTGGGGTATACAGAGAGAGGTAGGCAACAGCAGGAGACGTAGACAAGAAGATGGTCATGAAAAGCATTCAAGTGCCTGGATGAGACTGGGCTTTATGGACTTTAGCCTGTAAGCACCGGGAAACCACGAGAAGGTTTTCAGCAGGGGTGCAAAATAATTGTGTTGGCCTTTGAAAAAGACCACCCTGGAAACTCAGCTGGAGTTACCAAAGTCACGGGCAGTACAACCAGGCAAGAAATGAGCAGAACCTAAAACGGGAGTTCTTCCTCTGGGACCTACATGTTTTGTAGGATTTATGGAAGCTCTCAGATTATGTGCCCTAAATGTAGGAATGAGCATGTCTCTGAGGAAAAGCTCTGTGCCTTTTCCCCAAGGTTCTTAGTGAAACCCAGAACAAGAAGGACAATAACATTCTAAAGTTGAAAAATGTCTGGCCTTGGGGCGCCTGGGTGGCTCAGTCGGTTGAGCGTCCGCCTTCAGCTCAGGTCATGATCTCACGGTTTGTGGATTCAAGCCCCGCACCGGGCTCTGGGCTGGCAGGTCGGAGCCTGGAGTCTGGTTCAGATTCTGTGTCTCCCTCTCTCTCTGCCCCTCTCCAACTAGCGCTCTGTCTCTCTCTGTCTGGAAAAAAAAAAAAAAAAAAAAAGTTAAAAAAATAAAAACAAACAAGCAAAGGCCTTAACAATAGGTCAACTATATTCGGATCATATTGTATACACACAAAGTTGAAGGACTCATGTGTGCGTAGGAGACTTGCCACAGATTTTCCAAGATGAATCAGACTGTATCACTATCCCTTCTTCCAGCATCTCCCTAAACTTCCAAGTGCTATCTAACGTATGGACCATGTATCCCAAAGGTTGGTTTGAAAAGTAAATTTCCTAGGGGCACCTGGGTGGCTCAGTCAGTTAAGCACCCGACTTCGGCTCAGGTCATGATCTCACGGTCTGTGAGTTCAAGCCCTGTGTGGGGCTGTGTGCTGACAGCTCAGAGCCTGGAGCCTGCTTTGGATTCTGTGTCTCCCTCTCTCTCTGCCCCTCTCCCACTCCTTCTCTGTCTCTCTAAAATAAATAAATGTTTAAAAAATTTTTGAAAAGTAAATTTCCTATAAGAAATTTGGCCACTCTGAGAAGGTGGCCAAAAAGACATGTAATAGCCTTTTACAGGACATGAAAAAGCGGAGAAGCACCAAATCTCAAATCTCTAGCTACAGAAACTTCTAGAAGTAGAAAAATGGAACCGTTACCAGGCAACAAGGTAAACACAGAAAGAAAAATCTAGATCACTTGTTCTGAAACTTTATGGGGGTTAAAGACCCATAACCCCCATAACCTTGAGAAGTTGCTGAACCCTCTAGAACTTCTCCCAAAACAATTTGCTCAGGTATCTTCTTGCAAAATTGTGCGTACTATTTGGAGAGGTTTGCAAAACCTCTGGAGCCCAAGAACGTCGGCGTGACCCTGGACACCAGCTTGAGAGCCCCAGTCTCGATAACTCTCCTTCCCTCAACAAACATTCTGTTATCATAGTTTTTCATCTAAATTAGGCCCAACCAATATTTACATTATCTGACTTTCATTGAGCCATGCAGTCCGCAATTAATTTCACCTCTGCCACATGCATGTAACCTCCATCAGCTGTACAATCACAAAGTCTAAAAGGAGACTAATTCTAATTTCCGCTAAATTACACTATCGCCCAAATGGCATACGAAATCCTAAATGGATTGATAAACCTAGAATAGGAAACATTGTTCTATGCTTAAGCTTCATAAAATGCCTTCTCTCCTCAGCAAGGGTATCTGTTCTTACCAGCAGGTATTTGAATTCTGGTCTACTATATGGATATTACATATATATACATACACACACATATAATATCCTATATGTATTCTCTATCTCTATCTATCTATCCTTGAACATTCTCTCTACTATGAAGCAAGTTACATAAATTTTCAAAGTAAGTCCAAGCCCAGCAGTGGTCTTGATTTCCTAATGGATTAGGGAAAAGAGTAATTTGAAGGGGAAATTTACGGCAAATTCTATGTTGTTTCTTCTTGTTCCCCTACTGCAGTTACTGAAAACCTTTGACTAGACCTCTAAAAGAGACCACACATTCGATAATTTGAAGCAAAAGGTTAATGGTGTTGTTACAACTATTATCCCTTTTAAAATCATTATCGTCTTGTTTTTTATGACTATATTACCTTCACCTTTCGATGAACCCACTTTACCAGCTGTTTCCCTCCGTCATAAAGTTTGCCGAACATTATCGTAGGAATAGGAGAAATGCCATGTTTTATCAATCAAGCCTAAGGGAATTTGAGGCTTCTTACAACCACAACTGTAAAGGGAGTTTATTGCAAGTTTCTGTTTTGATTTGTAAATTGTCCTTAAGTAAAATACATACCTGATGCCAAGGTATGGAATGTAAAAACGCAATGCGGTATACGACAGAAACCTGTATCATAAAGTTTGATAGGTTGACAAATGAGAAGGCAATAGACTCCTGACAAACGCAACCAGACTTTCTTCCTTGACGCCCTGAGACCCGCAGCATCATTCAGCCTGCCGGTGTCCCTGATCCTTCAGCCCACACCACCTCAGCACCCCAAGGAATACACGAAACGTAGGACAGATGCTTCTAACTTACACAGGACTACACAGAAAGTCTCAATACCGTTCCAAACTTGATACGATAAAGGTATTATTTCATTATGATGCAATCAAATTAAAATTTTACCAGGAAAGTCCTAAAATACCACCATACAACAGGAACCAAAAAACACATTCCTAAATACTAGACATTATTAAATATGTGTAACTAAGTGATAGCAAATATCAAACCTGTAGGATACAGCTAAGTGCGTACTTTGAGGAAATGCAGCCTTAATGTGCATTTTAAAAGACTGAAAATAAGTGAATGAAGTATTCAACCAAGCAGACGTTAAAAGAGCAAGAAAACAAATCCAAATAAGGTAGTGGAAAGGGACTAAGCATGAGAGCAAAACTGCATTTTTTTTTTAATGGGGAGAAGTAAAACAACAAAATCAAGATGTAGTTCCTTGGTGAGTACTATTTACAAATCTCTAGCAGGACTGATCAAGAGGAAACAGAGAAGCCAAAAATTAACATAATTAGAAATGGAAAAGAAGGGCACCTGGGTGGCTCGGTCAGTCAAGCATCTGACTTCGGCTCAGGTTATGATCTCGTGATTTGTGGGTTCAAGCCCCACATTGGGCTCGGTGCTGACAGCTCAGAGCCTGGAGCCTGCTTCTGATTCTGTGTCTCCCTCTCTTTCTTTGCCCTTCTCCTGCTCATGCTCTGTCCCTCTCTCTCTCTCTGTCAAAAATAAATACACACTAAGAAAAAAATTTTTAAGAAAAAGAAATGTAAAAGAAACATAACTATAGATAAGTTATTTTGTTTTATTTTTTTAAAAGAGTTTTATTTTTTTTAGGTACTCTCTACCCCTGGATGTGGGGTTCAAATTCACAGCCCAGAGATCAGGAGTCACAATCTCTACCAACTGAGGCAGCCAGGCAACCGCATAGCTATAGATAAGTTCTAAGTTAATACTATAAACAATTTTGTACCAACACATTTGAAAACACTAATGAAATGCCAATTTCCCCAAAATATTTTAATCACCAAAATGACTCAAAAACAAATAAATTCTGAACAAGCCAGCAGCCATTAAGTAACTTGAATCAGCAGTCTAAAAACTATCTCTCCTTGGGGCGCCTGGGTGGCTCAGTCAGTTAAGCATCTGACTTTGGCTCAGATCATGGTCTCATGGTTCATGAGTTCAAGCCCTGCGTTGGGCTCTGTGCTGACAGTTCGGAGCCTGGAGCCTGCTCTGGATTCTGTGTCTGCCCCTCCCATGCTCATGCTCTGTCTCTCTCTGTCTCTCAATAATAAATAACTATTAAAAAAAGACAAAAACTATCTCTCCTCAACCAATTTCACAAGATAACTTTAACTCCACAAAGCCCAAAACTCTCTATTTGTTTTTACAAACTTTTTTTTTTTTTTCAGAATAAAGAAATAGAGAAAGCTCTCCAACTGATGTTTTGATGTTACTATAACCTTATTCTGAAACCTGGCTAGGGGAGTGCAAAAAGATCCAAATCATTTATAAGTATAAATGCAACAATAACAAAATAGTGTCAACTCAAATCAAGAGTGTATAAAACTAACACATCATAGGGGCGCCTAGATGGCTCCGTTGGTTAAGCATCCGACTCTTGATATGGGTTCAGGTCATGGTCTCTAGGGTTTGGGAGACTGAGCCCCGCATCGACTCCAGCTCTGTGCCAACATTGCAGAGGCTGCTTGGGATTCTCTCTCTCCCTCTCTCTCTGCCCTTCCCCTGAGCACTCTCTCTCTCTCTTTCTCTCTCAAAATAAATAAATAAATAAATAAATAAATAAATAAATAAAGAGACACTAAAAAAACCTAACACATCATAAGTGCATTGGACTTTTATTACTAGGGCAAAGATATTTAAAAATTATGAAATCAATCAATAAAGACCAAAAATGAGATGATTATCTCAACAGATGCAGAAAAGTGGTAAATAGAAACATTTATTTAATATAAATGCATTTGGCAAAGTAGGAATAGAGAGAAAGTTTCTTAATTCAAAGATGATGTCATTCTTTTTGTTTGTTTATTTGCTTTCGAGAGACAGAGAGAGACAGAGTGCGAGCAGGGGAGGGACAGAGAGAGACACACACACACACAGGATCTGAAGCAGGCTCCAGGCTCAGAGCTGTCAGCACAGAGCCCCACGCAGGGCTCGAACCCTCGAACTGGGAGATCATGACCTGAGCTGAAGTCGGACGCTTCACCGAATGAGCCCCCAGGCGCCCCAAAGATAATGTTATTCTTAATATCAAACTTTCCAACGGATTCCAGTAAATTCGGGAAAAAAGTCGAGAATTCCCACTGTTGGCCTCACTACATAATACTATGCTAGAAATCCTAGCCCATAAAATATAAGAAAAAGAAGCAAAAGGCTTAAGGTATGGCTAAAAGAACAAAACGTCCTAATTTATAAATAAAATGATTATTATGAGCCCACGGGCTAAACGAAGCCTATTGTAGCCCAAATCCAGCCACACCCATCTGTTTACATATTGCTTATGGCTGCTTTAGACCTACAGCAGCAGAGTTAAAAGCAGTGACTGCTGGACCCTCAAAGACCAAACTATTGGCCATCTTGCCTTCTCCAGAAAAAGTCTGCATGCCCCGGTCTACATAATAATAAATATGTAGTAGATCAAGCAATCCACAAGCAAGCTAGTAGAATGAAAAATAATACTGAATAGTTTCTGGGCCCGAGATCAATGTACAGAAAACGAGTAGCATCTTTCCACGCTGTACCATCTACTCGAGAGCTGTATTACAAAAAGGGCGACTTCTCACAGTAACAATAAAATCAGTAAGTAAGCAAAATATACGGCCTCTAGCAAAATATGTCACACTTTTGCAAGAAGAGTCAACTAGTTTTGAAGGACACAAAATAAAAAAAAAAAAAAAACCGGAATAAAAATGGAATAAATGCTTATTTCTTTGGCAAACTGTCCAAGCACGATACAGTCAGTAAGCGTCCAGTCCTAGACTCTCAAGTTCCCGTTGTCTGCCTGTGTGGCAGCCTGTCTGCTTTGGTTATTTCTGGATTTCCCAACAACATGTGGTGTAGACAAATAGTAGATAGAGGAATGTGATTGTGCCCAGTGTGCACAGAACAAGTAGAAAATGAAATGAAAGAAGAAAGTCAAGATAGGAAAAACCAATAGCTAGAATTTTTAGTATATTACAATGGTCCTAAAATATTTAAAATTATGAAATATTTATCATGTGCTAAACTCTGAAATAAAACATTATGTGTCTATATGTTGGCTTTCAACTCTGTGAGGAAGCTACCATTACTTTCTTCAATTTATCCACAAGGAAACTGAGCCAGGGAGAGATTAGCGCCATTAACAAGTTACGCAGCAAGGCATTCAGCGGGGGTCCAAACTCATGCGACATAATTCCAGATCCTACTCTCTTAATCCTTACCCTGTGAGGTAGGTGTTACTCCCTGCATTATTGGATGTCATATTATCTTCGCTAACAGTTCCAGAAGCTTGGAACTACTCAGTGACTTGACCAACTTCATCAGCCTAGATAAGTGACGATGCTGAGATTCGAATAAGAAAGTTGCCAAAATTCATCTTATTCCTACTGCACCAACTGTGGTCCAAAACTCGAGTGACACCAGCAGGGGAACAGGGGAAGAATAAAAAGCTTTAAATATTAATTATTCAGCAGGTACTGTGATTTGGGGTGGAACAGACCTTTGGAAATGTCAATAGACTATACATTATTAATTTGTCAAAGTCAAGAATTTAAATATTTAAACATTTCTACCACTGAAACATACGTAGCAAACCCCACAGTCACTAAAACTATTTATAGCACATTAAATTTCTACCCTCTACTAATGACGTACGGCTTCAATTTCTCCAGTTCTGATAACTCCTTAGAGAGACCGGCCTGGGAGTCTCTGGAGAGAAGTGACAGGCAGGGAGGCATCCCAAGTTATTGATTCTCAATCTGCAAAGCTGTTTCTTTCAACTGTTATTTCATCTTTTAGTGTCCTTGCTGTCCGTTCTAGGTAGAGTTTTAATTCTTGACAATAATAATTCAAAATAACCTTAGCCCTTTATATTCTTTAAAAGGTAGTCACCCTTATTGTAGATTTTAAAAAAGAGAGATAATCTTTGACAACACTAACACCCATAGATAACCATTCTTGACCATCAAGGACATTGTTAAAACCACCCCCTGAATACAACCATAAAATTGCCTTAATCAAGAAACTTGCTTCTATTTCAACAATGGGCCATCAAAGGACACGAGATTTTGTGGAGCAAAGGTTGAGTCTGTGATGTAGAAGTAGAATTTGACCTCCAAATAAAGTAGTTAGCAAGCACACTGTTGGGTGTAAAAGTTCCAGTCAATGTCTAATGAACCAGCCCAAACAGCCAGGTCAGAATCTCGGAAGCTTCTGGATAGCGAATCAATGCCAAATAGACACAGCTTCCTGCTTGAGCACATCTCTGGATTAGGACACGATTCCAGGCAGCAGCTGGAATTACTGGGATAGCTTCGAAGCCTTTCAAGAAAGCCACCTACGGGTCAGTCATGGGTTTAGGGCCCCATTCAAGCAGGATGAATTTTAGCAGAGCTGAATGAGGAACCTGATTTTCAGAGACTCCCCCAAAACTTGAGGCAGAATAACTGTCAGATATGCCAAATGATGGTCTGCTTCAAATTGCTGATCTAGCCAGCTTTGGTTTTCTAGGCTCAGTAATTGGGTAACACCAAGACTGTAGATCAAATATCTTTCGTGCCCAGAGCTGAGTGATACAAAAGCATCTAGTAAAGATCCTGTTTCCCCATGACAGGTGTTAGCAATAGGTCAGTCTTCCTGAATTTCCAAATTTTCAAAGCATGTGTACCAGGTACGCATTGCGTCTTCATCAGACAAATGATACTAGGTTGAGTTTGTCCCATCTGGTTGGATTTGGTTAAAACCGATCAAATTCATTCAATGCGGGTTAAAAACAACACGCCTAAAAAATTACCCATTCATCCTCCAAACATCTCACTGAGGTGACAAAGGCAAAATAAAAGTAATATTTGATAGAAGTAGTGAAAGGCCAAGGACTTTTCTCCCAGAAGACTAGAAACATTGGAAATTATCTACAGGACCCAACGCAGGTGGGACTGAACTGAGGGTGAGACCAAACTGAGTTGTGACCTATTCCAGGAAAACAAGGATGTGGCTGAAAAGTGACTAATACTTTTTATAAGAAAGCCCCCCAAATCTTCAAGTACAGAGTCAGCCAGTTCAGGGAGCAGTATCAGGCTGTGAGCTCTTGGTGGGCTCCTGATGGGTATTAGAGCCAAAGGAAAAAGGGGCTGTTCCCCAGACAACTTCAGGCCACCACAATGGATGTAGGCTTATGCATCTATAAAGAAGCTGGCCTGCATCCCCTCATTCCGTTAGGACTCTGCAGATAACACTCTCATTCATGGCTAGAAAAGATGAACCCACAGTTGCTGTGTAGCTCTACATCAGCTGCTAATGTCAACTACTCTAGACATTTATATGTGTACATATATACACATATATGTATGTGTATGTATATGTATATGTATATGTCAGTATACGTATACTGACAACCAAGAGTCACTAGAAATTAAAAAAAAAATAAAGGCATAAAATTAAGGAGTCACCCCATAAAAGCAAAACAAATGGTTCCCAAAGGAAACAGCATTAACAAAGGGAAGAAAAGAATTTGTGGCCCCAAATCTGAATATCCCTTATGATATTGAAGGCAATGTGCAGTCATATAATAAAAGCAGGCTGGTAAAAAGGCACAATCAGAAAGGAAAAAAAAAAAAAACAAAAAACTTTTTTTTTTTTTCAGAACAAAAATTCTTAGACGAATAAAAATACGACTAGCACAATATAAAAACACAATGGGGGACAGAATAACAAGATGTACATACACCCAACCTCCAACTAGTAATTTAAAAGCCCATTTTGATAATATAAAGCAAAGGACAAGTGAAATATGAATTATTTGAGAAAGATTTGAGTTTTCATAACTAAAGTGCCACCTAAACACTAAAAAAGAATACTGAAAGTAGTTGTATATTGTTAGATATATCCTGCTATTATATCTGAACTCAGAGGTTAATTCTAAAAAATACCACTAAGAACTTTTAGAAGGATAAAACTCTTTTATTAAAAAGGAAAGAGAAATAAACACATGATGAATTTATCATAAAATACTAAATACTAAAATGCAATGAAGAAATATCTACATTGTTCTGAAGAAAATACTGTGAATCTTGAATCCTTTAACAAGCCATATTATCATTTGCACATGAAGACCAACTAAACATTTCTTCAGTTGTGTAAGGATTCAGAAAACACACCAAAGGTTTGCTTTTCTGAAAAAGAATATTGCTCAATTATATTTCCTAGTCAATTAATATGTGTGTGTGTGTGTCTGTGTGTGTGTCTGCATGTATACATATATGTACACATATATATATATATATATATATTTTGGATATATACATGTATATATCCAAAAAAAGAAAAATCTAAAACTTTGGATATAAAAACATACTAGAGATAAAAGCAACTAGTAAATCTTAGAACTACATCACCAAGGGTGACAATGCATTTCTAGAGTTTAATGCGGTTGCTCAGAACACATAATTTTTATAAACAAGACAAATAAATAAAATTTTAAATTTCAAAAATAAAATTTTAAAACCATTTTAAAAAAATCTAGAGCCTAAAATAATGATTTTTAAAATTATAAACATCAAATCTAGGTCTTAGGAAGCAGAGGAGGACAAATAGAAATTTTTAGAAACGCAAAGGTTTTATTTTCATAAGAGATTGTAGATACAAATGCGACAGAAAAACATAGGCTCAAAAATACCAACATTTAGGGGTACTTTTGGGAAGGAAAAGTGACTGAAAAAGAACAAAAAATATTCTAAGATGCTGATACATAGTGTGCCCACTTTTTGAAAACTCATTATACTATACACTTTTGATTTAATTTTCTATATACATGTTTATACTTTAACTTTTTAAATTCATCTAAACTCCAAAGGCTAATAAGCAATTATAGCAAGGTTGCAGGATATAAGGTTAATATACAAAAGTCCATCACTGTCCTATATACCAGCAATGAGTAAGTGGAATTTAAAATTAAAAACACAATACCATTTTAATAGAACCTCCCCAAAGTGAAAAACTTAGTCGTAAATCTAACAAAATATGTACAAGAACTATATTAGGAAAATTACAAAACTCGGGTGAACAAAATCAAAGAACACCTAAATACATGGAAAGATATTCTAGGTTCATGGATAAAAAGACTCAATATTGTCAAGATGCTCACTCTTCCCAATTCAAATTATAGATTCAACACAATCCCAATCTAAATTTCAGCAAATTATTTTGTGGATATTGACAAACTGATTCTAAAGTTTATATGGAGAAGCAAAAGACCCAGAATAGCCATCTTAATATTGAAGAACAAAGTTGGAGATCTAAGATTACCTGACTTCAAGATTTACTAGAAACCTAGTGTAATCAAGATAGTGGGGTATTGGCAAAAGAACAGACAAATACATCAATGGAACAGAATGGAGAGCCCAGAAATATACTGAACTGATCTTTATCAAGGAAGCAGAGGCAACGCAATGGAGGAAAAGATAGTCTTTTCAACAAATGGGGATGGAACAGCTGGACATTCACATTAAAAAAAGAAGAATCTAGACACTAACTTTACACCCTTCACCAAAATTAACTTGAAATAGATCATAGATTTAACTTTTTCTCTTTTATTTTTTTTATTTTTTTTTTATTTTTTTTTTCAACGTTTATTTATTTTTGGAACAGAGAGAGACAGAGCATGAACGGGGGAGGGGCAGAGAGAGAGGGAGACACAGAATCGGAAACAGGCTCCAGTCTCCGAGCCATCAGCCCAGAGCCTGACGCGGGGCTCGAACTCACGGACCGCAAGATCGTGACCTGGCTGAAGTCGGACGCTTAACCGACTGCGTCACCCAGGCGCCCCTCTCTTTTATTTTTTTAATGTTTATTTTTGAAAGAGAGACAAAGAGAGGGAGCACGTGAGTGGGGGAGGGGCAGAGAGAGAGAATCTGAAGCAGGTTCCAGACTCTGAGCTGTCAGCACAGAGCTTGATGCAAGGCTTGAATTCATGAATTGCGAGACTGTGACCTGAGCTGAAGTCGGATGCCTAACCATCTGAGCCATCCAGGTGCCCCAGATCGTAGACTGAAATATAAAACATAAAACTATAAAACTCCCAGGAAAAACACATATGAGAAAATCTAGATGACCTTGGATATGGTGATTACTTTTTAGATGTAGTACCAAAGGCACAACTGCTCTATGAAAGAGTGTTTCAGAGAATGAGAGGACAAGTCACATGCTGGGAGAAAATATTTATAAAAGACACATCTCATAAAGGATTTTTCAAAATATACAAAATATCTTAATACTCAACAATAAGAACACAAACAGCCCGATTAAAACATGGGCCAGATACCTTTAAAACTGAACTAAAGAACACATAGAGATGGTAAAAGAGCATATGGAAAAATGTTCTACACCATACGTCATTAGGGAAATGAAAATTAAAACAATAAGCTACTTCTACACACCTATCAGAAAGACTGTATAGATTGCATGGTGTGTGTGTGTGTGTGTGTGTGTGCATGTGTATTTGCATGCATGCACAATTCTAAAAGCAAAGCAAAATACGCTGAAGAATTCAGAACAACCTGCTGACAGTTGGTATCTTGTACAGGGAGTAGGAATGGATGAGAGATCAGTGAGGGACCAGTCAGAAGACAGAATCGTGACAGTTACTTTAAAGAATGTAATATACAAAACAAATATTAACCAAGTAAGAGGTTATTAACTAAGCAACTGAGTGGGGCAAAGAGAGAACTCAAAGGTATCCCAGAGGAGGATTGCAAGAAAGAGCTCAGAAGAGGGATCTTGTGCGCCTGGACCTGAACATCTCAGAAGAAGGTGTTAGTCAGCTGTGAATCCGAAAGTGCCGTGAAGCTGATTCTGCACATACAAGAAAAAAAAATGCAAACTTCAATCAACTGGAACTACTGTGGCAGGAAAAGGAACCAGATACAAAAGCCACAGGAACAAAAATAAAGGAGCCCGGTCAGATCTCCCTCCATCAGCTTTGCAGACTCTCTCCAGAACCCAGTTGACAAAAACGTAACAGGAAGGCAGCTGGCAGGAAAGCAATGTGAGTTGCAGAAGCCTAGTCCTACATTACAGAGCAAGGCCATAGACAGGTAGGTACACGCACTTCAAGTTGAAAAGAGTTTTCCTAATCAAATACAGTCATCCCAACTAGAGTACTAATTATTTACAGAGTAAAGATACTTTATTTATTCCCAATATCATCAACAGACCTCTTCCTTTTAAAGATGTAAGCTATCTTACCTATAATTTACTCTTACTTGAATTGGCCAAATTATCACTTTTTTTTTTTTTTCCAGTGGAAGGCAACTTTCACATGGCTTCGGAAAATTGTTCATACCGCCTCTAAGCCTTCAAAGATGTATATTTGCTTATTTCTTTATCTAACAACAAAATACACCCAAAACTTACCAATGTAACACCGTGATATATAAGATTTAACACTGGAGACTTTTATGACAATATATCTCCTTAATGCTTGACAATGAAATTAGCTTATTTTGCATTATTTCTAATAATTTTGATTCCAATGAGCTTATAGAAAATACCTAAGTTGGCTTTCGTCCAGCTACTTGAGTTTACTTTAACCAAAACTATTGGTCTTCTAATGATGGATAGTTCTTACTTTGATAACGGCATTCACTCATCTTTTGTTCATTTGACAAATATTTATTAAGGTATTGGTGATACATGCATATGTACATAAATATAAATAAATAAGACTAAAATCCTTGTCCTTGAGAAAGTTAAATTCTATTTTGGAGAGAAGCAGTGGGGGAAAAATTTAAGTAAAATAAACAGTATAAGTAATAAGTGCTATGGAAAAAGAAATAAAGGCAGATAAGGGGATATGAACCATTAGGGGTGGGAAAGGTAATATTTTTTTTTAATTTTTTAACGTTTATTTATTTTTGAGACAGAGAGAGAGAGACAGAGGGCAAGCAGGGGAGGGGCAGAGAGAGAGGGAGACACAGAATCCGAAGCAGGCTCCAGGCTCCAAGCTGTCAGCACAGAACTCGATGTGGGGCTTGAACCCACAAATCATGAGATCATGACCTGAGCCAAAGTCGGACACTTAACTGACTGAGCCACCCAGGTGCCCCTAGGAAAGGTAATATTTTAGATGCATGACAAGGGGGGGAATCTCACTGACAAGGTGGAACAGAGATCTGAATAACATGAGGACAGTAGCCATGAGGATACCTGGGGAAAGAGAACATTCTAGACAAAGGCAATGACAAAGACAAAGGCCCTGGGATGGAACATGCCTAACATGAGAGAAAGTTCAATTCTTCCTCTCAACTCAAAGCCATGACTTCTTGGATTCACAATGATACTGTTTTCCCCCTTACGATGTTAGCTTTGGGAGAATGTTACATGAAAAATACACACAAAATACACACACACACAGGCACACACACCAAATCTGTTTAATTTTAAGTATATGAATATATTTTATGGCATTTTGTCAGTTCTAGAAACATGGAAGCTATTATATATTTTTTCTATTTTAATGTAAAGTTACAGTTAAAAACAAAATTAATGATTAAAACACAGTTTGAATTATAACTGCATTTTAATATTACCGCTAGGAATTTATCTTTAAACTAATAGAGATTGTAATTTTCATTTTCAAAAGACATGTTAATTATTCCAAACAGATATTTTAAAAGAAGTTGATTGTGTTTATATTGTTTATACTTTCTGCCAATGTAAGTTTAATATTTTCAATTAAATATTTTAATTGGTTGTTCATAAGGTACCTTTTCAAAAGACACAATCATTTTCAAGAACTGGAGACCTCCAAACACCATCTTCAAATTCAATTAGTTTATAATGCATTTGAATAAATTATAGTTTTGAGGACAGCTCTTTTAGAAGGCTGAATAAGATTAGCTTAAACAATTAAAATTCTGTTACCTATATAGCTAGAATGAATGCAAAATTTATTTAACATATTATTGTTAAGAAATACTTCAGACAGGCTAAAAAAATAAATAACATAAAGGTATAATGTTTAAAGATAATTGTAAAATACTTGTAAACCTTCCACAAAAGTTAACAGAACATCAGCAATACTTGATGCCCCCAACCTAATATCTCATACCCTCTTCCTCTCTCTACCAGCTCCTTTCCCTCTCTCCCACTGTTTCTCAGGGGCAACTCATCTTCCAAAATTGTTATGCATCATTTCTTGTTTGCGATCAAAGTGTATGAATCCCTAGACAATACATTTTATATTTTATACGCCTCTGAGCATCATACAAACGGTATTATGCGGTGTTTTTACAGCAACTTGCTTTTTTCACTTAACACTATGGTGAGACTTATCCATACTGAGATACATGAAGCTGTCCTAAACTCATTTGCCTTGCTACATAGGATTCTATGGGATGGATATACCACAATTCATTCATTTTCCTATCAATAGAACCTTGCTCATTTTTTAAAACTTTGCTATTATAAACATTGCTGCTATGAATACTCTTGAACACATTTCAGTGCTGTGAGTATATCCCTAGGTTGTACATGATATATATCTTCAGTTTTAAAAAACAACGATAAATTGTTTTACAAAATGTTTGCACAAATTTACACTCTTACTAGCAATGAAAGCACTGTGAATTTTGCAGCTTTCTGCCTGAAGACAGTTTCTTTTTCTTTTTAAAGTTTATTTATTTAGTTTGGCGGGGGGGGGGGTGGGTGAGGGAGAGGGAGAGAGAAGATGTGGGGGAGGGGAAGAGAGAGGGGGAGAGAGAAAATCCCAGGCAGGCTCCACAGTGTCAGCACAGAGCCCAGTGTGGGGCTCAAACCCACCAACCATGAGATCATGGCCTGAACCCTAATCAAAAGTCAGACACTTAACTGACTGAGCCACCCAGGCCCCCTGAAGAGAGTTCTAATTCATACAGCCCGGAAAAGCAGCCAAGGAGGAAACAAGTAGACTTCCTGATTTGAAGAGACAGAATTAAGAGTCTGGGAAGACCAGGATGGCTTGTGTCTATAGGATAGCGTCATAGAGGGAAGAAAGCAGGACAGAGATAAAACTATGGGGATCTGCAGAGGCTCTCCCTCAAGGATTCAGCTGAGTAATAATCAGTGCATGTGTGCAAAGTATCAGAGGTAATAGGGGACTGATTCACCTAAGACTGGAAAAAAATGCCTGTTGCCACTGGCCAAACCAGAAAACCTCCTGATTCACGCAGCATTGGGAAGAGGACTCAGATGGCTTTGCCTCTGAAATGAGGAATAATTAGCCATAGACTGAGCACTGCCTCAGTCCCTCCTAACAAATCATAAAGATGTGAAGCAGTCCAACTCTTTCCAAATAACTGCATCCCAGAACAAAGTTCAAGAAGATCTACTGGACTACAAAAATATCCAGCACTCAAAAAATGTAAAATTGATAATAATGTCTGAGATCCAATTAAAATTGCCATGCATGAAAAATGGGGTAAAAAAAAAAAAAGTACAACCTATAACATGGAAAAAACTTAACTGAAACCAACACAGAACTCACAAGGATATTACAATTAGCAGACAAAGACATTAAAATATTTACTAAACCTGTATTCCATATGCTCAAAAAACAACACAGATACAGAAGATATAAAGATTCCAATCACAGCTCAAGAGATGGGAAATGCAGTAGATGGCATTGATCACAGGTTAAGCATTGCAGTGGAAAAGAGTAGTGAACATGAAGACACTAAAAAAAGAAAGAAACTGCAAAATGAAACAAAGTAAAAAAGAAGGATTCAAACATGAACAGAGCCTCAGCAAGCCCTGGGCCAATTTCAATCTGGTAATTATAGTCCCAGAAGGACAGTGAAGATGGAATAGAAAAAAAATGTTTGAAAGGAATAATGGTTGAAGAGTTTGCAAATTTGACATAAACTCTACACTCATCGATCCAAGAAGCTCAGTGAACCCTACACATAGTCAACTCTTCAAAACCGCTGACGAAGAGAAAAATCTTAATCGGAGGGACACTGTGACATACAGAGGCACAAAGGTACTGGTGATAACATATTTCTCTTTGGAAACAATGCAAGCAATAACCACTTTATAGTGGTGCAACATCTATAAAGTAATAAACGAAAACACTAGCAACCTAGAGTTTGAATCCAGTGAAAATACCTTTCTTTTTTTTTTTTAATTTTTTTCATTTCTTTATTTTGAGAGAGAGAGAGAGAGAGAGAGAGAGCATGAGCAGGGGTGGGGCAGAGAGAGAGGAAAAGAGAGAATCCCAAGCAGGCTCTGCATCATCAGTGCGGAGCCCAATGCGGGGCTCAAACTCACAAACTGTGAGATCATGACCTGAGCTGAAATCAAGAGTTGGACACTTACCTGATTGAGCCACCCAAGCACCCCAAGTGAAAATATCTTTCAAATACCAAAGTCAAAATAAGAAATTTCTTGGGCTTAGGACAGCTAAAGAACTTATGACCAGCAGAACTTTACTATAAAATATGCCAAAGGAGATCTTTCTGGCAGGAGGGAATGATTCCAGATCTACCCAAAGGAATGAAAACACTATCAACTATGACTACATGGTTAAACAAATGCTTTTCTTTCTTTAAAAGATTATTATTATTATTGTTTATTTATTTATTTATTTATTTATTTATTTATTTATTTATTATTTTTTGAGTTAAGTAGGCTCCATACCCAACATCAGGCTTGAACTCATGACCCTGAGATCAAGAGTCACATGCTCTATTGACTGAGCCAGCCAGGCACCAGAATAATTGATTATTTAAAGTAAAAATGATAACAATGTAGGGTAGTGTTTATAACATGTATAAAAGTAAAATATATAATAACAATAACACAAAGGCAACAGATAAAAGGAAGTATATTAGCTTAAGTTTCTTCAGCTATAAATTCATTGGTATATATCAGTTGAAAATAGATTGTGGTACGTAAAGATGTATTTTATAAACCAGTAAGCTAGTAAAAGGGATAAAAATGTAATCATATTGGATTGTATTAGATCTGCCCTTATATCTTTATTTTCTGCTTTACTATTACTCTGAAACTTAGGGATAATGTCAAAATCAACATTTAAGATACACTTTAAATTACTATGAAGTGTAGGGGCGCCTGGGTAGCTTTGTCAGTTAAGCAAGCCATACATTGGCTCAGGTCGTGATCTCACGGTTCATGAGTTCTAGCCCCATGTCGGGCTCTGTGCTGACAGCTCAGAGCCTGGAGCCTGCTTCGGATTCTGTGTCTCCCTCTCTCTCTCTCTCTGCCCCTCTCCCACTCACACTCTGTCTCTCTCTGTCTCTCAAAAATGAATAAACTTTAAAAAAAAATAATTACTATAAGTGTAAAAATTATATAGGAAACTCATGACTAAATAATAACCATAAAAACATCTGACCAAGATGAAGATGAGAAATTAAAATCTTTGATGTAAAGATGGAAAATGTCATCTAAGTATATAACTAACCTACCTGCATATATGAGAAAATTCCTTTACCATTCAGGAAGTGTGTTGAAATTCCTCAGACACATTCATGGGGCCCCTGGGTGGCTCAGTCGGTTAAGTGTCTGACTTTGGCTCAGGTCATGATCTCACCGGTCATGAGTTCAAGCCCCACGTCGGTCTCTGTGCTGACAGCTCAGAGCCCAGATCCTGCTTAGGATTCTGTGTCTCCTTCTCTCTCTCTTCTGCTCCCCTGCTTGTGCTCTGTCTCTCTCTCATAAGTAAATAAACGTTAAAAAAAGTTTTTGAAAAAGGAATTCCTCAGACACATTCAAAAGCATTGTTATATAATCACTTAGTTGTGTATGTAGCACAGACATTTTGAATTGAATCATAAATGCCAGAAGTGTAATCGAATTCTATTTAGCAACTGTGGACTGAAAGGAAGTACATAAGCAATACCATTGTTGACAAATACTGTAAATTCTCTTGTAGCTCGTTGCAAAACTGCTGTTTTCAGAGTTAAAAACCTTTACTTAAAGTTCCTGGAAAGAGAGGGGCGCCTGGGTGGCGCAGTCGGTTAGGCGTCCGACTTCAGCCAGGTCATGATCTCGCGGTCCGTGAGTTCGAGCCCCGCGTCGGGCTCTGGGCTGATGGCTCGGAGCCTGGAGCCTGTTTCCGATTCTGTGCCTCCCCCTCTCTCTGCCCCTCCCCCGTTCATGCTCTGTCTCTCTCTGTCCCAAAAATAATAAATAAACGTTAAAAAAAAAAAAAAAAACTTTAAAGTTCCTGGAAAGAGAGGCTTAAAAGTTCTTTGCAGTCAATGTAGAAATTATTTTGGTCTTTAGTACATATACCTACACACGTGTTTCATGCAACATTAAAGATAAGACATAAAAAGAAAATTCATAGAGCACACGGGTGGCTCAGTTGGTTAAGTGTCTGACTCTTGATTTTGGCTCAGGTCTCGATCTCACGGTTTGCGAGATCGAGCCCCACAGGGGGCTCAGCACTGGGTAAGGAGTCTGCTTAAGATTCTCTCTCTCCCTCTCTCTCTCTCTCTTTGTCTCTCTCTCCCTCTCTCTCTCTCTCTCTTTCTCTCTCCCTCTGCTCCTCCCCTGCTTGTCTGTGCAGGCCCACTCTCTCCCTGTCTCTCTCTCTCTTCTCTCAAAAAACAAAAAAATATTCATGGTAACTATTTTAAAAGAGTTTTGATTTTGGAACAATGTAGAATTAGTGATTAATGAAGTAAATTAATAACATAATATATATAATAAACTACTTTCAGTTACACTTAAAAAATCATCATCTTTCTTAAGTCACAGAGACAGCCAATAGGGATATTTAGTAGACATAAGATCCTGATCTATTTTTCACTATTGCAACAAACTCATAAAATGCCTCAGAAGAAATAAAATGAAAAAGTGGAAAACATACTTGAAGAAAACAACAAAACGTTAATGAAGGACGTCAAAGAAGACCAGGATTCCAAGACTTGATATTTTAAAGATGCCAATTCTCCACAAATTAATCAGTGTAGTCCCCAACAAAAATCCCAACATAATTTTTTTTGCATTAATACACTTCATATTTTAGAGAAATTTTAAATTCACAGAAACATTGAATACAAAGTAGAGTTCCCATATACCCCCTTTCCTGTGCCCTCAGTTTCCCTTATTATTACCATCTTGCATGGCACTACCATCACTACAAGTGATTAACCAATATCGATACATCATTGTTATTTTTTTTTCAGCTACTTTGATTTTTCTTTTTTTTTTTGAAGCCCAGGCAAGTTACAATTTTTTTTTTCAATATATGAAATTTATTGTCAAATTGGTTTCCATACAACACCCAGTGCTCATCCCAAAAGGTGCCCTCCTCAATACCCATCGATACATCATTATTAAATGAAGTCCATAGTTTACATTGAGGTTTACTTTTTGTATCGTACAATTTATTTTTGTCTTGGTTTTCATGAATTCATAATATCATAATGTATAATGTCCACCAGAATATTATCACACAGAATAGTTTCATTGTCCTAAAGATTCCCTGGGGTGGACATGAATTTTTTTTAATCTTTTTTTTTAATCTTTATTTATTTTTGAGAGAGAGAGAGAGAGAGAGAGAGAGAGAGAGAGAGACAGAGTGCATGCAGGGGAGGGGCAGAGAGAGAAGGAGACACAGCACCCAAAGCAGAATCCAGACTCTGAGCTGTCAGCACAGAGCCCAACTCGGGGCTCAAACTCACAAACCTTGAGATCATGACCTGAGCCAAAGTCGGATGCTTCACTGACTGAGCCACCCAGAAGCCCCCAGACAGACATTTTTAAAACAGGAACTTGAAGACCTAATTCTAAAATCATTGGAAAGAAAAAAAAAAAGTGCATGAAACCAATAAGGATTTTTTGACAAACAAGGACAATGAGGAAGGCTTTGTGATATCAAATATTAAAACATAATATGCAGCCATAGAAATTGAAATGGTGGTTTATAAATGTAAAACTATGTACATAGATTAATGGGACACAAGATAAATCCCCAAACTAAGCATATGTGTATGGTAATATTAATAGGCATTTCAAATTAGTGATTAAAAGTGTCTAATAAAAAAAACCCAATAAATTAGATTATTATATTATAGATAATTTTTATTTATCTTTTTTTTTTTTTTTTTTTTTTTTTGGAGAGAGGGACAGGATCCAAAGCAGGCTCTGGGCTGACAGCAGTGAGCCCAACGTGGGGCTTGAACTCATGAACCATGAGATCATGACCTGAACCAAATTCAGATAGATGCTCAACTGACTGAGCCACCCAGGTGCCCCAAATCAGAGTCTGATCTCACATCATATCCAAAATTTTACCTATGTTTAAGTGCCCAAACATAACAATATTATAAATAAAACTATAGAATATTTCAATAAAATATGATAATATTTTGATAATTTTGTAGGTAAGAAAGTCCATGAGCTAACTCAGAAGGAATGACTGACTGTCAGGAGGAATTGAATAATAATTCTTATTGTAAATCTCTGTATCACATGGGTCATTATCGAGAGCATTATTTTTGTAATTAAATCTTATGTAGAAAAAGAAAAACAATGAAGTTTCTTCCATGACTGTTTTCTCTGATCAGAAAAAAATATATATTTTATACCACTATTTCAAACAACGGTATGTCATAAAAGTCCTTACTTTGTACACATAATAAAAGCAAATTGTCAGTTCATATCGAATATTAAGTTTGCATTTCTTACAGGAAGCTATATAAAACATTAAAATATAATCCTGCGGAAAACAAGGTTAAAAAAGACTTTTTTGAAAGTCTTGCCTTGGCAATCACTCACCAGAAATAATTCCCTTCATTCTTATTTTTCTCTTTATTCTCATCTCAAAAAAAGTTACGTTTTTTTCATGGTTTCATTGCAGAGTGAAAGCCTAGTCATTGATTAAACTGTGGACACTGGTTCTTCTCATCACAGCACAGGATTACGCTGACCACGTAATTTATTTGTCCAAACCAGGGCTTTTTTGACAGTGAAAGGGAGCCCTGTTAATAATTACACCCAGACAGCACGCATCAACTATCATTGTCCTAGAACACAAAGATGAGTGACCAACCGCGTGTAAAGCTTTTGATGTTCTGTCCCTTTCCTACCTCCTTATACTGTTTTTCCACCAGTGTTTCCTTGGACCTTAGGTTCTAGGACTCCCACACTACTTTCCAAATCCACTACTCCACACTACTTTCTAAATCATGTCACACTACTCCACACCTTTGAGGCACTGCATATTCAAAGCCCTCTGAATAATTCAGTAATGACTGCTGAGTAATTCAGAAATTCCCATTGAGCTTTGAAAATCGTGCTTAGATGGTAACTCGGAGCAAAGGCCCCCAGTATCAACCATTCTCTTCCTTCATCAAGAGGCAGTCACTGACTGTGCTCTCCTTTGCAAGGTAAACATGACATTTATGTTCCAGGAGCTTATAATCTGTGAGAACTCTGGACCTTGAAATGCTTCTACCACTGTGATTATTTCACTGCCTGACATCGATCTGTGCCATTAAAGACAGGTATGTTAGCAGACCCCTGTGTCTGATAGTATCCTGACCCTCCTTGGGAGAATCAGCCTTTGCTCACTGCACCCGGTCCCAGTAGGTATATTAATTAACTCTTGCTCTATCCCAAACCATGCCAAAACCTAGTGATTTAAAATGTGCATTTATTTAGCTCATGGGACTGCAGGTTAGCTAGGAAGTTCTGCTGATGTGGGCTGGCCCGGCTGATCCTGGGGGCTCACCTAGGCGGATATCTGTAGTCAGCTGGAGGGGTTACTAGAGGCTGACCCTTTGTGGTAGCTTTAGATGTGTCTGAAAATTCTTTTGCATTCTTCCTTTCAAAAGGCGAAACGTAATTCTCCTTCCTTCGAACATGGGCCAAACTTAGTGACTCATGTCTAATAAGTAGAATGTAAGGTATGAGACTTCTGAGACTGGGTTCCAAAAGGCATTGCCACTTCCAGCTTGCCCTCTTGGATTGCTTACTGTGGGGTGGGGAGGGCGAGGGGGCAGCCATCTCTCTGTGGAGAGAGGCCTTCCTGGGGAGTAAGGCCTCCAGCCAACAAACAGCACCAACTGGCCAGCCATGTGGGGAAGTCACCTTGGAAGTGAATCCTCCAGTCTCAGAGGAGTACAGGCTCAGCCTACACCTTATCTGAAACCTCATGAAAGGTCTTACTCCAGAACCTCCCATCTAAGGTGCAGCTGGATTCCTGACTTCGGAAGCTGTGTGAGGTGGTCAACGTCCATTGTTGTTTTAAACCACTCGTTTGGGGAATAATCTGATGCATAGTAATAGATAAGGGATACTCTCTGGCTAAGGTGACCTCAGCTGGGACAACTCCCTTCAACTCCACGCCTCTCCTCTCCCATCATGCTAGCCAGGACTTGCTCTCAGGGACTGACAAGATTCCAAGAAAGAGAGTAGAAGCTTCTGGGCCCCCTGAGCCTAGCTTCAGAAATGGCAGCCACCCACTGTGGGCTAAAGCAAGTCACTGGGCCAGCCCAGGTTCAAGGGTGGGTACACAAACACCTCCCCTCGATGGAACATTGAAAGTCACATTAAAGGGGCTGGGTATGCCTAACTGGCTCAGTCAGTAGAAAAGGCGATTCTTGATCTTGGGGCCATGAGTTCAAGCCCCACATTGGGCATAGAGCCTACTTAAAAAAACGGGGGGGGGGGGAGCAGTTCATGAATACTAGGAGGGGGACCACTGAGGTCAGTTTGGCAATCAGCTGCCATAACAGAATTGTCAGTCAAGGTGTTTCCCCTACTTAGTCCCAAAAATGGACTCTTTTTTTTTTCTTTTTAAGTTTTTTTTTTTTTTTACTATTACTATTTATTTATTTTGGGAGAGAGAGCATGAGCAGCAGAGGGGCAGAGAGAATTCCAAGCAGGCTCCACACCGTCAGAGCAGAGCCTTTCGCGGGACTCAAACCCCCAAACTGTGAGATCATGACCTGAGCTGAGATCAAGAGTTGGATACTTAACCGACTGAGCCACCTAGGCGCCCCCCCAAAAGTGGGCTCTTGACTGAAGTAAGGCTGACCAAATGCTCCCTGCCCCAGGAATCTTGACTGGCTGACTCCAGAGGAAGAATGAATAGTTTCATCCTAACAGTGAAGGACTTGGAAAGGCAGAGCATGAATCCCTGGTGTCTGGATTTCTCGAGCTTGTCCACATCCTGTCCTGTCCTTTGTCTGGTTCCTCCGGTTTTCATTCTGTAAGCCACCACATGCTTTCCAGTAGACACCCATCCTTTCCTACTGATATTATCTGGAGTTGATTTCTGTCACCTACCACCAAAGAACCCCGCCAGCAAACGGCTGTCGGTGGCCGTGGCAGCACTGGACGCAGGACTGCATGGCTTCCTTAGGAAGTGCCCCTCACGAGTCCAGGAGTCCCTTGCAAAAGTACGAGCCAGGAGATGCCATAAACAGAGCACTGAGGGCCCCCGCAGACGATTACCAGCATTCAGAAAACTCTTTTAAGAACTCTTGAAACATCCTTCAGGACAAATGTAATACAAATGCAAAGCAGCAGCGACTAATGCCAGAGAAGCTATTCTGGAATGTTATTTTCTGCAAAGGCTGAATCCATGTGGCAGTGCCGCTGTATGCCAGGGCCATCGCATGCCAGGAGAGGCCAAAGTTTTTGGCAACTGGACCAAATATTCGTATTCAGGCAATGAAGGCCAACTGTCTCATCGCTCCTGCCTTCCATTGACATATGGTGGCTTCAGGCCTCTGTTCCATTATCTCATCGACTGCAAGCACAGTTTTATAACCACTCTGGGCATGAAACACTTAATGATTTCCATTGACGGCTGGTCATGTTTCCTTACTAATTCCCTACAACCCATCGGGGACGACAGAAGGTATCGAATCCCTTCTCGGGTATTTAAACCGTGAGCAGTCATCTATATGCAGAAAGCGTGCCCACGAACTTTTGAGAACTTTGCTTATGCAAAGCCCAGAGCACAAACGTTGCAGAATCAGACGCCTCAGACGCAGAATCAAATGCTGCAGGATCAGATGAAGTTCGGCAGCTTCGAAAAGAAACTCATTAGCGTTTTTTTGTTTTGTTTTGTTTGGTCGGGGGGAGGGGGTTTGTTTTTTTGGGGTTTTTTTTTTCAGGTTGACGGTCTAGCAGTTGTCAATCAGGGACAGGCTTGGCACTTGGCAGTGGAGGCAACGTGTCATCGTGGTTAGAGGCACAGCCCTCAGTCTGAAAACGGTGAGCTCCAATCTCACTCCGCCTCTCACTCTCTGAGTGACCTTGGACACACGTTAATTAACCGTCCGAGGCCTCGGTTTTCCTATTGGGGTAACTGTGCCAAAAACCAGAAACTATCTCATAGGGTTTTGTTGAGAATTAAATGCAACAACAAATGTGATACACTTAGTCCAGAGCTTACAACATAGGAAGCACTCAATCGATGCTAATTGCTACTGGTTGGCTTTTTTGTTTTTTTGTTTTAATTATTACTCCTACTACTAGCAATAGCAATCCTTTAACACGCCAGCAGCTTCCAGGGTTGGAACAGCAAGACCCAGGGACGTTTGACTCACTGAGTCAAAGCAGCAGAACGAAGGCTGGTGCAGACAGGATTGGCATCGGCCCCAGGGGCAACCGTCTGGGAAAATGGGGCAAGATGTCGTGTCCTAGTGTCTATGTTCATGTGCAGTCGGCATCGCCCCCTCACACTCCATCTGGGCTGGACCAGCGGCATTAGAAGCAGGCCTCAGGAGAAGGGAGGCAAGAATGCATCTAGGGTTCAGGCCTAGGCTCCTCACCCAGTGGAGAACGAGAGCAGATGCCTGGATGGGGGCAAGAAATGGGACACTGGATGGGGCAAGAAATGGGACAGCTGGAAGGGCTGCAGACTGACACTCGTGGAACACGGGGGCTCTGGTCATACCTCGAGGGCTGCGGGGCAGCAGAAACTCCCCAAACCCGCCCAATCAGCAGAAGGGAGCGAGCTTGCAAAGAGCTGCTGAGATCGGCTCTCTGGCTGCGATGTAAGGTGAGCTGTACCTTGCTTGTAGGGATAATGCCATCTTCCTGAGCTAAAGGAAGGAATGAGCTCAGCAATGAGAGGGGAAGCACAGAGCCCCGCTGGGATGGCATTATCTGCGGCAACTACAGAATGTTCTAGGTGGGCGCAGGGCTGATAACCTGAACCGGAAGGTGCCATCCGCTCTGTCAGATCCCCAGACCTCTGGCAGACATGGCCAAAGGGTCCCCACCTCAGAGTCCTTCTCAACAGAAGCCTCGAGGCTCTGTCTACTTGCACGGGTTTCTCAGAGGGAATCAGAATCTGCGCTTCGGCCAGAAAACCATGGGATTCATGTGCATATTTCAGTTTAGGAAGTTGCGCTAGGAATCCCTTATCAACCGGTAGGAATCGGTGGGTGAGCTCAAACCATTTTTGCTCGGGAAACAGACTGAAGTGGAAAGGTGCCGAAGGCATGAAGCATGTCTCACATTTCAGAAACTATCACCGTGTCTCACTGATCTGCCAGAGACTTTTGGCTCATGAGAACGTTCCCATGTAGCCAGGAGTAAGAGGGTCCCGGCCAAGTGGAAATGGAGGACTGGGGGGAAGCCAGTTAAGATGTATGGGAAGTGGAACAGAAATCTGGAGCATGAGCATAGTAAGAATTAAAAGATTCTCCATCCGAAATTTCTCTTAAAAAGAGAGAAAGAGACTCTCCATCTGACCTGTTATTTCCTTCCTTGTTTGCTCATCTTGATTATTTACTCTACTTCTTCGTTTGTAGTTTTGAGATCGAACTCGCTCAGGGAAGTGAGTTCTCGGGGCCAAGAATCGTTAGGTGGGAACAGCTGTAGGCACCAGGAACTGATCACCAGGGCAGTTAGAGAGCGGGAACAATGGGAGAAAAGTGAAAGTTTGCGGAAGCACTCAGGACCCTCCCACCTGCAGGTTTTCTTTCTTCAAACTTGTGTGGTGTGTGTGTGTCTGTGTGGGCATGAATTTCATGAAGGTGCTTTTTCCCTCCGCAGCTCCTAAAATATTACCCGTCTGTGGCTTCCTTTTGGGAAGCCTCTGAAAGGCATGAACCCTTTCTCCAAGTCTCTCCATGCCTCGAATACAGAGACCGACATATGCTCAAAGCTTGGCACACAATATCGGGGTTAAGAAACCCCTAGGATCTCACGGACCTCAGGTGAAGAACCCACACCTTCCATACCTTTTTTTTTTTTTTAATCTATAACTTTAAACCTTCACAGCACCAATGTCTAAATACATAAGGATTACCAGGTTGCTTTGCTTTCCATTGGTTGGGGTCCATGAGAACTAACTCGTCTTTGAGACAATGAATGGTCCTCACTCCAGACATGCTATTTAAGCTGGAAAGTAGCTAGAGAGCTCGTAATAAACACTAGTGCCCAGATCAGAGGCTGGGATTCAGTCGATCAGAGTGGAGCCCAAGCATCTGTATTGTTTAAAGCTCTCCAGGTTATTTTAAAAGTGCTCAGAACCCAGGCTCAGAGCCACTGCTCTGGGGTGTTTCTGCCCTGAACTGGGTCTGGGCTAGGCAGTGATCACTACTGTACTTTCCACTGTCCCTCTAAGCTTCTCCTCTGTACAGAAAGCAGGTGTGCCCAAGTCTGGGCATTATGAGATGAATATTGTCTATTCATATCTCTCCCGTGAATACAATTCTGTGTCCTAAGCATGAAACCTTATGGGGGGGGGGGACACTAATAAAACCCAAGTTTAATAAACTCCTGCCAATAAACTGGGAATCTTCACCTCTGCCACCTTTCCATCAAGGACAAAGGTCTTTCTCAGGGTGGGGACATGCCTCTGACCTCACTCACAGTGCCTTTCACCACTTGTGGGTGTGAAAAACCAGGTGAGCCACTTGGTGTTTAGTAAACAAGAGTCAGTATCTCCAAGCTGCCTGCCTGTAAATCAACCTCTGATCCATATGGGCATATCATTTCCATATGCATTTGAAGAGGTGGATTTTTTCCAGTCAATGCTTACAGTAAGTTACTTCTTTGAAAATCATTGAATAGTAAATTGAAATCTTGTGGATATTGACAACAAATCTGATGCATTATGTAATTGGCAGTCTTAAACTGCCACCGGGAAACATTCATTACTTCTAAAAGAAATTTTTTTTTAATGTTTATTTATACTTGAAAGAGAGACAGAGTACAGGGGAGGAGCAGAGAGAGAGGGAGACACAGAATCTGAAGCAGGCTCCAATCTCTGAGCCATCAGCACAGAGCCTGACGTGGGGCTCAAACCCATGAACCGTGAGATCATGACCCAAGCCGAAGTCAGACACCCAAAAGACTGAGCCCCTCAGGCACCCTAGAAACATTCACAAAACACTCCAGTTTTTTTCGGGGACAGATAGATACATGGTGGCCACATCTTGGTGGCTGGTTAGCATCTGGCCTGTCCTCTAGAATGTGTAAATCAGCCACTGTTTGGATGCAGAATCTATAAAAACAGAGCCTGGGCAATAGGTCTCCTTCCATGAAATGTTAGTTCTCACACCACAACCCACTGTGTCCAATTTTAAAGAACTTCTGACCCCAACTCAAAATTTGTGGTAATCAATTGATTTCTCTATTTACAATAATCGAACTACCTCTCTCTATGCTAGCCTAAGTTCAATGAATAAACGAAATGGAGTATTTTGACTCTGCTAATGACACTGAAAGTATATTGGGCCCAATGGAACTGAGATACCATTGTTTCCCCAAAAAAATCCATGATGGTGTGGCTCGAGGTACAAGGTTGTAAACTGGCCTCATTATGCCTTCGAAAAGCAGTGTCCTCCGATGCTCAGCTTTGTGAGAGAAGTTAGACGTTAGGTTTTGAGCGAATGGTTCGGATCATTACCTGGGATCCTCATTCCATATATTTATGGAAAACGGCCCAGTTGAGAACATGTTTAAAACTTCCACAAATCCAGTCATTCAAAACCCTAAAATTCTTCACAGGACACATGTGGTATTTGAAGCTCCCTTTAACGATTATACTTCCAAATGTTGGGTTTTTTTTTTTTTTTTTTTTTAAAGTGAGCTAATAAAATACAATTCTTCTTAACATCTCCGCAAGAACTTTTTTTCTTGCCCAAAGGTGGAGAAATGACAGAAATGACATTACCGGCTACGGTTACGTGAAATGCGGCAGCTCACAGAGAACTACCACATACGTCTTCTCACCGAATCCTTACATTGTGACGAGACCAACCGACTCTGAGGAAACTGGAGCTTAAGAAATCCAAAGACCTTGTCCCTGCTCACGCCCCCAGAAAGTGGCAGAGCCAGGGCTCAAAACCAGGCCTGTCAGACTCAAAGCCCATCTCCACCACCATCACCTCAAGAACAACAAAAAGGGCAACCATTTACTGGGCACTTATTGTATACCAGGCTCCGTCACAGAATGGTCCGTTTAACACGAGAGATGTACAGCAAGGAAGGCATTAACATCTGAAGCCCAGAGAACGGAGTCCCTTCCTCAATTTTATAGAGCAAGTGCTGCTAGTATGGTTTGAACCTAAGAACAAAAGCCCCTAGTCTTTTATCTGCCCCTGTGGCCTTCACATGAGGCAGAGATCAGCTCTCCACATGCCTCCGAATGTCCAGCACACAAGAAGCCCCACTTCTTGTGGGGCCGTGGAGCCAATGCCAAAGGTCAAGGGGCCCGCCATCTTGACATGTGACGTGGGAAGCTGGAAGGTTTCCCTGCCTCACCCGATACTGTGTTCCCCTTGGGAACCCACGTGGTCCGAACGACACAGGGAAATTGACACCTGGAATATGTGAAAGAATTTATCATTTTTATACCATTATGCCTTATTTACCCCATTTTCCTGTGACCAGCCTGACCTTTGAAAAAACCTTGGAAGGCTTCATAAGCTCTGTAATCTAACAGATGGAGACAGCCTGCTGAGCGCTGAGGTCCAGGAGAAGATAGACACAGCCTTCCTATACAGTAGCAGGAACCAATCTGAAAATGTCCAGGAGGAAAAAAAAAATCCCATTTATGTCAAAATAGCAGGGAAAATACATAAAAATCAACCTCACCAGAAATAGGAGAGACCAGAGGAAGAAAGAGATACAATTTTATTGAAGAACACATAAGCGCTTGCAGGTGAAAACTCAATATTTATAAATGCTAATCCTTTACAACTTAACTGATAAATTCAATCTTTTCCCAATGCTATTCCAATCAAATGTCCAAGTTTTTTGACGAAAACCTGACAAGTTAGTCCTAAAATTTCTCCAGGAAGATAAAATGTGTACAAAATAGCCAAAATAGGGCGACTGGGTGGCTCAGTCAGTTAAGCATCTGACTCTTGATTTCAGCTCAGGTCATGATCTCAGTTTGTGGATTCGAGCCCCACATGGGGCTTTGCATGACAGCATGCAGAGCCTGCTTGTAATTCTCTCTCTCCTCTCTCTCTGCCCCCACCCCCACTCACACATGCATGCTCTTTCTCTCTCTCTCTCAAAATAAATGAACTTAATAAAAGTGTTTTAAGCTAAAATATAATGTGCAAAGGACAGAAGCGAGGTGATATTTGCCCCACTTGCTAGTTATCAAAGCTTACTATAGAAAAACCTGAAATAAACAAAAATGGTTAGGAGTATGAACAGACAACAGGGCAATACAAAGGAGAATAATTTTTTTTAAAAAGGCTGATAAAGTTATGTCAATTCACTATGTGATAAAAATGAATATTCCATACAGTAGGAAAAGGAAATAAGTAACAATACATTATGCTGGAGGAATTAGCTATCTCTTTGAGGGAAAAAAATGATTACTTTTCTCCATAAGATACTCAAACGTAAAGAGCTTAAGGTAAAAAAAAAAAAATTACAAAAGGAGAAAATATAGGTGAAGTCTTCATAATCCTGGTAAAGGGAGGACCTTCAAAAGAGCAAGAAAGATGAACTGCCGTTTCATACAATAGCATGCCCTATGAAAATATGTTTCATCTCACTCATATTCATATAAAGGTACATTTAAACCCCAAGGAAATATTACTTTCCACCCAACTGATAGGCAGACATTTTAGGCTGGTTTTATCCAATGTTGGCAAGATGAAAGTGATCCCACACACGGATGATGAGGGTATAATCTTTTTGGAGGGCAATTTGGCAGTATCTAATGAGTGACATATCCTTTGACCCAGCAATCACACTGTAGGGTTTCTTTCTAGGGGAAATAATTGTGCAGAGGTTTACAGAAGGGTGTGTGTAAAACTATTACTAACAGCTCCGAATCTGAAGGAACACAAATGGCTATTAGTGGGCTGTGATGATACAAACAATGGTGCAGTCGCACCATGAAATCCTCTGTTATTCATAAAACCTACGAGGCAGACCTTTACATCCTGATAAAGCAGGCTTCAGCATACGCTGAAGTGAAGAAAACCCAGGAGCAGAGCCCATGACTACAGTGTGATTTTACGCATTTGTGCATACGTGTGGAGAACAAACATATAGAGCTATATACATGCTACATAGGCTTGCAAATGTAAATACTAAGCTGGGAACTGGTGGGAAGGGCTTCAGACCAGAGAAGAAGGGTCTGAATGGGACCAAAACAGGAGCACGGGGCGCTCCTACCCTCACATGCTCTCTGCGTGAATCCACTGGGAAACAGACTTGACTCATAAAGTGATTTTTTAAACTTTTTATAATTTACACTATAGTAAAGCTTTACGATTTCCATTGATTTTATTATTTAATCCAATTAGAATTCCTCATGAGCCCCCAAATAGTTGCAAGAAGGTGTTTTGTGGAATCCATCCTAGTCAGTTACCAAGTGGCAATATCCATCAGGGCAGACGCTTGTGGGGCAACAGAATGGTAAAGGGCAATTATGTAGAACAGATGATGTTTGGTCACAGACCAGCTCTTCCCATTGACTCGGCGTTCAATACGGATCTCATCATATTTGTTTAAGATCCTTAATTGTTACTTATCTTGTGTGTCTTGTTCTCATGTTTGCCTGTTCGGTTTCAGTAATGGAACCGTAATCTATCAGTTCAGTCTCAGGAAACACTTCCTTGACGTGCTTCTTCTGTTGCTGTCACAATTCACCTGCATTATGCATGTGTGAGCCATGCAGGAAGAAGGCAGACCTTTCTGCTATTCAGAATAAGGTATCTTTAGCAAAAGAGTCCTGCCTCTCCATCAAATGGGAGCGTCAAGCAAATTTTGCCCCAGTATTTCTTTTTTTGGTTGTATTTTGTTTTCTCTTGTTTCCCGTCCTCAGTTCTCTTTTCTCACATACGTTTTCTCCCTTCAAACTTTCCTTCAAGTTAAAAAAAGAAAAAAAAAAAAACCCAGCTCATTTCAGTTATTGCCTCGGCAGCTGCCACAAATCAGTTTTGGAAGAAGTTGGAACATCACTTTAGGCCTGGGATAGACAAGGTGCTCCAGATACAGTGCTACCCATTTCCAGGAAGGTACTGCTAACCCAGAGAGGGGCACCTCTGTGTCAACAGCGAGCATAGTGTGATGGTAGGGACCTCAAACAGGGCATGGTGAACATCTGTTCTTTCCTCTTATTAAAATAATCACTTTTCAGGGCGCCTGGGTGGCTCAGTTGGTTAAGCGTCTGACTTCAGCTCAGGTCATGATCTCACGGTTCGTGAGTTCAAGCCCTGCGTCGGGCTCTGGGCTGACAGCTCAGGGGCTGGAGCCTGCTTTGGATTCTGTGTCTCCCTCTCTCTCTGCCCCTCCCCTGCTCACACTCTGTCTGTCTCTCTCTCACACACACAAATAAACATTAAAAATTTTTTTAAAAATAATCACGTTTCTTCTTCCCTTCTCTTCCATCCTCTTCCCTTCTTTCCTTTCCCTTTGCCCTTTAACCATGATAATGAAGGGCACTGTCATGAACAGAGAATACCTTGGGTCTGAACTTGGTCCTTGTTAACATCTTACATTACCATGGTCCGTTTTTTAAAACTAAGAAACTATTAATGGGTACAGTTACCATTTATCATTACCTGTCTATTACTATTACTAAACTCCACACTTTATTTGGATTCACTGTTTTTTCCACCAATGTCCTTCTGTCCCAAGATACAATCCAGGGAACCATACTGCATTTAGTCTCATGTCTGAAAGTCTCTTAGTCTTTTCTTCTTTTTATGGCCTTGAGAGTTCTGAGCAGTACGCGTCTGCTGTTCTGGAAAATGACCCTCATACTGAGGGTGCTGGTCTTTTGCTCATGCTTAGACTGGAGTTATGGGTTAGGGTAAAGAATATCAAAAGAAGTGATGTGCTGCTTTCGGGATATCCTATTAGAGGTACACGCTATCAACATAATTTATAACTGATGATGTCCATCTGGCTGAAATAGTGTTTTCTGGATTGGAGATAAATCGCTAAGTCTGGTGCAAAATCAAGGAGAGAACGAAGAGAATCTACATCACTTACTGGGAATTCTTCCAGAAGGAAGACTTGTCTTTTCTCCTCCATTTATTTATTTATGTAATCATTTACTTATGTCAGTATGGATTCACATACATTTGTTTTTTTCTTTTCTTTTTTTTTTTTTTTTTTCCTCTTTTTTCTTCTGCTCTGCCCTAAGAGCAGGCTCTGGTGCTGGGGCTACAATAAGTTAGTCATATTGGCACCACCTAAAACCTAAGGAGAAAACTTGGCTTTCTGGCTACAGAAAATGGGAAAAGAGCACCCTGAGGTCTGGAGTTTAGGGAAATCCCCATGTTTTTTCTCGTTTTTTTCCTCACTGCTTTGCCTTGAGAGTAATTCCAATCGCAGAAAACTACTTAGCAGCATGTGTGGCTAACACTTCTAGAGAAACAGCAAATTTCTCTCCAGAGGAAAGGGGCCCCCAGAAGCCGTAGAAAATGGGACAAACGATGGAGAGGAAAGAAATGGAGAAGAGTAGCCCTTAATTCTGTGCATGACCTGACACAAGTTCTGGGCTCATTCTGAGTTGCTCACATGGAGAAAAGACCCACGGCTGGAGAGCAAAGGGTTTGAGAAATTAACTGACATTGGAAAATCCGCCCACAGAAGGTGAGTCCAGAAGAGGCTGAACATACCCGGGTTCACTGCCCATTAAATGAAAATAGCGGACAGTCTCCAGAGGATTTTAACACAACGTAATATGTGGGGCACCTGAGTGGCTCAGTCAGTTGAGCGTTCAACTTTGGCTCAGGTCATGATCTCATGGTTCATAGGTTCAAGCCCTGTGTTGGGTTCTGTGCTGACAGCTCAGAGCCTGGAGCCTGCTTTAGATTCTGTGTCTCCCTCTCTCTCTGCCCCTCCCCTGTTTGTGCTCTGTCTCTCTCTGCCTCTCAAAAATAAATAAATAAACAAATGTTAAAAAAATTTTTTAAATAACATAATGTAATATTCAAAATGTCTAAGATATAATCTAAAGTTCCTAAACATACAGAAAACTGGAAAGTGTGACTGATTCTCAAGGAAGTAGACAATCAGATGTCAAGCTCAAGATTACCCAGGTACCAATTTTTTTTTCAAAGACCTTTAAACAACTATTATAGTCATACCCAAAGAGATAAAGGTAGACACTCATTATGAATGGAAAGATAACATAGAAACAGAAACTATTTTTAATGAATATTTTAGAACTGAAAAATATGATATCTGAAATAAAAAATTCATTGGATGATATCAAAAATACAATGAAGGTGACAAAGAAAGAGTCAGTGAACTTCCAAACAGATCAATAGAATTTACCCAATTTCTCCAACAGAGAGGGAAAAGAAAGTGAAAAACTCAGAGTCTCAAGGTCTCATGGGACAGTATCAGAAATATCTAGTATTCATGATATTTAAGTCCCAAAAGAAAGGGACAAAGAGATTGGTACAGAAAAAAAGTCTGAAGACATAATGGCAGAAAACATAAATTTGGTTCAAGACATGAATATACAGCTGTAAGAACTCCACACAAAATCAACTCAAAGGAAACCAACTCATCAAATTTATGAAAAGAAAAGATAAAGAAAAAATATTGAAAGCAGACAGAAAAAATAACCCATTATATATATATATATAGGAAAAACAACTCAATGACTGCTTGGTTTCTCATTAGAAACCAAAGTTCTCAGAAGACAATGGAATAACATCTGTAAAATGTGAAAAGAAAAGAACTTCCAACTCAGGATTCAATATGCAGCACGCACGTCTTTCAGTAATAATGTCATAATGAAAACATTCTCAGAAGAAGGAAAACTAAAGGAACTCATTCCTAACAGGCCTTCTCTAAAACAAATGTTAAAGAAAATTCTTCAACGTAGGATGTTCCTAGAGAGTTTAGAACTTCAGAATAAAGAACGTGCTACACGGGAGCCTGGGTGGCTCAGCTGGTTGAGTTTCCGGCTTCAGTTCAGGTCACGATCTCACAGTTTGTGGATTCAAGCCCCATGTCGGGCTCTGCCTTGACAGCTCAGAGCCTGGAGCCTGCTTTGGATTCTGTGTCTTCTTCTTTCTGTCTACCCCTCCCCAGCCCATGCTCTGACTCCCTCTCTCTCAAAAATAAGTAAACATTAAAAAAGAAAGAAAAAAAGAGCAACAGAAATGATAACTATTTGGGTAATTGTAATAGACTATTTTTGTCTTGCATTGTTTAAAATATGTATAACTATCTGAAGCAAAAATGTAAACATTGTCTAGTAGAGTTATCAGTATATGTGGATGTAATATAAATGCCAACTATGACATAAAGGGGCATGGTAATCCCTAGAGAAACTGCTTAAAAAATACTACAAAGAGTTAGAGTCTGAAAATTGATAGATAAATTTAAATGGATTACTAAAAGACATTCAAATAATTAAAAAGAAAGCAGGAAAGCAGGAACAGAGAAACACACATGCACACAAGAGAGGCACAAATCAAGCAAATAATAAGATGATACATCTAAAACCAACAATATCAAAGATTACATTGCATGTAAATGGTCTAAACACATAAATTAAATGACAGAGACTATCAGATTGGATTTTTTACTTTTTAATATGCTATATGCTGCTATATTAATGTTAGCCAATGGGGCGCCTGGGTGGCGCAGTCGGTTAAGCGTCCGACTTCAGCCAGGTCACGATCTCACAGTCCGTGAGTTCGAGCCCCGCGTCAGGCTCTGGGCTGATGGCTCAGAGCCTGGAGCCTGTTTCCGATTCTGTGTCTCCCTCTCTCTCTGCCCCTCCCCCGTTCATGCTCTGTCTCTCTCTGTCCCAAAAATAAAATAAACGTTGAAAAAATATATATATATATTAATGTTAGCCGAACTTGAATAGTCATAATAACGTATGCGCAACAAAAATGGAATTTTATCTGTGAATGAGGTAGGTCACCAAATACATTACCATCTTCCTAGTTGTAGAATATTTCTTGTTTTAATACCTTCCTTTTTTAAGGTTTGGCTGAGGTGGCTCTACTCTACCACAAACATGGCCAGGCCCACTGAAGCCAGTCAAATGGCTCTGATCGCCCACTCAATAGCCATTTGCTAACAGAGCTCTGATTCTGTTTAACCCCAGAGAAAAATCACTGGTCTGAGTGAATTGTAAAAATCTCATTTCCTTTTGTGAGTTGATGAGTCAGTTTTTGCCAACATGTAGGAAGGTCTATTGGGGCATCTAGGAAATAGATTTTTTTTTTTCCAAGAGAAGAGAGAGAGGATGAGAAGGGGGGGAAAAAAAAAACCTACTTTTTTTTTTTTTTTTTCTCCAGTGTGGACTCCCTCACTTTACTTTTGAAATTCTGCCTTGGGATACTTAGAGCTGTGGTAACCACTGCCACCAGGAAGGGAGCTGAATATGGCAGTGGAGAAAGAGAAGAGGGGTCTGATGAACCAACCTTGAGAGCTCCTGCTACTGGACTTCTGGTCAAGTACACAAGAAATATACTTATTGTTTAAGCCAATGTTTGGCCATGCATTCTGCTACCTGTACTCAAAGTATTATTAACTGACAAATGAGCAAAGGGAGCCTGATCTTTTTCAGCACAGAATGTCATACGTGCACTTCTGCCTTTTGAGAACTGTTAGGGCCCTATTCTTTCCCCCTTTCTCAGCCACTTATTTTGGAAGGGAGAGAGATGGCCTCTATGCCTAGAGAGGACGATGAAGACTAGAGTAAGAGGCAGAGTACTATACATTTATTGCAGAGCCAAAAAATACTGTATGAGTTAGGATTCATTCATTCAATCAAGTCAACAAACATTTATTGAGTGCTGATTGTGTCCTAAACTCTGTTAGGTGCTAGAGGTACAACAATGAGGAGAACAAGTTCTATGCTTCAAACAGGGGTGATAAACAATATGCAAATAAGTATATAAGGTCAGGTTGTGTTATAAAGAAAAGCGGCCAAATAATTGCATGTTGAGGATTCTTCTAGATAAAATGATCAGAAAATAGCAGCTATTTCAGAACTTTATAGAGATTTGTGTCCTTTCCTGCTTTCGAAATTTGAGAAGTGATAAAGACACTTTGAAATTGCAAAGCCTTAGTAAAGTTCCACATTACAATTTAAGCTCAAAGAAAGCAGTAAAGCAACCTTTCTTTTGGAAGAAAGGAAAGAAGGAAGTTAAAAAGGGAGGGAAGGAGGGAAGAAAGAAAAGAGAAGAGAAGAAAAAGGAGGGAGAGAGAAAAAAGAAAGAGAGAAAAAGAAAGAGAAAGAGAAGGAGAAAGAGATAAACAGAAGAAGAGAGGGAGTGAGGGAGGAAGGAAGTGCTACTTCAGGAAAGGTTTTAAATCTCAGTACAAGATCAATCTGTGATAACAGCTCACAAACTTGGAAATTTAGTAAGAGAAGAACTTAAAAGGGTTAGAAAATGGCCAGATAGTGTCAGCTAAGCTAGATGGTAAAACAAAATTGAGACTAGAGAAGGAATGGAGCATTAAAGGACAAACTGAAACGAGGACAGGCGAAAGGAGCCGTAGGTGTGGAGAACAAGTCATCAAAACAACTAGAAATTTTCTGGACTGTGACACGGAGATCAGGAAATCCTTTCGGGTGGAGCAGAAACTTGGGTAGCATACATTATTTAGAAACAACCTGATTCATGATCTTACTTAGAGCAGGAAGAATCAGTGTTCTGGCTATTCCCTGCTTAGAAAGGCCGTGAGCCCAGAACTCCTTAGGGGTTGTACCAGGTTGAGAACTACACCCTTCTTTCTACAGCCCGCATTCTTCCAGTTTACAGGCTCTTTCTCAGGCTGGGAATTCCGAAACCCGGGAGAGGCGGGGCTCCAAAACCTGGAGGTTAGTAGTTGCCAAGTTAGCCATTAAATTTCCAGGCAGCCCCTCCCCCCAAAGCTCACAAGAGAATTATTGCTGAGTCCCATTTTCCAGGGCATGTCTTTCCCCCACGAGTATTAAATCCAGATTAAATCATAAATACACTCCAGTTGGAGCCGCAACTTCATATTCCAGAGCTAACCCTGCGACTTCTGCAAACACTCCCCCTTGCAGCCAGAAACCCCGCCCCCGTTCGTAACCATGGGAACGACTGACTCTCCGCGAGCCGGAGATTCCCGGTTCCGCCCCCTCCCTAACAAATATTGTTTCCCACTATCTGTCCACATGGGCGCACCGCCTAACTATTGGTCACTGCCCCAGGACTGTGCCTTGCTCCAGCCAATAAGCGGCCTGTGCACGTGTACGCCTGCGTATCCCCATTGGTCACCACTGCTTGATCACGCACTGCCTACCTGCGCCATCCGGTGCGTGGGAGAGCCTATGATATGACTCAGTGGCCATTTACAACCAATCCGCACCAGGCGGGGCTCACAGCCGGCCTATGGGCGCGCGCCGGGGGTGGGCTGTCCCGGCCCCTTACCAGTCCCACCTGGGTTTGTTAAAGCGATAGGCCCCACGGCGCGCTAGGGCTCCACCGGGCACCGCACAGCGGCTGCGGGGCCCTCGGCGTGCCGCGGGCGCCCGTGACAGCGGCGCCGCTCTGCTCGCCACGCCGGCTCCGGACAGCTGCCGACCTCCCCGGCGCGGCCGCATCGCCCGGCGGGATGGGCGGCGAGGCAGGGTCCGCGGCGGCCGTGGGCTCCGAGGGCCGCGTGAAGAGCCTGGGTCTGGTATTCGAGGATGAGCGCAAGGGCTGCTACTCGAGCGGCGAGACGGTGGCGGGACACGTGCTGCTGGAGGCGGCCGAGCCGGTGGCCCTGCGGGCGCTGCGCCTGGAGGCCCACGGCCGAGCCACCGCCGCCTGGGGCCCGAGCCCCGGCGCCGCCGCCCCCGCCGCCGCGTCGGAGGTGGAGTACCTGAACGTGCGCCTGAGCCTGCGCGAGCCCCCGGCTGGTGAGCGAGGGCGACGACCCCGGAGTCCCCGCCGGGCCGCGGGAGGCTCCTCAGAGGGGTTGCCAGGAACCGGGAGGGCGCGCGCCGGCGGAAGCCCACCAGCCGGGGGGCGGGGGCGGGATCCGCGGCTGGGGTCCGCCCACCCGGTGGCCGGAGCCTCAGTTTGCTCGCCGGTGACGGGCGGGTAACAATGCCCGTGCCCTCCCCAGTTCAAAGCACCGGGGCGTTCTCGCGTGGTGGGTGCGCACCTCTACCTGACTCCTCGCCCCCGGGCCTCACCGCGCCCGGCGTCCCGGGACCGTCCAGGACGGTCCCCGGAGTGAACCGTTGCTATGGGAACCTGTGATGAGCAGACAGAAATCTAGGTTCTGGGGATCTAGGTCCTGTCCCTTCTGGCCTGAGGAATGGAGGGCGGAATCCGTCTTTGAGGGGCCATGCTGTGGTGCCCACTGGTTTATGGGCCTCCCGTTCTTCCCATTCTGGACGTAGACGCTCGTTCTGGTTCATGATGAATTAGCAAAACCTTAGTCCTGGGAAGAGGGGAAGTAGTTCGTGAGCGGTAGGTAGGAATTCAAAGGAAGTATTTCGTGAGCATCTTACTTGGCTTCCCTCTTCTGGAAGCAGGGTAACTTAAGAGTTCTGCCTCTGCCTTATATTCTTTGTCTTTTATTCTTTGCTTCTTTTTGTTTCCATTGCAACATCCCTTTCCACCCCCCTCCCCCAACCCCCTTAGGCCTTTGGAGACAGTGGGATCTGGGCATGGTAAGAGTTTCTGGAGGAAGAATTACCTTTCTGGTCCAGTCTTGTGGAGTCCAGTTAATAGTGTAGGTTTTTCCAGAAGTGGTAACCCATTATATATGTTTCCTCAATCTCTATGTTATATGTAAATGTTAAGATTTTTTGTAATTATAATAAATATGCAAAAGTTGCTTTTCTTAATCATGAAAATACTAGGAACAGGGAATCTTGGTCTTCATGCAGTTGGTGGAAGCTACTTTACACCATTTCACTCTTCTGCCTTCTCAGCTTCAGCTTTTATATATAAAATGAGATAATTGTATAAACTCCCCTCCCTTGAAGAGTCAAATGCAGTATATCACTGCTTTGCCCCTTGCTGTGTCTTCTACAAAATGAATAGTAGGTGCAGTTTTGCCTTGTCTTGCTATGGAGAAGTAGACTGTTCCCAGTTAAATCCTCAAAGTATGTGAGAATCCAGTGATCCCAAATATTGTAGCAAGGAAAAAACGTATTTGGAACCAAAGCCTTCTTTTGGATTCACAAGTGCATTGTGTTGGGTGACCCTTTCATGGGTATGGTTTCCGGGATCTGCCCACGCACGCTTCCCCCAATGGTCAGAGACAGGGCAGATTTTCAAGATGGCTGACTGGCGTCAAGGGTCATGAAGAGAGAAGTGGTTTTTGTCCAGGACTTTGGACACTGTATCTTTGTGCCCATAACTACTGAGTAAATAGATACAACATTAATAGCAGTTGGACCTGGAATTAGCAATAAGAATTGCCTTGGTAAAACCTGGGCTAATAGTGTTTTGATTCACTAGTTAGATCTTGCTTTTTCATTCTGGTGGAATAGAACGGCTAAGTCTAGACAACCCGAACATTTTTTTGCTTCTTTTATCATAACAAATATTTGCAAAGATTATGTTTCATTTAAAAATCATAATCTGTTGGGTGCCTGGGTGGCTCAGTCAATTAAGCAACCGACTTCTTCTCAGGCCATGATATCACAGTTCCTGAGTTCGAGCCCCACATCAGGTTCGCTGCTGTCAGCACAGGGCCCACTTCAGATCCTCTGTTCCCCTGTCTCTGTCTCTCCCCCACCCATTCTCTCTCTTTCTCTCTCTCTCTCTCAAAAAGAAATAAATACTTAAAAATAAAAATAATCTGTTTTGTTGATTTTTTTTTTTTAGTAGGCTCCATGCCCAACATGGGCTTGAACTCAGGACTCTGAGATCAAGTGTCAGTTGCCCCACCAACCGAGCCAGGCAGGAACCCTTAAAAGTCATAGTCTTTTTAAGGTGATCTCATTGAGAAAAAATAATAACATCTGTAGCTTGGAAGAGGTTAGCAACTTTACAGGGTCATAGATTCTGAGGGTCATTTAATTCCAAGACCTAGGTGAATTCCAATCACCTGAAGAGAGTTTTTAGAAATCTAGATTTGGGGGAAATGTGCCTATGAGATCTATTTTCAGGAAATAACCCCAGATAACTGTTTGGCATTGTTAAATCTAATCTAACAGCTTGCTGCCATTGTGATTGATACTCTTCATTTTTTTTTTTTTTAATTGAGGAATTGTGGTAGAAAGACAAGACAGACCAGAGAGTTGGTTTCAGTTGGTCACCAGCCAGCAGTCTGTCCTTGTGGGAGTCCCTCATCCTTCCTGAACCCAAGTCCCTGTAATGATATTATGGCTCCCATGGCTCCTGGGTGCCCTGAATTAGGAGGTTGGTTGGGCTATAATAACATTAGTGAATGGAACACCTCTCTGTGAAATTGTAGCCTTCACTGTATGAGGCACACGTAATGAGCCAAGACAACAGAAGCATAAATGGACACATGATTCAGCTTGTGAACCTTTTTAATAAAAACTAATAATGATAATAATAAATAAAAGGAAGAAAACTAAGATTTGATTCCAAAAACTATAACCTATATTTCTCAACCTTCTCAATTTTTGTTCCTATTTATTCATGAAGGTGATTGAAAGTCTTCATTTTAAATGTTACATGCTTCCTGTGTGGATTTGTTTTGTCTATGATGAGAGAACTTTATCTCTTAACCTCTCAATATCCTGGGTAACTCTGTTCTCCACACATGCCCATTGTGCTCAGCCTCATGCTGTTCCCTTCGTCTAAAACCCTGCCCTGCTCATCTCCGTGCCAACAACCCTCAGGTCCGGGACAGGCATCATCCCCTTTCCAGGTTCGGGCACTCTGTGGTCATTACTTGGGTGTGTGTGTCTGTGGCCTTCTTCCCTCCCCTGATCTGTTTGACAGTTGCTATCACTCATCTTTGCATCCACAGTGCCTGACATCTAAGCATTATACATTTTGAACTCAAATGAAATCTCCATTTCTGAACATTGTAAAGTACTTGAATTGTCATATCCAGTAATCTAATGATGATACATTTGAACTGTAGTCTACCCCCGTCAGGAGCACTGGGATTGCCTTGAGCCTTTTACTTTGATGACAGTAAATTGGGAGAGGCTTCCCTAGCGTCCAGTGCTGGAGCACTGCTGGGACACTGCTGAGGCTTCTAGGGTGTCTCTGAGCACACGTGAGCCTTGGGGACTATCTCAGTCACTGTTGTTTTAACATAGCCTCATGTTCTTGTCACTTGCTCACTTTGCCTCCAAGTCACCCACTCTGTGTCGTATTTCTATTTGAATGACTTTCCGTGGAAGATACTACACTTATTCTGCCCCTCATATATTACACACTGAACACTGGGGACATTTGGAAGACTAAATGGGCCAATAATGCATTCCTGTTTTCTAAAAAGACAAGGTTGAAATGTTAACTGAATTGTTTCTAGTAATTAAGTGGAAAAAAAATCCCATTTCACTACCCCTTTAATTTTTTTTTTTTTTTTAATGGATGCAGTAGAAATCTCTGTTTTTAGTATCAACTGACAGGCAAATCTCAGAGTTCTCATCTGCCCTGCCCTTTCTTCGTCTTAATCAGGCCACCCTTGATGAGGGAATTTAGTCCTAAATTTGAACAGATGAACAGAAAAGGCGGGGAAGGTTTATAAGGATCTCTGCAGAGCTATCTAACCAAATGGCAGCCCCGGAGTTGGCTTTGGATCTGAGTGATGCAGATTGTGTGTTCATCGGAGCTCCAGCAGCGCCTCTGGCCTTGCAGGGTCCATCCACCCTGTGTCTTGGCCTTCTGACAAGCAGGGATAAGCCTCTGTGTGCAATGCAGTGGAGCTGGCCGACCCGGACCCAGAGCAGGAGAAAGGAGGCATGCTTGTGCTTGGCCCACCCCGCTGAACTTGAACTAGCCACCTATTAATCAGTTTTTTTAATTTTTTTTTCAACGTTTATTTATTTTGGGGACAGAGAGAGACAGAGCATGAACGGGGGAGGGGCAGAGAGAGAGGGAGACACAGAATCGGAAACAGGCTCCAGGCTCTGAGCCATCAGCCCAGAGCCTGACGCGGGGCTCGAACTCACAGACCGCGAGATCGTGACCTGGCTGAAGTCGGACGCTTAACCGACTGCGTCACCCAGGCGCCCCGCCACCTATTAATCAATAGAGCTTACGTGCAAATGCAGGACTCTTACCTAATAAGTTGTCCTGTTGGTTTGGCTCTTTCGTATACTCGATATTCGTAATTCTCCAAGGAAAATCTTCACCCCCTTTTTCCGTTTTTGTCCAAGGAATACAGAATCTGATTTTTATGCCATACCCAAAATAAATAGATGTATTTTTTGTTAAATCAGTTTTAAATGCAATTGAATACTGATATCTCATGTTAGCATAATAGTGTACCATGTGCTACCATACTAGTATTGATGTGTGCTAGTAATAATATTTGTTAGTATACTTGTGCTAGTCTATGAGTAGCACAAATGTGAACAAATGTTTATGTATATGTATACATGTACATACATGCACTCGTGTTCACCTATGTATGTATATGGGAACTCTAGGCTCTGACACTTTATGGTAATTACTTGTGTGATTGGTCTCTTTGAAGATAGAAGATGTGTGTGTGTGTGTGTGTGTGTGTGTGTGTGTGTGTGTGGTTTGAAATTGATTAAAATTAGTAGGCTGATTCAGATTTTAATTCTCTAAATCTCAGTGTACTGTACTTTATGAAGTACACTGGATGTTATAGCCAGGAAAACCTCGTTTAAAAAAAATATGATTTAGGTTGTGAAAATTCTTGATCTAATACTGACCTTGGTTAAAATGTATTTTCCTTTTTAGGTGAAGGCATCCTCTTATTACAGCCTGGAAAACATGAATTTCCATTTAGCTTTCAGCTTCCATCTGAGTAAGTGAAACTATTATTTTCATGATTTTCTTTCTCCGCAGCATGCCCTGCTAGATGTGTGGGTACCACGTACCTGCTGACGCTCCGTTACACCCGCTTATCTTGCATTGCCCCAGGATAGACTTACCTTGTTCACACTCTTGGTTTTTTTTGTTTGTTTGTTTGCTTTTTAAGCCAAAACCAACATTTTAAGGGTTTTTTCAGTTGTGTATAACTGAAAGATGAACTTATAAGTTAATGTCTTTGGCTTGTTTCAGACCTTTAGTAACCTCATTCAGCGGGAAATATGGAAGTATTCAGTACTGCGTGAGAGCAGTTTTGGAACGACCCAAGGTACCTGATCAGAGTGTGAAGCGGGAACTTCAGGTTATTAGTCACATCGATGTCAACACACCAGCATTATTAGTAAGTCCTTCCTTCTTCTCTTCCCCCTTCCCTCCCTCCCTCCCTGCTTTCAATTGCGCTATGTACATTGAGCCAGTTTAGTGGTCGTCTGTCCTGTCACTTTCTGATAGAATCTCGTAACCCATGGGCATTCACTCTAAATGTGTGATTCTAGGCCGGGCAAATTACAAATTGTGTGTGTTAATACTATTGATTATGTCTCCGTTGTTCGGGGCTTCTTTTGCCAAAAAGTTATACAGGCTTGAAATGCATTAATAAGGCTTAATAATAATAATGCACACACAGAGAGTGGTTACTTTTACCAGAGCGGCCACATTCACAGGGCTGTGGTATTCTAAACTCTTCAATAATAGCAGGTTGAGGAACAGTAATTATGGAAGAGTATTAATCATGCTCAGCCTGTTATTGAAGCTCAGGCCATTATGCTATGTATCCTTCCATTTTGCATGCCATTTTCTAACATTAAGTAAGTGCACGCAGCTGCTGTGGGGAGCCTTTCACTTATCATTTCCTTATGACAGATTTGGCCACATTAAAGCATTGAACTTCTAATAATCACCAGAAATACTGTAGGCTGATAAGAAAGATTAGGCTATAAGTAACAACAGAATAGGCAAGATGGGAGCTAATGAGCTAGATTCTTTTATCTAAACCCATATTATCAAAATAATATAAAATTATACCTTGTACTTTCATGATAGCTATGAGGACCTAATGGTTCTTCATTTAAATATGAATGAATGATTTTTTTTTTTTTTTTTTTTTACTTCCTAGAAAATACTGGGATAATTTAAACTTTCCATCATGATACTGATGTTCCAAACATGTATGTTTAGTATTGGGGGTTTCTTTTTCTGGCCAATGTTTTTAAAGGGAAAAAAACGGGAGTTAAAAGGTGTTTTGCTCTGTTTTCATACAAAAACTGAATAGACTTTACAGTTTGTTCACTTTTAGAATGTGAAAATACAACAGTTATGCCCTGGTCGCATGGCCCCTTGTGGCCAGAATTCTAGAACAGCCAGCACCCAGCTGACCTGGCTCACAGCTAGTTACAGCTGAAACTTACCATCCACTGACCACTTTTTTTTTTTTTTTTGCAAATTGACAATACTGTCTTATATTTTTAAAAACTACTTGAAATTGGGAAGTTAGCTACTTCTAAGCTATTCATGGGACCACGGTGGCAAATGATTTAAAGAGATTTTATTTTTTTTTGCCAGGAAGAGAAACTAGTAATCCTTTAATATTCTTTTATAAGTAAAAAATGTTGCAGCTTTGGGTTTTACAATGAGCTTTTGGTTTGTGCATCTTTCCAACTGAGCATCTTGAATCTTGAGTCATTTCCATTGATGCTGTGGAGTAGAGAGCAGGGCGGTATGTTCAGTAACCCTGTGGATCCATGACATTGGGTTTATCTTGCTGCTGTTACGCTAAAACCCAAAACATTCTAAGTTAAGGGCACTTGAAATTTCTGCCTACTAATGTACTTTTGAATTCAGGAAATGAGACTGTTTGCTTGTTCTACAGTTTAGATGCCAAAACAAGTACAATGTTCTAATTATTGATTTTTATACCATTTCTCCTTTTCCCTAATACACACGTAAGGTTTTTAAAAGAAAAAGTATCAGGGCGCCCGGGGAAGTTCAGTTGGTTGAGCGTCTGATTTCGGCCCTGGTCATGATCTCGCTGCTGGTGGGTTCAAGCCCCACATCAGGCTCTGTGCCGACAGCTCGGAGCCTGGAGCCTGCCTCAGATTCTGTGTCTCCCTCTCTCTCTGCCCCTCCCCCACTCGCGCACTGTCTCTCCCTCTCTCAAAAATAAAAAAACATTAAAAAATTAAAAAAGGAAAGAAAAAGTATCTCTGTCATGTTAATAGTTATGACTACAATTTTTGATTACTACTTTAAGGGATGTTAAATCATTTTCCAGAAACATAATGATTTACAGGGTAAAACACGATGGTGTCACCTAATGTGAGTCTGAGAATTCACCTTAGTTTTCCTAAAAAGAGAATTTTTTTTTATGCTTTGTGTTTTACTTAAGTATTTTGCCTAGTCTGTCACATGAGGATAAAAGTGTTGATTTGTTTTTCGGAAGACCTTTCTTCACAGTTATTTAATAAAGAATGACACGATTTTAAGTTCTGTGAATTTTCTGCTAGTTTTATTAAAGTCATGTTATTATTTGAAATTTTCAAGACCCCTGTATTGAAAACTCAAGAGAAAATGGTTGGCTGTTGGTTTTTCACTTCTGGTCCAGTCTCGCTGAGTGCCAAAATTGAAAGGAAGGGATACTGTAATGGTAAGCACAACGTTTGAAAGTCCACGTGGAAGAGTCATTCATTTTATTAGCTAATTGCAAGTGATTTTTAATAGTGTGTTTTGTAATTTACGAACTGTATACTGTTTTAAAATGTGAATAGTACGGTTTTCTGTTTTTCACATAAATAATTGATATTTAAGTATTTTTGAGTGGATGAGTAGATTCCGTCCAACTCCTGGCATTTTTGACTTCAGTGCTTTCGCGTTAGTGACAAAGTCTAAAATTAGAAGCCTGGGAAAATGCCAGCATTTGACTCGATGTTGCAGCAGAGTGTCCAGGGCGGTGTTGCCCAGAAGAGCACTGTTGTGTGAAAGCCCCCAAGTATAGGGGGCTGCGATGTAGACCGTGAACAGTCTGAACAGTCAGACTGCCACCGGCGTGACCGTTTGTGAAGGGTCCGCTCCCGTACAGTGGCGTTGGCCCCCGCTCCAGGGCTCTGCCAACTGGAACCCAACGTGGTACGGGATGGTGTCATGGTGGACGTGTAACGCGGATGTAAAACTTGCTGCTCCATCCACTGTCTTACCTGTGCCTGAACACTAGTTCCTTAAAAACAAAGTCTTTGCTCTCCTGTTGGCCGGGTTTTGATTTGATAGGCACTAGTGAGTCCGTCAGTGATCTTTTGTACTTTATACACCCTGGGCCATTTCTTGGTGTGTCTTAATTTTTATAGATATTGGCCATTCACATGTCTTTAGAATTGGTAACCTGATATTGCTACGTTAGACAAGCAAAGAATGCAGTAATTAGAAAGCGGCACCTGCCGTGAGCTGCGGCGATTCCTCAATTCTCTGACGCGGATTTACAGTACAAGCCTCCCGTCAGAGGTCCCCTCTTGTGAAAGTGACTTTGTGACATTGCAGCTTTAATTGGTAATGGCTCTAGTTCACCGCGGGGAGGGCTTTCTGAAACGTCGCTGAAGGTGTTTTTGTTTCCTTTTCAGGAGAAGCTATTCCAATCTATGCGGAGATAGAGAATTGTTCCTCCCGCCTCATCGTTCCCAAAGCTGCCATTTTCCAAACGCAGACGTATTTGGCCAGCGGGAAGACAAAGACCGTCCGGCACATGGTCGCCAACGTGCGAGGAAACCACATCGCCTCTGGGGGCACCGACACGTGGCATGGGAAGACTCTAAAAATTCCGCCTGTTACTCCGTCCATCCTGGATTGCTGCATTATCAGAGTAGACTATTCCTTAGCTGTAAGCAGGGAGCTTATTTTTATACATATATATATTTTAAAGTGTATTTATTTTTTACTTTTTAATTTAAAGCCAAGTTAATTAACACGTAGTATAGTATTGGTTTCAGGAGTAGAAGTTAGTGATTCATCACCTACATATGACACCCAGGGCTCATCCCAGCAAGTGCCCTCCTTCATGCCCGTCACCCCTGTAGCCCACCTACCCCCCCGCATCCCACCAGCAGCCCTCAGTTTGTTCTCTGTATTTAAGGGCCTCTTATGGTTTGTCTCCCTCTATGTTTTTATCTTATTTTTGCTTCCCTTCCCCCGTGTTCCAGAGTGCTTTTTTTTTTTTCAACTTTTATTTATTTTTTGGGGGGCAGAGAGAGACAGAGCATGAATGGGGGAGGGGCAGAGAGAGAGGGAGACACAGAATCGGAAACAGGCTCCAGGCTCTGAGCCATCAGCCCAGAGCCTGACGCAGGGCTCGAACTCACGGACCGCGAGATGGTGACCTGGCTGAAGTCGGACGCTTAACCGACTGCGCCACCCAGGCGCCCCCAGAGTGCTTTTTTAAAATGAAAACTATGTAGAACGGAGCAGTAACTGATGCCGTGTCCCCACCAAGCATGTACATTTAGCGGCTGACAAAATGTCACTTTACACCAGCATTCCGACAGGCTGGAGTGACGAAGACTGGCCTTTGTCTGTAATCCAAACCTATCCTCCTGAGGCATTTAATTAAGTCACATGAAAGAGTTAAGGTGCATGCAGGGGGCTGGTTATGTTGAAAGCACCTACTTCATTTTCTACAATTCCTATGTGTAGGGCATGCTCCCTTATGCTGAAGGATGTTAAGGCTATGGTTTCCCATCACAGAGCATTCTCTCTATTTCGTGCGCCGTTCATTTGGTTTGTTGTCCGTTGCATTTGGTCAGGATGATTTACAGTTGTATGCGGGAGCGGTGGCAGGCAACAGAGAGATTTGTTTGTGTGAAAAAATAAACTGGTCCATCTACTATGAGGTTTAACCTATATTTTGCCTTTCTGTCTCTCTTTTTTGCCGTTGTTGTTTTTGTTTGTGTGTGTTTGGCACATTAGGTGTATATTCACATTCCTGGTGCTAAAAAACTGATGCTCGAGCTGCCCTTAGTGATTGGCACAATCCCATATAACGGTTTTGGGAGCAGAAACTCCAGCACCTACAGCCGGTTCAGCTTGGACATGAGCTGGCTGACACTGACGCTGCCAGAGCATCCGGAAGGTACGACGGTTTGAGGAGCTTTGAGTGCGAAGTTCACACGTAGAGTAAGAGCAGGCGGGGTCAGGACAGAAGTGCTCAGATGACCGTTACTCCTGCTGTTCACAGTGGCCCCGACTCTTCCGGGTACTAAAAACTAGAAAACGGTGTTCCTGGAAGGGACGTGGAGAGCTTGGCTTATCCAGGACGCAAAGCTGCTGATGGCAGAGCCAGGAATCAAGTCTTCTACTCCCGACTCCCATTCATTAGGAGTAAGACAAGGAGAAAATGGTCCAAGTACACGTAGAGTGCGTGTGTTTTCTGCAACCACGTCTACGTGATCTGTTTTGCCTGCACTGTAACATCCACCTCTCGAAATAGAACGTAATCAGTGTTCGTAGTGATTTCACAAAAAAAGAATTGATTAAATATGTCTTGTTGCAATAAGCACAAAAACTCGCTTACTAGAGCGGGGATAAAAAAAACCCATTGTTTTCACATTTAGCTACATTTCTGGTTTTGGTAAGAGTTCGGGAGATTAACGCAATTGACTTTGCACGGACTTCTGAGATCCAACTCCATTTTTGTTTTAGCGCCACCCAATTATGCAGACGTGGTGTCCGAGGAAGAATTCTCTCGACACGTCCCTCCTTACCCTCAGCCCCCTGACTGTGAGGGAGAAGCATGCTGCCCTATGTTTGCCTGCGTACAGCAATTCCGCTTCCAGCCTCCCCCTCTCTATTCAGAGGTAAGCAAAGCAAAAGAAGATGAGACTTCTGCCTTGCTGTTTGTAAATAATCCTCCGTAAGTATCTGCTGCTGATTCCTAATGAGCAGGGGATACATAGTTAAAAAATTTCTCGGGTAACGTTAGATTAGCCCTGATCCAGTCACCTCATTCTGTAACGGTTGCCTTGTAAACTACAGCAGGCACGTCGCGCACCGTGGATTGCCTTTAAAATGTTTTATGTGGCCATAGAACACGGAGAATTTAAGTGGCCCACTGGGACTTCTTATTACTGATAGGCTTTGAGCAGCTCAGCTTACAACCACCAATAATTAGAAACAGATACCAAGACCCTTTGGAGAGTGCTGGGATAGTAGTCTTAGTGTCTTGGTCTGTTTTTTCAGGTTGATCCTCACCCTGCTGATGTAGAAGAGACCCAGCCTGTGTCCTTCATTCTCTGAAAAAATTCCAGAAATCACTGTGTTCATCATCCGATTAGAATGTTGGTTCTTCCCCCGCTGCCTTTATGGAAAGAGGGAGAGAAGATTAGGGGAAGGACATACACGAACATCAAGATTGAAGGTGATAGAAATTGAAGGATGCATGAACTTTCCAGTGGGCTGACAAGAATGCGTTGCACAAATGTACGATAGGGTCATGTGTCCCCTTTAAATGATCCAATGAAGATGTGACAAGTCACAGAACGTAATGGAAGTCCTGGTGGTGAGAGAGTAAGTGAAGGGTGTCTGCGCTTGACCCAAGAGAACAGAATCCATGTGGGTGGTGGAAACACTAGACGAACGTACCTTTAAACAGGTTTCTCCAGGTGGAACAGAAGTTACCCTAAGCTTTAAGGAAATACGGACTCGTTGGGAGCCTTGATCTTGAAGAAGGTAGCAGCACAGAGGTGTGTATAAATAGGAAAAAGGTCCACTCTAAATACGAAGTGACCCTCAACACGTCGGGGTCTTCATGATTTCTCCCCAGGTCCCATAGAACTGAAGTTCTTGAGAGAATCTTTTTATGAGGTCCTAATGAAGGAATACAGTTTCATACTGTAAATCAGCTGTACAGTATTATGAAACCAAGAAAGAGTTCCTTGCAAGGCATGTCCGTTCAGAGGGGAAAGATGAATTTCAGTTCAAGAACACATTTTGTGGAAGGCTGTACTTTTTACCCCCTTCAAGTACTCTGTTAGAGTATGTGTTTGATTTTTCCCATGTCTTAATTACCTAAGATCATAGTAGAAAAAGAAAGGGGGAAAAAAGAAGGTTGCATCCTCAGGATACCTCGATAACTACACAGAAAAAAACCAAAACAACAAAAGCCTCTCTTAACCTACCTCTAGTGGGGTTATCAGAATCCTTTTAAAACACCAGGCGTGATAAGCCTTCCGTGGAGTTCCTGCTAATTGGCAGTCCCAATCTTATCTCGCGGATCGCTAAATCCGCAGGTGGACCGAGGGAAAAATCTATAAGGTTAGCATTAGATGAAAGTTAATAGATGTATACCAAAGGGTATTTCGAAATAAATGCAGAATCAAAAGAGGGTACAAATTTTGAGGGTACCATTTAAAAAACAAAAACAAAAACTTAATTCCTGCCTAGAGACTTCAGTCTACTGACGGCAGTCACCACGCTGTACGTTATTATTCCAACTCTTTAGTAATTCTATTTAAACTGTGATTTTTTTTTCTTTATTGTCTTGGTGCAATATTTTATTATCATTTAACCTCAGGATATTCCGACCGACAAGATTGTGTTGCTGCTGAAAGTCTGAGCAGTGTTCTTCCTGTCCCCCTGTTCCCCATTCTTCCTGGTCACGTGCTCACTTGCTCGTCCTTTGATCTGTTAGTTTCCTGAGCCGAGAGCACCCCGGACACCGCATGGAAGGGAGGTAGGGATTCCCGCGGGAGAGATTTTGGACCAGCCAAGTACTTTGGTTTTCTCCACGTCCTACGGGTTCGACCCAGAAACCCTGGTGCTTCCATGCAGAACACCACACTTCATTCGCCAGAACGAGTCCTCTTTTCTTTCCGTCAGCCTACATCCAGTCACGAGTGTGAAAGCTCTTTTTCTAAGGTTAAGTTTTGTATTTAGAGTTAGTCGGCCCTCCGATCAGGGATTTTTCTACAAGCATGAGGTAGATGCAGACTTTTCGCCCTTCCGGACATACCTTTCTTTGTAATCACGTGAGCACCTGCAGCAGGTTTTTCTCACCGTAAGCCACTGTGTAAAATCACAACACACAACTGTTACACTGATAATGGTGGTACCGAAATCGTCACACCCCGTTCATTCCCTGTTTTGGTTTTTACTGTGTTGTGGGGTTTTTTGTTTTGTTTTGTTCTTGTTTTGCTTTGTTCTTGGTGTGTTTTTAAGCAGGTAACGTGTACTTAAGTGCTGTCAGAACAATTTTGCTTTTACTTTAAAAAAACAAAAAAAGGCCACCTTCAGCCGTTTCTTGACTTCTGAGTTGTAGTTTACACGCCTTGTCACGATACCAAAACACAATGATACCAAAACACAGTGAAAGACACAAAGCGAAAGGTGTGAAGGAAGAGAAAGTCGAGCTGTTTGGCCCCACGTGGAAAAGCCAAGTAGTTGACTCCCAACTGCTTTGCACGCTCCTTCACTAGGATTGTTTTGTCACCTGTATTAGAGAAATCATGAAACGTGCTCCCCAAATGAAAGCACAGCTGATGTCGTAGCACTTAACAGAGTAGCCGAAAGGGATGATTCGCCTTATCGAGTTGGTATCCGCCCATCTGACCTTAAGCAGTAGGTTGAAACTGCATACCTTTCTATAATCAAGACATTATTCGGGCGCCTGGGTGGCGCAGTCGGTTAAGCGTCCGACTTCAGCCAGGTCACGATCCCGCGGTCCGTGAGTTCGAGCCCCGCATTGGGCTCTGGGCTGATGGCTCAGAGCCTGGAGCCTGTTTCCAATTCTGTGTCTCCCTCTCTCTCTGCCCCTCCCCCGTTCATGCTCTGTCTCTCTCTGTCCCAAAAATAAATAAACGTTGAAAAAAAAAAGACATTATTTTCCAAATGTAGAGAAGTCTACATTGGAACGGAGTTCTTGGGAATGAAGATAAAAATGCAGCTGCTATTGCTTGTTTATTCTGTTGTTTAGTTTGCAGAGAAACCGTGGCCTTAGAATTTTCTTTTTGATGCAAACATTGTGACATTGAAAATGTGCATCTTCGGGCACACAAAATCCTTCCGTGGGCGGAACTTTAATTTTGATGTTTTTGTTTTGCACAATAAGAAACTCAATAGGCAGGGGTTTTGTTTTTGATAAGTTAACTATGAAAGCTTTTTTATTTTTATTATTAAAAATGTAACAGTTTAACCCACAGGAAAAAAAAAATAAAGATTGTATTTTGTACTCTGGTTTGAACCCCATGGGTTCCTTTTGTTAATAAAATGATGACACTAATGCTGTGAGGTGCTGGGCTGTTTTTTGTTTTGTTTTGTTTGCTTTATTTTTATAAGATTCTGACCTGAATTGTTACAGACATGGGGGGAGAGTCAATACCACAAGACCAAGTGTAATTGCTGTAAATTAAGATCCTTTTGTATACGCATATGGTCACCGGGCCGGACAGTCTGGGGGGATCCTGAGCCTGGTTTTACAGCGGGCTCCGTTTCCCCCAGGTAATCCGTTTTTAGCATTCTGTGAAGAAATGTGGTTGACATTTAGAGTAAATAAGCCTAAACTATTTTGGTTGTTGAGGGAGTACTACCTTCATTTGTTCCCAAATGATAATGGCTATTTTTTAAAGCTTCTGGAGTTTTCATGTTTTATGGGCCACGTGTTTCCCCAGTGGAATCTGGTGGGCTGCTGGTGGACGGATTGGAAGGCACTGACCCAAGCAAACCTCCCCTTTCAAATGGGTAAAAACCGTGCATTTTGTACAGGGAATATACAGTGGCATATCATCTCAAGAAAACTCCCAGACCCTCTCTCCTGGAAAATTCTCAAACTTAGCTAGGTGGTAAAGCCCAGGTAATTTACTCTCCCAAGTGTTTATAATCTTGTTAAATAATAAATAGGTCGTTTGTGGATCCTCATTTGCAATCAACATAAATCGAGACATTTGTCTCCTGCACTAAATACTGAGGCAAAATTTGTAAGTTCACCGTTGAAGTTAGTTTCTGCAGTGCCTTCTGTAAAATGGTGGGTTCCAAAATTTAGAACTAGGCAGATAATCACAAAGAATCTGGGACAAAACCCTCATATTACAAATGAGGATATCAAAACCCAGACGTGTGACCTGAAAGTCTGACCTACATTTTTCTGTAAGATCTCTGCTCATTCTAAAATTTCCTGATTCTACTACTTTAATAGAAGTCACAAAAACAGGAATTGCTTTAAGTTACACGGCTTAGGACTCACTCACAGAACCGGATACTAACCATATGCTAATCAAGAATCAGGGGAACCTGAGTGACTGAGTCCTTTAAGCATCTGACTTCAGCTCAGGTCAGGATCTCATGGTTCGGGGGTTCAAGCCCTGCATCAAGCTCTGTGCTGACAGCTCAGAGCCTGGAGCCTGCTTCGGATTCTGTATCTCCCTCTCTCTCTGCCCCTCTCCTGCTCATGCTCTGTCTCTGTCTCTCAAAATTTCTTTTTAAAAAGGTAAGAAAATTAAAAAAAAAAAAAAAAAAGAATCTTCTGTGTACCTATCTAAAAGCCCTGCCTCCTGAAAGGACAGGAGTCCTGGACTGAATTGCTTCCTAAGTATGTTTAATTAGTAGCTGAAACCTTTCCTTCAGCAGTGGCATTTGTTTGTAACTTGATATTTTGAAATAATTACAGAGCCACAAGTTGCAATCATAGTACAGAGAGATCCTGTGTCCCCATCACCCAGTCTCCCCCAAAGGTAACCTCTTACATGTATTACCCAGACTGGAGAATTGACATTGACACATTCCACACAATTAACTAGAATTCAGGGCTTGCTTGGATCTGGCCAGGTTTTGAGTGTAGTCGTTGTTCTTGCAGGTGTTTGTGTGTGTATTCCGTGACATTGTATCATGTCTAGGCCCGTAGCATCACCACCCTCACTGCAGGGAAAAACTCCATGGCTGCAAAGAGACCCTCAGGCTGCCCCTGTGCAGCCCTTGTCCGTGATGGATCTGCTGTCCCCCTTCCTTCATCCCTGATGGATCTTTTTCTCCATCTCTATCATTTTGACAATGCTAGAGACATGGAATCATTCTGTATGTACCTTTTCCATTGGCTTGTTCACTCAGGATATCACCCTTAAGAGCCACACAAGCTGGGGGAGGCGGGAGGGGGGGCCTGGGTGGCTCAGTCTGTTAAGCGTCTGATTCTTGGCTTTGGCTTGGGTCATGACCTCAGGGTTCATGAGTTCAAGACCCGTGTAGGGCTCTGCACTGGCAGCATGGAGCCTGTTTGGGATTCTCTCTCTCTCTCTGTGTCTCTCTCTGTCTCTGCCCCTTCCCCCACTCATGCATGCACCTCTCTCTCAAATAAACTTAAAAAAAATTCATGCAAGAAGTATTGATAGTTTGTGCCTGTATGTTTCAGCTGAGACATTTTGATATTTTTTTAATGTTTATTTATTTTTGACAGAAAGCACACAAGAGCGAGGAGGGGATGGGGCAGAGAGAGAGGGAGACACAGAATCTGAACAGGCTCCAGGCTCTGAGCTGTCAGCACAGAGCCTGATGCAGGGCTCGAACTCACAGACCGTGAGATCATGACCTGAGCCAAAGGCAGACACTTAGCCCACTGAGCCCACACTCACCTCAGCTGAGACATTTTGAAACAAGTTGGCTATTATTTAAAATTTCATTCTGGGGGACGCCTGAGTGGCTCATTTGTTTGAGTGTGAGACTTCTGCTCAGGTCATGATCTCAGGGTTTGTGAATTCGAGCCCTGCATCGCTCTCTCTGCCTTCAGCTTGGAACCCGCTGAGGATCCTCTGGTCTCTCTCTTTTTCTCTGAGCCTACTCCGCTCACACTCTGTCTCTCAAGAGTGAATAAACATCAAACAAATTAATGAGAAAAATAAAATTTCATTTTGCAATTTACAAAGAAAATGTGTAACGTGTACATAATATATTTGTAAATGCTTTGGTTTTGATTTTGAGAAACTGCCTTTTATGTACAAAAATACAGAAATACAGGTTTACACACACTTTTAGGGCTTCACTTTTAGCTTGCCAAAGTACTTGAAGTATTTAACTTTTAGATGGAGATGAACTAAGCTATTATACTAAACATGAGCAAGAGGTACCTGTGATGAAAATATAAGGCAAGGAGAAAATATCTTGGACTATGTATCCTATCAGCAGCTGATAAGTTTTAATACGGATTACGCAGGAAAGAAATGGTATTTGCCTTGCATAGTTTATTATTATTATTATTACTATTAAATTTTGTGGGTTTATTTTTAAATTTTTTTTCCTGTCTCTGCTTTAATTATTTTCTTCCTAGTCCTGCTTTTTATTTTTTTTTTTAAATTTTTTTTTCCAGCGTTTATTTATTTTTGGGACAGAGAGAGACAGAGCATGAACGGGGGAGGGGCAGAGAGAGAGGGAGACACAGAATCGGAAACAGGCTCCAGGCTCCGAGCCATCAGCCCAGAGCCCGACGCGGGGCTCGAACTCGCGGACCGCGAGATCGCGACCTGGCTGAAGTCGGACGCTTAACCGACTGCGCCACCCAGGCGCCCCTAGTCCTGCTTTTTAATACCTGAGATGAAAACCCCACTTGGAAGCTGAGAAAAACTTAACTGTAAAATGCACACTTACTGTTTTTTTGGTTTTTTTTTTTAAGCTTATTTATTTGTTTTTTTTTTTTTTTTAATTTTTTAACATTTATTTATTTTTGAGACAGAGAGAGACAGAGCATGAACAGGGGAGGGGCAGAGAGAGAGGGAGACACAGAATCGGAAACAGGCTCCAGGCTGAGCCATCAGCACAGAGCCCGACGCGGGGCTCGAACTCACGAACCGCGAGATCGTGACCTGGCTGAAGTCGGACGCTTAACCGACTGCGCCACCCAGGCGCCCCTTATTTATTTGTTTTGAGAGAGAGAATCCCAAGCAGGCTCCGCACTGTCAGCACGGAGCCCCACACAGGTTCTGGAAATCACCAACCGTGAGATCATGACCTGAGCCGAAATCAAGAGTCAGACGCTTAACCGACTGAGCCACCCAGGTGCCCCCATACTTATTCCTAATGATCCAATACGATAAAACATAGACTTCCTTGTTAAAACAATCAGATTTTTCTAGGCAGAAGAACCCTTCCAGAAGCCATTGCATACTAAGCGAACGAGCTTTTCCCTAAAATAAGACACGAATCTGTCAGTGAGGGAAGGAAACAGAAAAAAAAATCCAAAGCGAAAGGGGTGAAGGCAGATAGAAAAGTGGTGACCGGTGCCAGTTTCCAGGATGTCAACATAGTGGAATCCACCTCGAGCTGTTTCTGTGGCCAAGGGGAGATTTCACCCCTGCTCACATTTTCAAAAACCCAAGATGTCTCGCATGGACAGGAAGAGACACGTTTTAGGCAGCACCTGCCAGTGAAAACAAGTCAAAATATAGGCACTTCCCTCCTAATTGCCAGTGGTCTCCCCCACCCACCGCATGCATAGAAATACACACACGCGCGTGTACGTAGGCACGCACACAGACACGCTTACCGCTCACCCTTTTGTCCACACTACTTGCCTTCAGACCTGAGTCTCTTTGAGTCAAGGAAGGATGTGAGTTCTGTTACAAACGGTGGAAACAGACAGGTTCCTACACCCCCAGGAATTTGCTGGAAGAGAAGCCATTTTCTGCCAACCTCTTCCACCAACGGTCTTCCCCCAGACAGTACAACACCAGTGGAGGTATCAGGGAAACCTTATTAAAGGAGTAAACTGGAGGCCGCAGCTGCCAGGAATTTATCGTTTTTCTTATATAAAAATAGTTGCTGCATGCTGCAAATCAATCATTTTCCTGCCATAAAAATGCCATGTTTATTTTGTCTTGCTTTTTTTTTTTTGTTTTTTTTTTGGGGGGGGGGGGGAGGGAGAGAGAGAGCCCGAGCAGGAGAGGGGCAGAGGATCTGAAGTGGACTCTGTGCTGACAGCCGTGAACCCGACACGGGGCTCGAACTCACATACCGTGAAATCGTGACCTGAGCCAAAGTCGGCCGCTCAACCGCCTGAGCCACCCAGGCGCCCCTTATCTTGTCTTTTAATCTAAGATGCCAACATCCATCTGAGAGTCTGCGTGATAAGCGTTCAATGTATGATAGCTGATTTGTATTTGCTCTCACTGCGGATGTTCAGACTTGCCTGGACTGGTTTACTGAGTTCATTCAAGTAAAGGATGAAGGTTTATGGTCTATAGTTAATGAGCTTACTTCAAAATACGGCCTGCAAACAGGCGCACGCACGCACATACACACAGATGCTCTGTGTCTTGACTGGAGACTTTGCCCCACGGGCAAGACGGCTCATCGAAACTTGCGTTGTTTCTGCTCTCGGGGACTCAAGAGAGGGCACGCCGTCGTCACCAATGCATCCCACTACTAGAAGCCCAAGGAAGATGACCTTACTTTGAGAGCAGTAAAGAGTGAAAGAGGCTTTCCACAAACCAATTCCATATTTCATACACCCCCGGAATCGTGGCAGCACAGGAAGTCGAAAGCAAAACCCGAAGGCCGAGCCCTTGGAGTTCATGGCATAATTAAAGGAAGCTCGAGAAGCCCATAGAAGTACATACAAGAAAGCACACCGAGTATTCACTCTCTGACAGTGTGGCTGCAGATCGGTTTGAATAGTTCCGAGAGAGCTGAGATTATGGAAAAACAGCTTCATTCCCTAAGCACTTCTATAATTCTTTTTTTGTCTTGCCTAAATCAAAACAAATTTAGGAAGTATGTGTATGTGTATTCACAGGATTAATATAGGAAGCAAAAGTCTCTAATTTCCTTTACCTTCCTTGGGAAAGGCTAAAGGCAAAAATTCCTTGTAAGCCTCTTAAGAGAACCTGCTTCCACAGAGGTGGATTTTAAGACAAGTCCCAGTGTTTGTTATCCCATCCTTGACTCAACACCAGGCTCTAAAGGTAAACGCAGAATGCTGGATACTGGGAAAATCATAGCAGCAAATACCTCCTATTATCTTATCTGACAAAACAAAAAAACCTCGGTAATGCAGTCAGAAGATAACTTATCTTAAACATGCGCGTCCGGGAGCTGCAAACACCCAACAGCTGTTCCTCTAAGAGAGGGATGTGGGATCACACCACCCAAAGGTGATGTTTTTAAGAAAATGAATTGCATGGTACTTGAAGCTGTTTTTAAAATTTGTGTATTTTTTATTTGTATTCTGAGAGAGATGCAGAGAGCAAGCAGGGGAGAGGCAGAGAGGGGAGAGAGCAAGAGACAGAATACCAAGCAGCTTCCGTGCTGTCAGCGCAGAACCTGATGTGGGGCTTGAACTCCCGAACCGTGAGACCACAACCTGAGCTGAAATCAAGCGTCGGATGCTTAACCAACTGAACCACCAGGCACCCCTGTACTTGAAGCCATTTTAATACAACCAGTGCCAGAGTCATCCTCTGATAAACGAAACAAGAATAATGCTCACTGCCGGTGGGAGATGTTTTAAACAGTGTCCACACTGAACAGGGGGCTTTCTAGGGGTCTCAGATCACGGTGCAGAAGTCTCCCAGGGAAAAACTGAGTTAGTGGGAGCCTGGCAGCCTGTAAGTGAACCAGCTTCTTTCTCCAGCCTCTCCCAGCCATAGATACCATGTCTTTGACCCTTCAGAATTAGCCTGACTGGTTCCAAGATGAAAAGTTCCTCAGCAGGTATGAACCGGAATACAGCTCGTAGTTCCAAGTCTGGTCTGAACCGGGCACCTGAGAACCGGCCTTGCTCAGCCACTGCCTCTCACTGGCTGTGCGACCCGCACCTAGGACAGGCCAGATGCTGGAAGGGACCCCTTCCCCAGACAGCTGCCTTCCTACCTAAGACCTAGAACCTCCACTCCAATGCCAGGATCCCCCGGGAAGACAAAGATGCAAGAAACTCTTTAAACTGAATAATAGATCAGAAGTGGCTGCTATCAGGAGAAATGAGGCTTCCCGTCTATCAGATAAATTCGCTAAGGGGAAATCGTCTGTGTTGCTGTTTGTTTTGTACTTTGTGGGATTTTTTTTTTTTTTTTTGCATCTGATTTTTATGAAGGGAATTTATAACATTGAGACCCAGGTAACCCCAAAGCTGGAGACTCACTTCCTACATAGCCAGGGCCTCGATGCTCTGCTCAGCAATTACCTGCCCTCATCCAGGGGAACCAAACTGTCCTGTTTTCCCGGCATTTTCCCCATGCCCTGGGACCCCTGGGAGAGTTGGTCACCCTACCCTCACCTCTCCTAGTGGGAGCAATCCTGCTCCGCTCCCCACGCCCCAAACACAGCTGCTGGAGGCCTTCACCGAGTCAGTCGCTTGTCCCTGAGGCTCCAGAACCAAAATCCTCCCGCTGTCACCCAAGAGCCCCCATGAGAAGTATTTCCCTGAAAATGGACCAGGACACATGCGTGAGGCCTGGAATGCTCAGGCCCCTTTGGCCGTTGGCCATTGGGATTTGGACTGGGACCCCCATGGAGGCCAGCCCTACAGGTGGTCCAGTCTCCACCTGCCCCATCCCAGTGACCTCTTCTTCCTCATTCTGTTGTGAAGGCCCCAGCCTGCCTGCAACCAGCTCACAGGGCCCCCGGGGACCAGGGACTGGTTCTGGACCACAGGTCACATCTCTACCCCCAATTTCTTCCCAGACTTTGAGCTCTGTGCACAAATGTACATGGTGAGAGGCCACAGAGGTGCCTTTTCAGTCTGCTGTCTTCTCTTGCCATCTCTCTCTCTTTCTTTCTCTCTCTGTTTCTGTGTGTGTGTGTGTGTGTGTGTGTGTGTGTGTGTGTGTGTCTTTCTCACCTTCAAAGAAACAAGGACCTGATTTCCCCAGAGTTACAGGGTCCCTTTCTTCCTCTTGCAGCTCCCTCAACAATGACCCGGGTCCAGCTGAAGGTTGGCCCTTCTTACCATGTAATCATCACGCTGGGTAATTACCGGGGCCAGATGTTCTGCGCGTGCACACCAGGAACAACCACCAAGTACTACGACGACACAACTTTGCTCAAAGGACGTCTGGAGTTCATCTCTTGAACTTGCCCTCAGAGCCTGTGGCACAGTCCTTCTTAATATCTTCACTGGTGAAAAGTCTTTATCCTTTGAGACTAGCGTTGGTGCTTGGAGACCATCCAACGGCCATGGAGAAACAAGCTGGAGAGTAAAGCCGAATGCCAGGCTGTGGTGGCACTGATTAAATCGACCAAAGCTGGGGTAAGGAACAGCGTTGAGCAGGATGTCCTCATGGGGTTCAACCAGCTGGCTCTGAAACATATTTTCAAATGGCTGACATGTAATACCTATTCATACTTCACCTCACCTGGGTGTTCCCAGGTCCCACCAGTCTGTGGAGGTGAATTGGGTCCCATTAAAAATAATAACCCCGTGTCACTCATTCTTACCCCAACTTGCTCTTCAAAAATCTCAGCTTCTTGCCAAGTCCCTCTTCTACTCCCGAGAACTTTCTGGAAGGCCCCAGGAGTAAGCCTATCCCCGCTAGCCCCTGACATCATTTCTCAAACCCTGAAGACTTCAAAAATTCAGATGAGGTTGATTTTTATCAAGTGGAGAATGATTTCTGTTATTTCGTATTCTATTTTTTTCAGGAGCCCCCAAACACAACTTCTTGGGCCTCAACCTACTGCCAAGTTTTTAGTGAAACTCTAGATTTCCCCTTTCTAAGACCTGGTGGGCAACTCTGGGACAGTGCTGTTGGCAAAGTCAGGAGACCTACCCTCCTTAGAATCTCCATACCCTTCTGAGGACTAAAGCTCTGAGATTGGACTAGGTCTGCCTTCCCCAGAAGCCTCTTACCTCAGGATGAGTCTTTACCATCCCAGAAGCTCCCCCAGTCTCCCATGTATCTGCATTCATCAGAGAGCTCTGGCTCAGAGTCAAGCTGGGGCCCCTCAGTTTGCACTGAGATGGACAGAGTCACAGAAAAGCAAGGCATGCCGGAGTGGGATGGCAGAAGGGACCTAACACCCAGCTCTCAGAGAGGCCACCTGCCCCAGACAATCAATGACCCCCTTGAATGAGAGACTGGGCAGAGGAGTGCATGCCAAGTTTCCATGAATATGTCTATTTGAGACACCAAGACTCCATAAGGAGACAAGGAGCAAAGGACTGATACCTCTTCCATGGAAGAAAACACTTCTGAGCTCATGGGTCACTGCCTGGTGAGGGCAGGTCCAGGGGTTCCTGGGCCGTTGAAGGAAAGCACAGGATCACTTGCCTGGGTGTCAGCATGAAGGAACAGGGCACTGATGTGCCCACTGGCTTGCTTTGTACTTGATCTCGGTTCTCACTGTCCATTCTGCCGTGGTGGGGGCTGAGTCGGGAAGCAACCAGTTCCCAGCTTGGACAGAACCATGTTAGGAATGTGGCACTTTTAATAAACCTGGCTGGCGTAACTTTTCCTGTCTCCTTTTCACCTACTCGGTTGGGGTTGAGGGGCTCAATCTCACCAATGAGCTTCTCCCATAACAGACTTCCATTTGTGCTCAGCACAGACTCAGAAGCCCAGGGAACTTTTATATTTATTACAGAGAGAGGCAAGCATCCATTCTGCCTGTTTCCATTAACACAGACTGGCAATTAATGTGTTTGGTTCAAAAGCCTTCAAACATTTGTACATCCATTTTCACGTTTAAATGGCTCTGTATAACAGTCAAGCAGGTGGTTAACTATATGTATATTAAATTCATAGAGAAACTGGTAATTTTCAATTATAATTGTCAGTTCACAGTTTACATGATAAGAATTTTTTGAATAGACCCATTAGCTGATTTAGTTAGCCAGGGTTTTTATAAATCATGGTTTATTTGCTTATTCTACTTATAAAGGAGGAATTTTCAGTGTTCTCACATGAATCAATAAATATTTACTTTGGTCTTTATTCTGCCCAAATGCCAAGTTTGACAATGGATGAAATATCATTGGGCTTTCTTAAACAGCTGTTTGAATGCGGCTGTTTTATTAGTTGTTTTGTTTAGTATTATTACTCAGATAATGGTTTAAAAGTTTTATTCATTTGCTATTAATTTGTTTTTTATAAATAAAGTCAAAATAGGGCTGAATCGCAGTTCCTTGTAATTTTACAACATATTGTACTTTCCTGGTAATATGTTTTGACAATAGAAACTTCCAAGCCAATGAAAAGCTGTCCAATTTTTCTAAATGATATCCTTTAAAGCAAAACTCTGAAATAAATAGCACTGCCTTGTGCATAATAAAATTTGATGATTTTGTCACCATGGATAATATTTCTCTTTTCTAGGCAACAGAAATAATTTAAAAGCCTCTCATTTGGCTTTTATGGCACAAAAGGCAACGTAAGATACTAGTTCAGTGACGAGAAACTCAATGTCAGTCTGAGAAATACCTTCAACTTTCCCAACCCTTGTCCTTCCCTTGAGTCTGCCCCTGGATTTTTCCGTTAAAAGCATGATGAGGTAGGAACATGTAGGCCCCTAAGACATGATGAGGGGACTGTGAATGATTCTCAGGTGAACCCCACTGACTCCTAATTCACCGTGTCTGTAATGGGTACAGCCACCATCCTTCATGTCCTTCCTGCTGAGCTCAGTTCTCTCCTGTCTAGCCAGCCACCTGGGCACGAACCCCTCAAACAATGTAAGAAACAGGAGGCCCTCAATTTGTTTCCCATGGGTCCCACCAGGTATTTTTTGCCCTAAACATAAGGGCTGTATGACTGGACATTGCCAGTCGCAACTATGATGACTGATACCTTCAAGATGGGCACTCAGAGGCAAGACTCAGGGAAGCATCTCTCTGAGTTACTCAGCTTAGGGATGAACAGGTAACGAAGGAAAACATTAAAAAGAAGCATTGTATCTCAAATACCTGAAAAATATTACAAACAATTTTAATAACCCTTTTAATAATATTAAACCCATAATAATAAGTTTGAACAAACATAAACTTGCCATTCTCTTTCAAAAGTAACCTTCTAATGGTTCTGTCCTGCCAGTCCCTGAATAAAACACTCCTTGTGGGTGACATAAAACTTGACTACGAGTTAGGGTCAGTTACCTACTCCACTTGCAACAGTTCGGGAAGTGATCAAAAGGGATTTCTCTTCTCTTGAGTCCACTGAGGTTATCAGGTGGGATATTGTAGAGGAAATGTGATTCTCAAAATATATGTTTATGGGTAACTGAAGAACATTCCCTGGGAAGAGAAATAAGAGCTTGTTCTTTAAGACAGATCAAGTCAGAGAATTAGCCGAGAGGCAACATCCAACAGAATCAGAGACTGGGCTTTCACTCTGGATCTCTAAATATACAACCTTAGGCAAGTCATGCAACTTCTCTGGGCCTTGGTCTCCTTATCTGAAAAATGGAAATAATAGTACAATCTCAGTGGTTGTTTTGATAAATAGTGGGTAACATCCACAAAGTATAGATCCCATTAAAATATGGGGCCATAATGTCTGTTCAGTAAACCTTAGATGAATCTGGGAACATTCATTTCATTCATTCATTCACTTCAGGGATGAGATGAGTTAAATTGGATGCCAGGGAGATTGAACATCCAGATCCTTCTTCTTCTCTTCCCTGAACTGCCCCTACTACCCACTAATCCCAAGACTAACCCTCTATTATTCTCCCAAGACAGTTCTGGAGGGTCTAATGTGGCCACCACATGGGACCCTGGTGGCCAAATTCTACCAAGCACCCATAGCACTGCCAGTCAGAAGAGAAGTGGGGTCTGAGGGAGGACCTTGGGGAGAACTGTTTTTCATGTTTCTATAAATGACTTCAGCACAGCATTGAAGGTCAAGGCATTATCAGGAGGTGATACGCTATCAGTGTTGGGTAGAAAATGAGGGAAAAAAATAACACAACGGTCACCTTACATGAAGAAGTTTATCTGCAGCAAAAATTAAAGCTTTTCAAATACGTTCTTAATAATGTATCTAGATTTTTAGGATTACTGCAGGTATGATTCTGTATGGGTTAAAAAGCCCTCACCTCATTCTTTTTCAGCTTATTGCTGGAAACTTCAGGAAATAAACACCTGGGCATAGGTCAATTCTTGGGGTAGATTGGTGCTTGGCAAACCTGAATTTCCATTTAGTAACTCACTGTGTCAGTCATGAAAATTTTACATTATTTTCATTTTTAAAACCACAAAGTGTTTCTAGTTTAGAAAATAAGAATAAAGTAAAAACACTCCTACTCACCATCCAGTTTTTCATCACCCACAATTTCACTTTGTCTACTTTAGATATTTCTACTTACAGAAATCTAACATATTGGATAAAGTCAAAGCTCCTGTTATAGGTCTTTGATGCCTTCCCTTTTCAATCCTTCCTAAAGAAGACCATGGTACAAATGTGTGTGACTCTATCTTGTTCACGTTTTCATAATCCAACTCTGTCTCCCCTCCAGAAACAATATAGGGTGTGGTTGTGTGTGTGTGTGTGTATGTGTGTGTGTGTGTGTGAGTGTGTCTGTGCATGCTGATGCTATACAATAGTGCTATCACACTTTTATATACTTTTGTCCATTCTTTAGCATTCTTTATTCTGTTTTCAGGATTTATCCATGTTGACACATGTAGATCAGGTTCACTGCGTTCACTGTATATCCATATTTCATTGTAGGAATATACCATGATCAATTTGAAACGTATCTTTTGAGACTCCTTGTTTCCTATATCCTCACCAATACTTAATACTTGTCCAGTTTTCATTTTATGAAGTGATTCCCCATTATTTTTGTGCTCATTTCCACACTACTAGTGAGGTCCAGCAACATTTCTTATGCTTATCTCCATTTGGGTTTTATCTTCTGTGAAATCTCCTATTCCTACTCTTTGCCCATTTTTATTAACTATGTGTTTTTTCTTATTGATTTGATGAAAACCCAACTTTAAAGTTTGGGTAGAAATTAGATGCACAAGAACAGGAATAAAGACATCTAGCTAGAGGGGATTTCGTGGGTAAGTAGCAACCCATTTTTTTGAACAAATCATTTTTGCATTTATCTCATTTTAGCCTAACGATAATTCTGCAAAGTGATTATTATCATCATCTTTTCATACAGAAGGAAACCAAGGTTTGGAGAACTTAGGAAATTGTGTAAGGTTCTCAAATCCAGATCCATGTAAAACCCAGGTTTCATGATTTGCATAACCTTTTTCTCTTTCCATCCCACTGAACCACCTCCCAGGAGCTCACAAGTTCAAGCAAGAGGGACGTGCATGCAACAGTAACAGGCCAGTTGGTAGAGCCCAAGTCCCACCTGCTGGGCCTGGGCACAGGGGAGCTATAGCTGAAAAGAGGTACTCTAGTCAGAGGGCAAGGGGCTAGAGCCATCCTGAGCAGAATGGGCTGGTGGCACACAGGGAGCTCAGCCCTCTGGAGAATGAAGACAAGCTATTTGTTGGAGCAGTAATGCCTGAGAGGGTTTTAACAGTCTGTCCTTGTGAGGAGCTAAACAGAAAAACAAGACCAACTGCTCTTTTACTTGAGAAAATGAAAGTTTAGCAATGGGAAAGCACAGAGCTTAGGAACACCATTGCTCAGATGAGAAGGCCGGCAGAACCTGACCTTCTCAATAAATATTTGTTGAATGAGTGTATAAATGAAGGCAGAAAAGAAGAAAATATGTGCACAACATGGATAAGTGGCCCAAGGAAGGTCACTTTAACAGAGAGGACAAACAGATAAGGTTAGTATTGTTTTCTTTCAAGACTCCTTTCTTTGTCTTGGCTGTTTACATTACCATACAGGCACAGTAGAAAGGGGTCAAAGGGCCCCAACCTTCATTTTCCTTCTATTACACATTTGGACCTCTTCCCAGATATCTTCAGCACATTAAACAGACCTACCCACTATCTCCTGGCAGGGGGCTTCCAAGAGGACATAGGAGGTACTGGACAGATGATTGAAACAAATTGACCCATTCGATAGGGAAGGATATCCAGGCCTAGAGAGATCCAGGAATTTGCCCAAGGTCACAAAGCACAACTTCCTCTCTGGCCATTTTCTACTGCTAATACCAGAGTTTACCTTTAGTTTTTCTGGAGTTGAAACAGATTGAATGGCCATATGTTGAAAAAAAAAAAAAAAGAAGCAAATATACACCAGTGTCTCTCAAATCTTGAGCACTGATCCTTTCTAAAAGATGTCCCTCTGGAATATGTAACTGAGAAGTGTCACACAGGGAAGAGAACTGGCCTGATTCAAGTATGGGAAACATGTAATAATCCTTCACATCTGTTCAAGAATTAGGAGGTGACAAAGCCTTTTGAATCCTTTGTCTCAACTGGCCCCCACACAGTGTCCCAAGGACAACTTTCCCCTTTATACATGAAACCCATGATGCCCACAGATACTGAATGACCGTCCCATAGACAGTGTACCAAAGTCTACACTCAGCTGTTATGGTTCCAGCTAAGTTCTTCACAACATCCCATCAGGTGGGAAGACAGATATGCAAATAGACTGCCCTAGGCACAGTCACTGAATGCGATGGACACTCATTTGTTTATTCATTCATTCAATGTGCTCCATTGAGCAACTCTTGTTTGCCAGACACTGTGCTAAGCGTGCGAAGGTCCCTGCTGTTATTCAGTTTAAACGCTTTGATGTTTTTCAGTCATTTTGTCTTTTTATATAAACAAGGTACACTTGAACATAAAACTCTCCAAGGTAGCTGAATTGCCACCATTGAAAACACACCCCGTGGCTCCAAGAACACCAAAATATGTTTCCTAAGACCTGAGGTCTTAGGAACAAGCCTGGGATTTTCAGCGTCCAAAGCTCTTTCTCAACATGCATGGCATTTCTTATCACTCCATTAAAGCCACTACTTGTTGGTCAAATCATTCATACAACCAATCATGCAGTACTTTGGAGTTTGTTAACATAAAATGCAAATGTACTTGAAGAAGTAAAACATAACACTATGATCAACTCTTACCATGCCAACAGGGATCCGAGCTATTGCTTAAACTTGCTCATCACAATCCCCGGGGGTATGTGTTAGAAGGAGAGACTCCCAGACACCCAGGGGTCTTCTGACTCAGGTCTGCCACAAGGGGGTCTCTGGCACGTCCAAGAGCTTTAAGAAACTCTGCCTTAGACCACTTCAGCCAGTGTAAAATAAACTCTAGACACTGAACTTGGACTTTGCAGTTTTGAGGACTACTTGGAAGGAAAATACCAACTGGTGGTCAAAGTGCTGAAGTCAGTAGGGTGAGGGGACTGGATGGGTCATGTACTCAAGGTAAGACAAGGTAAGAGGTGAGGAGTGGGGGAGGACTGGCGAAGGGGGTGAGAAAGAGAAAAGGAGCCCTCGGATAAAGATTCAGGGTCAGAGAGGTCAGGAGATCAGCTCTGGGACAAGCAGCTCAGCTTGGCCCATGGGCAGGCTTTCCCAAATATGTGTGTTCATTGGCACAATGCAAGCCAGTTAGATCAAGCCCTCCTGACCTTGAGCTGCTCATAAACATAGGACCTGCTCAATGCCAACAGTAGGCATTAAGGAACTGGGTCAGCCCTTGATAATAATACATGGGCAACCATTCAGTGCTTGCTAGGAAACCCAAGCCCATCTGTGGCTTTCTCACACAAGCCTGTTCCTGTTTTGGCAATAGTGAGAAGAAGTGACCAGAAGGTGTTCATGAAGGCCATAAGGTGTCCATAATCTTCAAGATCCCTTGCCTGCTTCTTGACAGATGAAGTTATCAAAAATCTCCCTTGTCTCAGCCCTGAAACACCCTTTTAAATTTGAGTAACACTCAATGCTTATCATCCAAGAGCTGTAGCTGATGTATGAATTCCCAGGCTTGGCAACCCTGAGAAATTAATAAAAATAGAGTTTGTCTCATTTTAGGAACAAAAGCAGGGGATGATTTCAATTAATCAACTTTTTTTTAAAAATGTACCTGTTGCCTGTAAGGCTGCTAAGTAAGAATTTGGAATATGGAAGGGGGGGCAGGCAGGGAATCTGTTCATGGAACCCCCAAAATATACCCAATTTATCCACCATCTTTTACATTAAATCATCTGCAAATTACAGTTGATCCTTCAACAATGTGGGTTGGAGCTGTGTAGGGCCACTTGTCCGTGGACTTGTCTTAATAAATGCAGTACAGTACCATAAATACATTTTCTCTTCCTTAGGATTTTCTTAATAACATTTTTGTTTCTCTAGCTTACTTTATTGTAAGAATACAGTACATAATACCTATAACATAAAAAGATGTAGCGACTATTTATGTTTTCGGTAAGGTCAACAGCAGGCTATTAGTAGTTTAATGCTACACAGGCTTTCTACTGTCCCCAACTCCCATGTTGTTCAAGGGTCAACTGTATGTCCATACAAAGGATCTCACTTAATCCTCAGAGTGATACGATGAAGTAGAAAGAAATGGTTGTGCCCAATTCACAGAAGAGAAAACTGAGGTTCAGAGCGATTCCATGACTAGAATGAGAGATGAGGCCTTGGCTTACACTTGAGTTTGGTATTCTGATCCCAAAGAAAGAGATACACCGTGCCACATAACTTGTAAGATTTCCCAGAAAAACTAATGAGGGTGTACCAATAAGAGATACCTCCCAACTAGATCATGAAGGTAGGCAACTTCCCTTTTTCATCCTTGCCTCCTTAGAGCCTAGCACAGAGCTAAGAGAATGTTTGCTGAATGAATGAATGATTTAGCACAAGTTCAACCTTTTAATGACGGCAACCCTGGGTGATCTCTGAAAGCCATTCCTGTGTTTTAAGGCTTTTGATTCTTAAAAATTTTTTTTTTCAACGTTTATTTATTTTTGGGACAGAGAGAGACAGAGCATGAACGGGAGAGGGGCAGAGACAGAGGGAGACATAGAATCGGAAACAGGCTCCAGGCTCTGAGCCATCAGCCCAGAGCCCGACGCGGGGCTCGAACTCACGGACCGCGAGATCGTGACCCGGCTGAAGTCGGACGCTTAACCGACTGCGCCACCCAGGCGCCCCATTAAGGCTTTTGATTCTTTTAAAGAATCTCTTCTCAGGGCTTTAATCCCACCTGATCATTTGCCATCAGGGATCAGATCCAGAGAACCCTCCTCTGGGCTTTTCCCAAATGCATTCCAGTTCAACAATATCTAATTTTTCAAAACATCTTAACTGCATCTCAAAGGTATGTCCCTTGAGACATAAACAGACAACTAAGTCAGGCCACCAGAATGTCCGAGTAGGATGGTGTTGACAGGCAGACAACGAGATGAGTCCCTGGGCTATGGGGTGATGTCTGGGTGCCTTTGTCAAATCACCAGGTCCCGGGTAGGTGGTGGTTATGTGTACCTGAGAGTCAGCTGCAGGGTAACGCCTCAGCTTGCCTCCACCAAATCCCTCCTTGTGGGCTGGGTCCATAAAGCTGCTTCTGCCTGTGAAACCTAGAGAGAGAGAGACATGGTTTCAGTTCCTCCTTCCCTCCCTCGGTGGCTTACGGAGACCATCCATGGAGGAAGACAAGCTGCTCGTAACTCAGGACCAGACAGCTGCAGCATGACACATGGGCTTGAGCCTTAATTCTGCTAATTTCCAGTTTTATCACTTCTGGCCATTGCTATCACTTTTTCTGAGCCTCAGTGTCCCTGGGTGTGGAAAATAGAAAGATCGGAATGCTACTTTTGCCACTGCGTAGTCATGAAATTTAAGGGAAAGGCTCCATACTAACACTGCCCTGCACATTATAAACTTTTGGCAAATGTCAATTATTGTTATTTGGTATTTTTCACCCTTAAAGCCATTTTATTTTATTATTTTATTTTATTTTTTTATTTTATTTTATTTTATTTTATTTTATTTTATTTTATTTTTATTTTTATTTTTTATTTGAGAGAGAAAGGGAGAGAGTGAGCTAGCAGGGAAAGAGGCAGAGAAAGAGAGAGAGAGAATCCCAAGCAAGCTCCTTGCTCAGCACGGAGACCGATGCGGGGTTCCATCCCAAGACCCTGGGGTCATGACCTGAGCCAAAATCAAGAGTCAGCTGCTCAACCAACTGAGCCACCCAGGTGCCCCAAAGCCATTGTGTTTTTCTTTTTAAAAAAAAATTTTTTTTTTCAACATTTATTTTTGGGACAGAGAGAGACATAGCATGAACGGGGGAGGGGCAGAGAGAGAGGGAGACACAGAATCGGAAACAGGCTCCAGGCTCTGGGCTATCAGCCCAGAGCCCGACGCGGGGCTCGAACTCACGGACCGCGAGATCGTGACCTGGCTGAAGTCGGACGCCCAACCGACTGCGCCACCCAGGCGCCCCGCCATTGTGTTTTTCAAATTAAATGGATCGTCTGGCAAAGATCTGCTGCGTATCACTTAGACAACACCAACTCACGTGTGTGTGAGACATTTTTGCCCTTCACAGGCTCATAGAAACTGGTGATCTCTGAACATTCCCTCAGACAGCACCTCTCACTGTAGACCAGGCAAAGACACAGAGATCTCTCTGTACCATCCAGAATCACACCAGGGAGACGACCGGATTAGACATCAGGTTTTCTCATTCCTCACCTATGCTTGCTCTATTATATATACCATTTTCTCCTCTCCTGGGTCACACTCTCTTTATAGTGTCCAAGTAAATACCTCTCTGGAACCTAAAAATGCTATTGCTGGCAATAGAAACTGTTAAAGAAAAATTTATACGGCTCTTCAACCTTGCACTGAAAAAATTCTCTTACACTTGGGACGCATGGGTGGCTCAATCCTTTAAGCGTCTGACTCATGATCTTGGCTCAGATCATGACCTTGCAGTTTGTGAGTCAGGGTGCTGTGTCAGGATTTGCGCTGACAGCTCAGATCCTGCTTAGATTCTCTTTCTCCCACTCTCTCTACCCCTTCTCTACTCACGCACACAATATCTCTCTTTCTCTTTCTCAAAATGAATAAACTTAAAAAAAAATTTTTTTAATTCTCAAACTCTTAAAATCTAAGAAGGAAACTTCTAAAAAGTTTTAGCATCGATTTCAGGTTAGCAAAGCTCAAGAAAAAAAAAGAGGTATTTTCAGTAAGGTCTGAAGCTAGAGAATGTTCACGTCTTATTCCCCTGAGAGATCTTGTTTAGTAAGATTCTAATCCAATGTTTCGACCAAAGAGCCTTGTGACTTGATGATATCATTGGGAGATAAAATTCCTCTGTAGAGATCCTTCACTGAGATGAGATGAGCATATGCATTCCAATGTAAGTATTAGAACTTTTAGACACTATGCCCCCTTTCTCAAACTGCAGTGTTTTGGAAGCACCGTGATCCTACAGAGAGGACCCTTAGTTACAGACCCCAGGACCTGGAGGTCCTCTGCCCATGTATGAAGGTAATGTCTCTGTGAAGACAAGAGCTATGTCTGGCTTTTCACTACAGCATCTCCACAGCCTAAAGAAGCATCTATCAGATGGTGACTGGAAAAAAATACTTGCTGCTGTTACGGGTGCTTAGAGACAAGTTTTTGAATAGAGGACATCTATTAGACTTCTGATTTCTTGATAGAGTTTAACAGGTCAACAAGAACAGCAACAACGACAACGAAACAAGCAGGAAGAACTTAGTCTGCCAAGACTGGGCTTTGTCCTCTATTTGCTACTCGGCTGAGTTTGTTTTCCTGATGCCTTTACAGATTTCTGGAGCGTCACTGTTTGGGTGTGCCGCTCCTGCCTGTTTCTGGGTATCACGCTATTTCTAGGAATTCGCACAATAAGCAGGTTTTGGAAGAACACCAGCCTGTTCCCAGACTTCCCTTTTTCTGCTTGTTTTTTAGAATCCAGGTCAGTTTCTATCTGCAGGTCTTCCTGTCACCTGTTACTGGCTTTCGGCTTTGGTTTTCTCCACGGGACACAGCACAGACATTGTAACCGGACCACTCTCTGGCTTAAGTCACTTCTTGTCGCATTGTGGAAGGCGACCAGCTTGACTTTCCCAGCAGAAGGGATTGGTGTCGACTCAGGAAACCTGCACCAAGTTCCCAAGGATCTAATCTTTGGGAAGAGGTTAAGTCTTTAACAGAGAAAACAGACACAACACAATGGCAGGCGATAAAACAGGGTTTATGTTAGAAACGGATTCCAGGGGCGCCTGGGTGGCTCAGTCGGTTGAATGTCTGACTTTGGCTCAGGTCACAACCTCGCTGTCTGTGGGTTCGAGCCCTGCGTCGGGCTCTGTGCTGACGGCTCAGAGCCTGGAGCCTGCTTCCGATTCTGTCTCCCTCTCTCTCTGCCCCTCCCCCGTTCATGCTCTGTCTCTCTCTGTCTCAAAAGTAAATAAACGTTAAAAAAAAAAAAAAAAGAAATGGATTCCAATATAAAACAAATCTATTGGTGCCGCAGTATTCACAGAAAAAAAAAAAAAAATGATCCCGTGGTCTAGGTGACAAAGAGAAACCTGTCAGATTCAGATCTCAGATGGGATGGGAGACGAGGTATGGAAGAAATGAGTGGGGGGGGGTGTCTAGACACTTAAAAAGTGACCTTGTTTCCAAGCTTTTCGATAATGGTGCTCTGGTTTCACAAGCTCCCATCTAACTGCCCCAACCCCGCCATTTCTGCCCTTTGGCTGCATGTGTTGGCACAAAGTGGTCCCCACTGGCTTCTGGCGCCCAGTTACTCAATAGAAAGTACCTTGTACGTGTCAGGTACTGTTCTAGTTGCTGTAGAGACGAAAACAACCGTGGAGCTTATGGCTCCTTCAGGTGATAAAATGAGCAAATAAATGAGCAAATAAATACCTGAAGAAATGCAAATGATAGCTGGTAATTAAAAGGAAATACACAGGAGGATGGTAGAGATGGTGGCCCTTTAGGGGTGGCCTCATTTATTTATTTATTTTTTCAACGTTTATTTATTTTTGGGACAGAGAGAGACAGAGCATGAACGGGGGAGGGGCAGAGAGAGAGGGAGACACAGAATCGGAAACAGGCTCCAGGCTCCGAGCCGTCAGCCCAGAGCCCGACGCGGGGCTCGAACTCACAGACTGCGAGATCGTAACCTGGCTGAGGTCAGACACTTAACCGACTGCGCTGCCCAGGCGCCCCAGGGGTGGCCTCATTTAGATGAGGACCAGGGAAGGCCTCTGTAAAAGGATGGCATGTCAGCCAAGACGGGAATGACGATAAGCCAGCCGTGGGAGGGCTTGCTGGGAGAGTATTCCTGGCAGGAGCAGGTGCAAAGTTCTTGAGATGGGAAAGAGCTTGGTGGAGAGCAGTGGGCAAAAGGAAATGGAGAGCAGAGGGGAGGAGCCCAGAGAGAAGCAGGAAGGCGGTCAGTGGAGCAGTTCCCCCCACCCCTCGGACACAAGTAGGGCCCTACATTCCTGTAACTCAGGTCAGCTAACAGAGTTTCTGCTGTGAGGATGACTCCTGACACCTCAGAGGACATGACTAGCCAGTGAGGTCTCAGTGAAAGATGAAGATCAAAAGAAAATGAAGTACAAGGATTTCTAAGTGGTGTTTGTTTGTTTGTGGCCCATGGAAACTAAAAATTATTTGAACCCTTTAAGGGGTGCCTGGGTGGCTCAGTTGGTTAAGTGTCCGACTTCAGCTCAGGTCATGGTCTCACAGCCCACGAGTTCAAGCCCCACATCAGGCTCTGTGCCACCAGCTCAGAGCCTGGAGCCTGCTTCAGATTCTGTGTCTCCCTCTCTCTCTCTGCCCCTCTCCCACTCATGCTTAGTCTCTCTCTCTCTTTCTTTCTCTGTCTGTCTCTCTCTCAAAAATAAATAAACATTTAAAAAAATTTTGTTTTAATTGTTTGATCCCCAAATAGCAACACTCCCCCTTAAATCTGATGAATCTTCAAACTCTGGAAAGTTCCTACATCTGGATCTCTTACTAAAGCTAATGGAATATAAAACTGGGCCTGAAAGAAAAGAACTTGTTTTTTGGTGTCCTGTAAAGTGGCAGGAGAATGTCATAGGAAAAGCATGAACTTGGCCATGCTGGGTTCTTTAATTGCTGTGTGACTTTGTACAAGTTACTTAACCTCTCTGAGCTTGATTCCTCTGCCTTTCTATAGAATCCTCACACGGTTTGGGGAGGATTAAATGGGATAATCCTGGAGGCTCTGCTGACATCGGTTTCGGCTCCTCCCCTCTCCCTCCCCCACTAGGTAGACAACAGGAGAATGGAGTTCAAGAGAAGACAGAAGCTATTTAGTAAACAGAAGAAAGGGTGAAAAGAAGGGCAAGGAAGACCAGGAAGATGCCTGATTCAAACACAGAGGGCGCTGTGGCCTTCAGTGATAAACCAATTTCTGCAGGCCCATGGACCTCGTTCACAGTTTTGCAACCCTCTCTCGGAATTCTCTAGAGAGCCAGATTACAGTCTGCACAGGAGAAGGCACGTGAGTCGACTTTGAGCAGAAGCTGCTTTCTGACCCTCCCCCTGGCCCCGCCCGCAGCGTTACTCAGTTTGAGGACCCGATTGGGCTCCGCACCGCCTGGGGCAGTCTCTGAAAGCTCAAGTTTAAGAATCTGCGGCCCTGGGGCATCTGGGTGGCTCAGTCAGTTAAGCGGCCGACTTCAGCTCAGGTCATGATCTCGCGGTCCGTGAGTTCGAGCCCCGCGTCGGGCTCTGTGCTGACAGCTCAGAGCCTGGAGCCCATTTCAGATTCTGTGTCTCCCTCTCCCTGACCCTCCCCCATTCATGCTCTGTCTCTCTCTGTCTCAAAAATAAATAAACATTAAAATAAATTAAAAAAAAAAAAAAGAATCTGCGGCCCTGTGAGTTCTGCTGCTGCGGGGCTTTCTGGGAACCCCCCACAGGCTCAGCGCCGGCCTCAGGGCTGGAGTGCTGGGGACTTTCCCATCCCGTCTTCTGGGAAAGAGGCCAGTTCCCAGCACCTGGAGCCAGTGGGGAGGATTGCTGATCACCTTTGTGCCGTGATACACACCATTGGCGGCGACTTAAAAGCCAATTTCTGACAGCCCCCAAATCCCCCACCACTGATTTCCACTTTAGCCTATTCACTCTAGGAAGTAGAAGAGAAAATTAATGGGCAACCGCTCTGTGTTCGTTGGACTAGGCAAGACAGCACAATTACACCCAGCCCAGGGCCACACTGGGCAAAGTAGACACACAGACTCGTTGCTCTTAATGAAACCCCAAGGGAGGCGTCTGGGAAACTCCCTAGAAAGGAGTGCTCTAACAGGAAGTGGCTTCTTAGTATTTTGTTATGGCAGAAAATGCCTCTCTAATCTAAAGCTTCCTGACTCTTGACGAAAGCGGTCTTTAAACGAAATCATAAGAGAGGGAGACATGTAAGTACCAGCTACTCAAAATGGCATGTTTGTGTTAAGAAGTGAGTTCTCTCCTTCTCAATGAAGTCTCCAATGGATGAAAGCCACAAATGGCATCTGCCAGGCTGAGTCCCACTCATGTCCTTTGTTTAAAAAAAAAAAAAAGAAAAATCTCATAGTGGTCACAGACCACAGACACAGCACGCCCACACTGAGCACCGTGTGTGTGTGTGTGTGTGTGTGTGTGTGTGTGTGAGCATGATGGCATGGCTGGGCCCAGTTCCAAAGGGTCATTTGTGTCTGAGACTGTGGATTTGAAAAATCCACACTGAGGGGCGCCTGGGTGGCTTGGTCGGTTAAGCGTCCGGCTTCGGCTCAGGTCATGATCTCACGGTCCGTGAGTTCGAGCCCCGCTTCGGGCTCTGTGTTGGCAGCTCGGAGCCTGGAGCCTGCTTCGGATTCTGTGTCTCCCTCTCTCTCTGCCCCTCCCCTGTTCATGCTCTGTCTCTCTCTGTCTCAGAAATAAATAAACATTAAAAAAAAAATTAAAAAAAAAAAAAAGAAAAATCCACACTGAGTTCAGTTCCCCCCCGAATGGAGGAGAAACAGAACAGCACTTTCCTTTGGCTTTTTCCTGGAATACCCAGGATGAGCACAAAGAAAGTCTTGGAACAAAGGATCCAAACCAATAATATATGGGTTTATTCCAACCAAATCCCCTATTAACTAGTGTAAGAATATCCATTAGTTCTAGAACTCTGCAAAGTTCCACCAAGAGGCTTCATTTCTTTTTTTTTTTTCCAACCTTCAATTGTTTGTGCTTTTGGGGGACAGAGAGAGACAGAGCATGAACGGGGGAGGGGCAGAGAGAGAGGGAGACAGGGAATCAGAAACAGGCTCCAGGCTCTGAGCCATCAGCCCAGAGCCCAACGCGGGGCTCGAACTCATGGACCGCGAGATCATGACCTGGCTGAAGCCGGATGCTTAACCGACTGCGCCACCCAGGCGCCCCCAAGAGGCTTCATTTCTGCTGAAACTATCCACCCCTCCTGCTCTCCTGCCTGCCTCTCCTCTCCCAGCTAACGATCTTTCACTCAAAGACTAAAGAAGCTTCCAGATGACAGAGCCACACGCACAACTCCGTATGGAAGAGCCACTTAGGAGATTAACCTCATGCCCAATTCTTTCTGACCTATGACAGTCTTCATCTCTCTCCTAAAACGAAGGAGCCGATGAAAATGCAAACAGTTCTCTTCTTTTTCTAAAGGGCTAGTCATGAGAAAGTACCAACCCCAATTGTTTGTGCTCAAGGAGTTGGGTTGGGTTGGGTTGCCAAAAATAAAAATGTATGTGTGTGTGTGTGTGTGTATGTACATGTATGTGTGAGAGTCATGAGGGCACAGGCATGGCTTCCTTATGACTTTCCAGGGCATCCTCTGGGGCTGGAGGCTAGTGGGGGCTTCCTGTTCACATGCAGAAACTATCCAATGTTCTCTTCCTAGTGAGGTCTGCACACCCAGCAGTCACTGGGTGTGCCACCATCCCCTTTCATCAGCCAGAAAGCACAAGACGGAAGAAGAAACGGGCAGTGAGGAGTAATCGCAGGGACAAGGGGTCCCTATTGCAACTTCCCTCACTCAGGCACAGTCTCTGAATGACTTCTCCTGCTGCCCACACTCAAAGTCTGTTCACCAAGGCCCAGTGGAAGCTCTGAATGGCATTGTTTCCTGCACTGGGGGTGTGCCGCAGTCAGTCACATCAAGTGCCCCCTTACGGCCAGAAGGCACCAGGTCACCACAGAGCATATGAATAGAGCAACAGAGAACGATCTGTTAATGACCAGACACCTAGAGGAAACAAAGATCAAATATCTTGCTCACGCCCCCCAAAGAACAGAAAGTTACTCTCCTTTAACTATGCTCAGCACAGGTGTGGTGTTCCAGAGGGAAATTAAACCTAGACCCCAGGTCCTGTCCCACTTGACTTCATCATGAGGTCATGGGCTGTGCAAGCTGTGGGGAGAGATTTGTTGACAAGGACGTGATCAGAATGTATGACCAGGGCCATGGGAGTCAGAAACCAGTTCAGTTCAATAAGCCTTCACTGAATGTCTACTAAGTATCAGGTCCTGTGTTGGGTGCTAGGTATGCAGAATTCATTCAGACAAGGGGCCTGCCCAAGAGGATGTTACAGTTTCATCCAGAAAATGGGCGTGAGCACATAATCTGGAGATCGGTGCTAAGATAGAACAATACTGGACTAATGCCGGTGTTTAACGAAAGCTTCCTGGAGAGTGTCATACCTGAGTTAATACCTGAATGATGAGTAAGGCCTGGCCTGGTGATCACCAATGAAGGGAACATTGTGGGAAGAGGCAGCGTTGTAAATAAAGGTCTGAAAACTTGGGAGACTTACAGAGAGCTTGGTATTACAGAATCATAGCACATGAGGTGAAGAAATATGGAGCTGGCGAGGTGGACAGACAGGTCAGAGCATAGGCAGGCGTGGTCAGATTTGCAATTTAGGGTGTTGTTGAGACTTAATTGTAGCAGGTAGGTTTAAAAGAGGCAAAGAGGAAATCAGGGCACTATGGGACTATTCGAGGTGATAAATGTAACAAATCTACCCAGGTCTACCTGGATACAAGCCATTGACAATGGCGCTTTGAATTTCAGGAAATCACACATAAATCTGGATGTGTTCTAGATTAAGGAATCCAATTAGTGAGGGTACCCACTGCCTTGGGGAAGAAACTACCCAAGCATCATGATGAATGGCACTCAGTAACCTATAATTGTACAGAATCGGGCCATGTCAATTACTCACCCACAAAGGTTGATTCAACTAGTGTGTAGGAGAGAATAATCTGTTCCCATGGCCTATTACTAATGAGCCAACAAAGGCATCATCCATGGCCAGGGTAAGTGGGAGGAAAGTCTATTTTAAACCCAGGGTAAAGGCTGACATAGGGAGAGGATTAACTGGGTTTCACAAACATAACAATATTTCCATAAAATGAGAAGGAGTCAAAGAACTCTCTGATTGGGTGATTATCAGTTACCTGAAGCGTTTTTCTTTTCTTTTCTTTTTTTGGTGGAAAAGTTATTCTAAAAAGTGTTCTCCTTTCTTTCTCCATCTGCCCACCCACCTCTCATTTTTAGAGGACCAGTATCGACCCTGATGCTCAAGGAGTGATAAGTAACAAGGCCTCTCATGAGTGAACATGGCACTCTTACCCTGAGCCATTCTTTTCGTCTGGCTTTTCTTTATTTTAGGCTCCCAAAAGTACTCTAAAATACTGTTTTGGAAAAACACTCGCTGTGTGTTTCTCTTTACTCTCACAGTACTACTGTACTCGGAACACTTCACTTCTGACCCTTCAGGTCACCAAATGAGGGAGGGCTTTCCTATATGTCGAGCAATCCTCTGTGACACCAGCTGGGCATCCTATAACTCAGTTCAGTTCTGACACTGGAGTTAGCGTCAGATCCCACAAGTTAAGGGCTCAATCCTATAAAGATGTCCCTCCTTTCAGGGGCACCTAGGTGTCTCAGTCGGTGAAGGGTCTGGCTCTTGATATCGGCTCAGGTCATGATCTCTCTCTTCATGAGATCGGGCCCCGCATCAGGCTCTGTGCTGACAGTGTGCAGCCTGTTTGGGATTCTCTCTCTCCCTCTTTCCCTGCCCCTCCCCTGCTCGTGCTTTCTCTCTCAAAATAAATTTAAAAAAATAAAATAAACATTAAAAAAAAGTCCCTTCAGACACAATCACAGTCCTAGGTTGTCAACTTCTGACAAACTGGCTGTAAATCAGAGGTCCTAGGCCCCCCTCCTTGGGTTCACTAATTTTCTGGAATGGCTCACAGAACTCAGGGAAACATTATGTTTACCAGTTTATTAGAAAGCATATAATAAAGGATACAGATGAACAGCCAGATAAAGAAATTCACAGGACAAAGTCCAGAAGGGTCCTGAGTGCAGAAACTTCTGTTCCTGTGGGGTTGGGGTAAATGGATGGGGTAAATCCATCCCAGCACATGGATGTGTTCATCAAACCAGAAGCTCTTCGAATCCTCTACTTTGCGTATTTTTATGGAGGCTTCATCATGTAGGCATTATTGATCATTAACTCAATCTCCAGTGCTACTCCTCTTCCCAGAGGATAGTTTGTGGGGCTGACTATTCCAAGCTTCTAGTCACCGCTGGTGTTTCTGGTGACTCCATCTTGAAGCTATCTGGGAGCCCACCAAGAGTCACCTCATTAGAACAAAAGACACTCAGGGCGCCTGGGTGGCGCAGTCGGTTAAGCGTCCGACTTCAGCCAGGTCACGATCTCGCAGTCCGTGAGTTCGAGCCCCGCGTCAGGCTCTGGGCTGATGGCTCAGAGCCTGGAGCCTGTTTCCGATTCTGTGTCTCCCTCTCTCTCTGCCCCTTCCCCGTTCATGCTCTGTCTCTCTCTGTCCCCAAAATAAATAAACGTTGAAAAAAAAATTTTTTTTTTAAAAAAATAAAAAAAAAAAAGAACAAAAGACACTCTGATCATCCAGAAAATGCCAAGGGATTTAGGAACTCTGTGCCAAGAAGCAGGGGGTTCATGTACATAGATGTACATACATATATTTTTTCCTAATTGCTCACAAACCTCCTATAGCATCTTTTAATCTTTGTTCTTACCAGTCAAAGAAAGCCAATTTTTCCCCCAAAACCTGATTTTTTTACATTTTATTTATCTATTTATTTTGGTGAAAAGCACACATGTAACTGGGAATGTGTTAATAGCCATATCAGCCAGATCGATAGGACCCAAGAACAACTCCATCCTTTGGTCAACTTGGTAAAGAAATGGGCACACCGTATAACAAGGAGTCTAAGGCACTTTATCTAAAGAAATCTTCTTTTGTTCAGGGAAAACAAGAACAACCACCATGGTGGTTGTCTACCTGAATCCAAAAGTTACCTGACTCATCAGTTTTGCTCAATCAAGAGGTGCCTTATACACATGGCCCACACGCCCCCTGCTTAGCAGGAATGTTCCGTTTGTCATGATTCTTTAGTAACCTCCAACAGAACACCAACATGCCTTGACTATGCCGCACAACCAGCACTGTAGAAAGGAGAGCATTCCCAGGGATTACAGTCATGACGGAGTCGGGAGGGACCCGGTTAGTCACCAAGCATGCTGCCATTTTGAATCCTGAAGAAATCTTCCTGTCCTTGTGGCAAAGTCGCCATTTCCTGGTTGTCAGCCACATGCCTGCTCTGAGCTTTGCCATTCATCATTTGGGTGTTGGTGTCAGAGTAAGGAAGTGACGGAGATGATGTCAGACTTGTAAGGAATTTTCAATGGTGGACTCTCAAATGTAGGGCTCTGCCTAACTTAAAAAATCAGTATAGAATTTGCAAACTCAATCACTGTACTGTGCACCTGAAACAAATACTATGCTGTATGTTAACTAACTGGAATTTAAGTAAAATCTTGGAAAGAAAAAAAAAAAAAAATTAAAAAAAAAAAAGAATTTGGCAACTCCATTAAATTTTCTCTTTTTGGAGCATCTGATATCTTCTCACTGCTGTGTGGAGTGTCAAAAGAAGTAGACCACAGAGACACCATGAAATACCATGTCTCAGTAATACTAACTAACATTCTGTGGGATCATACGTGTGCTGCCCATCACGTAGGAGTTTATAGCTATTAACTCATTTAACCCTCATGAAGGCTCTACAGTGTTACTATCATTTTGCCCATTTTATGGACAAGGAAACTGCGTGATAGAAAAGTTAACGCACTTGGTTTGTGTGCCGTCCCTGCCATGCCCCAGGTATCACCTGAAGAAAGTGCCCCATCATCTGAAGCCTCTATTTTCTCAAGGGGGATAACTGGATAATTCCACTTACTTCATTGGTCTGCTGTCAGGATTAGAAGTTCATGCATGTAAAGGGAACGGCATGGTGGTTGGGACCCGAGTGTTGAGCCCTCAGTGTATTAGCTAATGCTACTACCATTTCCAGCTACCCTTCCCAGTATGCCCAGTTCAATCATTAAGTAGCTAAATTCCAGGTGTCCCATAGCTGGGCCTCCAACCTGTGCCTGCTCCCCATAGGGTCTATCCCCTGTGACTTCCTATACAAGCTTGTGTGTGAAACCACTGCCTGTTTTCTCTGCCCATGTTCCACATGGCTCAGCTCAGCGATCACATGGGCATCAGGCAGTGTCTTAACATCAGCTCACATGGGAGGGTGGGCCCCTTAAAAAAAAACCTAAAAGAAATTCCAAAGGCTGTATTTTAAGTTGCACTGTCTCCAAACTCAAGCTGTAAATTTGATAACCCTCTTCTGCAGCTGAAGCTGCTCCAGAATGACTCCCATGTCCCCCAAATATAATTTCCTGCCCCCAGAGAGACTATATTTTAAGTACATGTATGCCCCAAATACTCCCCAAATTTCTTGAGACTCCATCCAGCCATTTTCATATGATGATAATATATTTCACTTGTTTCAGTTTATTATTTGTATAATACATACGATAAGATTAGTACACATACATTATAGATCTTCTGACACAAGTTACTGATGTTTTTAAATCAAGAGGCATATGCAGGACATATTAAGTGATACTTTCAAACTCACCATTTTGATGAGACCCCGTAGACTTGGCCTGAGGTCTGGCACTTGACCAACCTGATTCTCAGGTTCCTCCTCTGTCCAGTGGGAATAAAAACTGTAATTGTGCAGACTTCCTGAGGGCCTACTATGTGTACTGTTCTATAGTACTATTCCATAGGTTTTGTGCATATTAAATTATTTAATCCTTTCAATAATTATATCTTATAGCCACAACTATTATTTCCCATTTTATAGACAGGGATACTGAGAGCTAGATTTTAGAGTTCTGTTAGTGGGGCAGCTCATTTTTTGCACCCAGTAGGTCTATACACTTGGTCACCACATCCTTTTGTATCACATTTAATACCTACCCAGTTGAGGGACTCAAATGGACCTTCGTATATATCCAAACTATATCATGTTTAAAATTAAGGCATTGCATTAACAGTCTGAAGGCATGGGATTGTGTAATTAAGAGCCCCAAACTAGAAAATTTTATACTTTAAAAATCAAGAATATATGTTTGAGACATAATTTCCAGTCACTTTGAGTCCCTTGTAAAATTTTTCAGTAGGGTTAATGGAGAACAGAGAGCTGGTGACAGAATCCTGCTTAAAAATTCCACAGTGAAGTTTATAAAGACCCTACGTTAATTCTTCCAAATATAGTTACTTAAAAATACCTTTTTTTCCCCTGTAGGCATATTTTTCATCCAATTTTATTTCACTGTAATTATCTGTACACCACTCTCTTTAAAAATAACACTCCCCTTATTGATTCCAACGCACTTTGAGAAAAATCAGAAATGACTATTTTTCCAAGCAGTGAATTTTGCAAAACAATAAGGGATCAAGTACCTTCAATATAAAATTTAAAATGTAAACTGAACCCATAGAAAACTAGCTATTTGGCTTGTCTGCCTGAGAGGGAGCCAGTCTCATTTTGAAATACATTACTCGATTTTCTTCAATACTTTAAAATAAAAATTGTAAATATAGGCAAATTCAAAGATATATATATATGCAGATATACATACATATATATACGTAAATGAAATATACATACATTAGAAATATTTTGGTACTATATATACATATATACATATAGTACCAAAATATTTCTAATGTCTTCATTCTGTGCCTTGAATCATAGCTATCATTCATTTCACTTAAATATAAGCATGCATAAGCATGTTTTTTTCAATTTTACCTTCATTTATTTCTTCACGGATGCTTTTCTTTAAGATCTGTGTTTCTGTCCTATATTACTTTCTTGTGTGAGATCGACTGATTTTTTTTCTTCAAAAGTCTATTCTTAAATGTACCAGAGGATCTAAGACAACACTTCATTCTAGCTCTAGATAGCAACAGATGCTATGACAGGGAATCTACATGTTTAAGCAGGAATGGAACTATAGATCACCATTACCTCAGGCGTAAGGAATAGTTGACTTTTTGCCAGATTTTTAAATTTCACTGTGGCCAGGGGGCCCTTCCCTGTGGCCTCTGCTTTTAGCTCCTTGAGTTTCTTCTGGTCCTCTTGCTGTTTCTATTTATTTATTTATTTATTTATTTATTTATTTATTTATTTATTCATTCATTCATTCATTCAGTCAGTCATTTTCAGAGAGAGTGTGCCAGTGCGAGTAGAAGGGAGGGGGAGAGGGGGAGAGAGAGAGAGAGGGAGGGAGGGAGAGAGAATCATAAGCAGGCTCCATGTTCAACACAGAGCCCAATGCAGGGGCTCAATTCCATGACCCTGGGATCATGACCTAAGCTGAAATCAAAATTTGGATGCTTAACTGCCTAAGCCACCCAGGCACTCCTTAAAGTTTATTTATGTATGTATGTATGTATGTATTTATTTATTTATTTATTTAGAGAGAAAGAGAGTGTGAACAGGAGAAGGGCAGACAGAGAGAGAGCGGGAGAGAGAGAATCCCAAGCAGCTTCTGTGCTGTCAGCATGAAGCCCAATGAGGGGCTCGATCTCATGGATCCCAAGATCATGACCTGAGCCGAAATCAAGAGTCAGACGCTTCACCAACTCAGCAACCCAGGCACCGCCCACCTTCTGTTTTTGTTTGAATTTCCTCGTCCATCTCCTCGGCCTGCTTCTTGGGCTGCTGCAGGGGCTTCGTGTTACCCTCCCGACTGGACATGGGGCCTGCTGCCCCTTTCCTAGAGACTACAGCCAGAAACCTGAACTATATTACGTTTCTTTTCTCTAAAGAACTTCCTTAACTTTCCTTGCAAAACAGGTTTACTGACAGTAAATTCCCTCAATTTTTGTCTGAGGGAGTCTTTCTTTTCCCCTTGGACTTTGAAAGAGAATTTTGCAGGGCACAAAGTTGTGAGTCGGTGGGTGTTTTCCTCTTGACAGGTTCAATATTGCATTCCTTATTCACTTGTGCAGTTTCTGAGAGGGCAGATGTAATTGTTACTTTTGTTCCCCCGCAGGTAAGGTCTCTTTTCCCTTTGGCTCCTTTTTCTTTGATTTATCTGAATTTATTTCCTTATCTTTGATTTCCTGTAGTTTGAATAGGATATGCTTTCATATAGTTTCGTTTTTTCTTGTTTGTTCATTTGGGTTTCCTGGCATTTATTCTTCTTGGTGTTCTCTGAGCTTCCTGGATCTGTAGTTTGGTGTGGCATATTAATTTGGGGGAATTTCTCAGTCTTTGTAGAATTAAATATTTATCCTGCTTCTTTCTTTCTCTTTCTTTCTTTCTTTCTTTCTTTCTTTCTTTCTTTCTTATCCTTCTGATTTTCTCATTACATTTATGTTACACCTTTGCAGCTGTCCCATACATCTTGCATGTTCTGTTATACAGTTTTTTTCTGTCTTTGTTTTTTTGTTTGTTTGCTTGCTTTTCAATTTTGGAGAATTCTATTGATATATCCGCAAGCTCAGAGGTTCTTTCTTCAGCCACATCCAGTCTGTTAATAAACTCAACCAAAAGCATTCTTCATATCTGTTAAAGTGCTTTTTTTCCTTTTAAAAAATGTTTATTTATTTTGAGAGAGAGTGGGGGGGGGAGAGAGAGAGAGAAAGAGAGAACATGTGCTGGGTAGGCGCAGAGAGAGAGACAGAGAGAGGGGAGAGAGAATCCCAAGCAGGCTCCACACGGTCAGCACAGAGCTCAACATGGGGCTCGATCCCACAAACTGTGAGATCACGACCTGAGCCAAAATCAAGAGTTGGCCACTCAATTGACTGAGCCACCCAGGTGCCCCAGTCACAGTGTTTTTTATCTCTAGCATTTCTCTTTGTCTCTCTTTGGATTTTCATCTCTCTGCATACAATGCCCATGTGTTCTTGTGTGCTGTCTACTTTATCCATTAAAGCCTTTAGCATAGAAATTATATGTGTTTTAAATTCTCAGTCTAATAATTCCAACATCCCTGCCATGTGTGATTCTGATGCTTCCTCTGTCTTTTCAAACTGTTTGTACATTTTGTCTTTTAGTATGCCTTGTAATTTTTTTCCTCTTTTTAAGTTTATTTTATGTATTTTGAGAGAGAGTGTGTGTGTGTGCATGTGTGTGTGTGTGTGTAAGCAGAGGAGAGGCAGAGAGAAAAAGGGAGAGAGAGAGAATCCCAAGCACTGTCACTACAGAGCCCAATGCGGGGCTTGAATGCACAAACCATGACCTGAGCCAAAACCAAGAGTTGGATGCTTAACCATCCAAGCCACCTAGGCACCCCTGTAATTGTTTCTTGATAGCCATACATGATGTACCAAGTAAAAGGAACTGCTGTCAATAGGCCTTTAGTAATGTGATCATGAGTTATAGGGGGAAGGGAAGTGTTCTATAGTCCTCTGATTAGGTCTCCAGTATTTTAGTGAGCCTGTACCTCTGGCCTGGACTGTGGACTTCACAAATATTTCTCAGTACCCCCCCCCCCACCACCACCTTTGGTGGCATAAGATGGCTATAGTGGTCTGGAGTTGGGTATTTCACCTTCTTCAGGTCAGGTAAGCTCTGGTAACATCCCAGCATGTTGGCTCTGGTTAACTAGTTCCTCTTGAGAGCAGTCCTTGTTAAGAAGAACAGAGTGCTCTGGCGTATTTTGAATGGTTCCTTTCCCACTCCCTGCTTGAAGCATGTGGGGATTTCCCACCCCCCACCCCCACCCCCCCAGTATTCTCTGTGAGAACCTGCTCAAGCTCCTGGAGGTAAAACTCACAGAAACATGAAGACCCCCCTGTGACTAGGTGCCCCTATCAGACTTGTCCACGGTGAGCTCCCCCAATTCATCAATGAGAGTTCAGGTTTCCTGCCAAGCACTGGTTCCTTCCAAGGTTTCTGCTCATGCATTTATGCTCTAACAAGCTGGCATTCTCTGTATTTGCCTGTTGGTCTCTTCACTTTGGGGAGCAGTGGTTTGCCCTGTGACCTCACATCTCTCACACATCTAAGAATTGTCCATTTTTTCAGTTGGGTTAGTGTTTTACTTGTTATTAAGATAAAGTGGCAATTCTAAGCTCCTCACATGCAGAATCAGAAACTGAAAATCTCTCCCAATATTTTGCTCTCTTTGCCTTAACGATCTGCATTCGCCGTACTTACATGAGTTCTTTTTGCCACATCGCTAATTTGATTTTCATACTCTTCACTGTTCTTTGGTGTTCCCAATGTATTTACTTTTTAAATTTCTTTCCATGTTCTTATTAAGGTATAAATTTTCCCTTTTTAACGTAGAATTCTGCATGTCAACAAACAGTAACGTAACTAACACCACCATCAAGTTATACAACATTCCATAATCCCCCAAATGTGTCCATGCTTCTTGCCAGTTAGCTTAACCCTCATCTACAGGCTCTGGCAACCACTAATTGGCTCTTCGTCTCCATAGTTTTGCTCTCTCCAGAATGTTATCTAAATGGAATCATACAGTATGTAGACTCTGTCCTCTTTCACTTAGCATTATACAGTTGAGATTCACCAGTGTTTTGCATGTATCAATCACTTGTTCCTTTTTATTAATGAATACTATTGCATTTTATGGCTGTGCTAGTTTGTTTATCTACTTTCTGGTTGAGGGACACGTGGGTTTTTCCAGTTTGGGGCAATTACAAACAAAGGTGCTATGAAAATTCACGTGTAGATTTTGTGTGAATAGGTTTTCATTTTATTTAGGTAAATCTATAGCCCATTTAAAATTGAGCTGGTTGTTTTCTTACTATTGAGTTTTGAGTATTCTTTAAATATCCTGGGTAGAAGGTCCTTTATCAGACATGTGATGTGCACGTATTTTATCCTAGGCTGGAGCTTGTCTTTTCATTTTTAAAATCTAATTTATATTTGAGTTCAGTAATAACTGTTTGTGGCTTATGTCCTTAGATCTGGAATTTTTTAAGATCTTTTTTATTTAACTGCTTTATCATTTCATATGGAGCCAATTTGCATTTTTATTCTTACTAAATTGCTCTGGATAGCACAAAGCGATTGCTAAAAATTGTCTTCCATTCCATATTTTTTTCTAGCTTGGCATCCTTTTATTTTTTCAAATCATGGTTTTGTTTTTCTGGGTTTTTTTTTGGGGGGGGGGCTTGCACACCCTTGCCCCCATCCCCACGCAAAATACCTCTTCACCTGAAAGACCTCAAGCAGATTGATTTGGTTGCCATAATGTATCTTCCATCTGGCTCATGTTTGTCCAGTTCTGATCAGGCATTTATTTGCTCTGACAACGTGTGGGTTGCTGTTATCCCACTGAGCTATGATTTCTAGATGAATGGGTATCTCCTGTTCCACCCACCAGTTTCTTCCACCCTGAGAAAATGTTAGAGAGCAGGGAATGCTGCATGGATGCTTTCTGCTTTTTCCTTTTCTTCTTCTCTTTTAAAAGAATGCCTGCACTCTGCTCTACCTCCAAATATCTCTGGAATATTCTTGCCCAGAACTCCTATCATCTGGGCAGGGTGGGAATAAGCACGGTCCCAGTCCCGTTGGAAACATCTCCAATTCTTTATGTAGCTGCCATGCCCACTTTTTGGCCAAACAGAGCCTCTCTGTTGCTTATGCCTTTTGTTTCCCCCCTTTTTCTCCAGCAGCCATTTCTACTTCTCTCTCAGATGAAGGAAATTTAGAGACATCTCTCCTTTGAAAATCTGGGTACACAGTGAGAATTTTGGGTACACAGCCAGATCAGCACCATGGGCTCCCAGGGCTGGAGAGGCTATTAGGAACAGCCCTCAGAGGTCTCTGCTGCTTTCCTTTTACCTCCTTGGCCATCAGGCTTTGGACTTTGACGTTGTAGCTCAAGTCTTTTGTCCAGTTGATTACTGTTGGTTAAAACGTCATGATTTTTCTTAAGATTGTTTTGTTCCTTTTGTTAGACTTGGGGGAGGAAAATTTGGTGATGCAATTTCAACTTATTTAGTAATTCTACCAGTTTTATTTTATGGTGAATTTCCTCCTCCAGGAAGTGTTCTCTGATTCCACCCAGTGTCAATAACCCTCCTCCGTGTTCCCCACAGAGCCGGAATTAGCTAGCAATATTTTACTCCAATGGTTAAATAATTAGAATACTTCTGTATCTGCTAGAAATAGCCACTGTGCTAAACCCCCTCACCAGAACACCAGAATCCTTCCCATTAGCCATGACTGCCCTGATCTCTCCTTCTGAAAGCCCCCCATCTTGCCCGCCCAGCTACTAAAAGGTTGATGCCTGAACCATCATGGGCCTTCTAGAGCCCTGTGCCAACGTTGCTGGTCGCTGATGGACCTCTGAGGGTCGATTGTTGCCCAAGCCAACCACCCACTAAACATGTTTTATGTCACTCCCACCTGCGCTTACCTCTTTCATGGTAATTTTTTACACATTTCTGACGTTGCTTCTTTAACTGTCTTCTTACTTATTTGAAAGACAAATTCCTTGACGGTAGCACTTCAAGTAGCAAACACTTGTTTAATTTCTGTTATATGCCATGTTCATTGCTCACTTAATCCTTCTGCAAATACTGTGAAGTTGGTATTATCACTCCATTTCACAGATGAAGAACTCAAGACTCAGTGAGTTTTAGCAGCCTGTGCAAGTTTACACAGCTTAATTAGGGCCAAAAGTAGAATTTAAATTCAGCCACCCTGCAGAAGTTGTCTAAGAAAGATATTTCCAGCAGAAATTTTGTATAACTAGCATTTTGGAATAGGAACAACTTCCACATGATAAGCAGTGTGATATTAAGTTCTTATAACATGCATGCACCTGAAGTTCTTTTGAGAGCAAGGAGATATATATATATATATAGTCCTTTAGAGCATAGTAGAATGCATGGTTCCTCATTGGCCCAAGTGAGTGATCGTAAAAATAAGGCAAGCAATGATGAAGGAATGGATGAATTAATTGATGAGACAGTTAAGTACTATTTCAGAAGATACATTATTGGGGCTATAACAGTGCCGAATGAGAGGCAGTATATGTAGTGTTTAATAACATGAACTTTGGAACGCCTGGGTGGCTCAGTCAGTTGAGCGTCTGACTCCGGGTCAGGTCACGATCTTGTAGTTCATGAGTTCAATCCCCATATTGGGCTCTCTGCTGTCAGCACCAAGCCCACTTCGGATCCTCTGTCCCCCTCTCTCTCTGCCCCTCTCTTACTGTGTGCTCTCTGTCTCTCTCTCTCTCTCTCAAAAATAAATAAACATTTCTTTAAGAAATTTAAAAAAGAGAGCATAAACTTTGGATTTGCCCATAGTACGCATGAAATATAATTTATCATTATCTTTTTTTAAAAAAAATTTTTAACGCTTATTTATTTTTGAGACAGAGAGAGACACAGCATGAACGGGGGAGGGGCAGAGAGAGAGGGAGATGCAGAATCGGAAACAGGCTCCAGGCCCTGAGCCATCAGCCCAGAGCCCGACGCGGGGCTCGAACTCGAGGACCGTGAGATCATGACCTGAGCCGAAGTCGGACGCTTAACCGACTGAGCCACCCAGGCGCCCCATAATTTATCATTATCTTAATGGGCATGTAAGTTGTTTCCACTTTTCTTATTCAAATAATAAATATCTTCTGTATATTTCTCAACACATGCATGAGTGTTTACATAGGTTAGCTTTCTAGAAGTAGAATCACTTGGCCAAACAGTATATGTACTTGAACATACTTAAATGTTTCAAATTTCTTTCCAAAGGAACTCCTCTTACTGCTACCAATAACTTATAAAAGAGCCAATTACCTATACCCTTACCGATGATGGATGTATTTAATCTGCAACATTTGTTAAGAATATTAGTGACTGGGGCGCCTGGGTGGCGCAGTCGGTTAAGCGTCCGACTTCAGCCAGGTCACGATCTCGCGGTCCGGGAGTTCGAGCCCCGCGTCGGGCTCTGGGCTGATGGATCGGAGCCTGGAGCCTGTTTCCGATTCTGTGTCTCCCTCTCTCTCTGCCCCTCCCCCGTTCATGCTCTGTCTCTCTCTGTCCCAAAAATAAATAAACGTTGAAAAAAATTAAAAAAAAAAAAGAATATTAGTGACTTATTGCTTTCATTTCCATTTTCTGGATTGCCACTGAGGTTGAGCAAAATATCAGGGTTTAATATTTGTCTTTTTTCTGAGTCACCCGCTTATATACTTTGTCCACCGTTGACTGGATTGTGTTTACCATTTTATTGATCTGTAATCACTATTTATCTAATATGGATATTAATCAGTTACAACCAACCAGTAATCCTAACATGTCCCCAGAGCACTGCTATCTACTTTACTCATTAGATTTTTGAGAATACAGAACTTTTCAGTACGTTTTTATTGTCAACCCTCCACTTTTTTTCTTGGTCAAAAATGAAATAATTGAGTCTTGTAAAGTATTCTTCAAAATTCTATTCCAATAATTTTATAGTCTTGACTTTGATAATCAGATCTTTAACCCATTAGTATGTTTGTGCTTATATTTGTGTATGTGAAAAAGAGGAGAAAAGGATGTGCGTTGAATAACTGATGTCTAACTGTATTTTTTAATTTGTTCCAACATGACGTGTAAATACTTTGCTTAGAAACAGCACAGGACTCTCCACTGAAAACCTGTTAGGACTGTCTAACAAGAGAGTTCCTTAATTTAGCTATACAAAAAAAGTGTTCTTTAAGAAGTCATAACCCATCTGTAATTAACGACAGTTTTATCGATCTTAAGTATCTAAGAGTTATCTCTTTAGAACCTGACTTATTATATTGGCCAGGGCTTAGTACAACGTTCCACAGCAGAGAAGATAATAGGATTTGTGACATTTCTCACATCAGTGGGTAGGCTTCTGTTATCTTATCAGTGCATAGGATATTTGCAGTAGCTTGCTGATTAATAACCTTCATCCAGTTAAGAAAGTTCTATTCAATTCCTATAAGCACTCCAAGATAAGAAAGTCCTAACCATGGCTTATTGTTAAGCAGGCACCTACACTGGCCTTTCTAAAAATGAGAGGCTGGAACAGCCCTCCCATAATTGTTCAATTAATTACCTATTGCTTATGTAGGACTTAGTCCTCAGGGCCTCCTGAATTCTGAGGTTAGAATTAGTCTGAGGGTCTGCTGGAGGGCTTCTCCCTGAATTTCCAGCGTTAGTGTGTCCTCAACTTTTCTGTGCATTGTGTCCATTCCTCCTCTTTTTGCTTTATCCTCTTCCGGGTATTCCTCGCTGCTGGCACATACCTCACATTTTCCAGCATGGCTGGGTGTTTATTTTTACTCCTATGTTGTTCCCACGACGAATGATGGCACATGATATGTCTCATATCTTGTTTTTTTTAATGTTGGTTGTTTGTTTGTTTTTTTTTGTTTTTTGTTTTTTGTTTTTTTTTTTTTTTGAGGGAGAAGAAGGGACAGAGAAAGAGAGAGGGAGAATCCCAAGCAGGCTTCATGCTGGCAGCACAGAGACTGATATGGGACTCAATCTCATGAACTATGAGATCATGACCTGAGCCAAAATCAAGAGTCATTTGGGATGCTTCACCGACTGAGCCACCCAGGCACCCCTCATATCTTGGTTTTTTGATCTAACAATATATATTCGAGATTTAAGTACATAAGAGCCTCCTTGTTCTTTTTAATAACTACATAGTATTCCCTTGCATAGCTGTTGCACAAATTCATAACACCTGCCTCCCACTGATAGACCATCTTTAAGGTTCCTCCAAAATTTGCTATTACAAAGAATCCTGCCACATTTGGCACACACTTGTCCCTAATAGACATCATTTTATATGTGTAGAGCTTAACTATTAAAACAAACAAACAAACAAACAAACCTGTAGTGGAATATCCAGGACAAAGTGTCTATGCATTAAAAAAAAAATTTAATGTTTATTTTTGAAAGACAGAGAGAGAGAGAGAGAGTGAGTGCACAAGTAAAGGAGGGGCAGAGAGAAAGGGAGACACAGAATCCGAAATAGGCTCCAGGCTCTGAGCTGTTAGCATAGAGCTGTTCAAGCTGGGCTTGAACCCACAAACCGCGAGATCATGACCTGAGCCAAAGTTGAACGCTCACCTGACTGAGCCACCCAGACACCCCTATGCGTTTTTTAAATTTTGAAAGGTATTGCCAGAACATCTGCCATTCAAGTCATACCAGCTTAGAACACCTGTCCATTACATCTCCTTTTCCTTTTTGGGTTGTTCATCTTTATCTTGTTGTTTTTTAAATCTCCATATATTTTGGAAACTAGATATTTTTCAGTCTTTGAATTATATAAATTTCTCTCTGTATTTTTAGAGGTTTTGACTATTTTGAACTATGAGGAGTTCTATTTGTGTGAGGTTGAAACTATCAATATTTTTCATTTTGGTTCTGGTTTTCGTGTCGTACTCCAAAAAGCATTCTCCACCCCACGTTTACGTTGAAAATTTCTTTCCTCACTTCTCTTAATCCTGTTGTAATTTTACTCTTTAGCACTTCATTTTAATACATCTGGTATTTATTCTAATGTAAAGTGCAAAGTGAATCCGACAGGTTTTGGGTTTGTTTTTTTTTTAATTCTCAGAAGGATACCTACTTGCCTCAATCCATTTATTTTATAGGCTTCTAAGCTGCCCTTGCCCCTACATCATCCTGGAGACTAGGTTCTCCCCATTTAAACAACCACACATGATCTTTCTTATTAAATGTACATCCTGCTAGTTAGCTCAATGTGTGCATGGTCTAGGATGTCACTCCTGCATCATCAGTGGGTACTTCTTTCCAGGATGGAGCCTACTGGCATTAAACATGTGGTAATGTTGTCCATTAAAAAGAACCAACTTAAAGGAACCCTCCCCTCCCCCACCCCACCCCAATAGTTCACCTGTACAAACATGACTCCTTGAAAGACTTGGCCGTACTCCCTGTTCAATTACTCCCTTTACACTACTGTCTCCCCAACCACTCCATCCACATCACCTGTCACCACCATGGGCTGATAGTCTCCAATGACCAGGTCTCAGTCTCTAGGTTATGTCATCTATCAGTCAGTGGCACACATCTATCTTTTGTAAAAGTTTGTCTTTACCTGCTTCCAGGGCATGGTTGCCTCTTAGCGGCACCCCCACCCCCGCCACTTCTCTCACCTCCTGACCCTTCTCCATCTCCTCTCCCAGTTTCTTCTTATTTCCCACGTGAATTACCTACATTCTCAGGCTGAGTCCTCAGCCCTCTTCCCCCTTCTGTTCCATTCAATCCCTTGGTGATCTTGGCTAGTCTCATGATCTTAAGCAGTATTTAAATGCTAATGACTCCCAGGGTTCTATCCCCATCCCAGACCTCAACACTCAAGACCACACTCACATCTCCACTGTACTGTCCAATGAACATCTAAAATTAACATGTCCAAGAACAAACGTCTCCCTCTGGCTACCAAACCTCCTTCCTTTCATCCTTCCTGACCTAAAGAAATGCCAGCTTCACAGTTACAGTTGTTCAGGAGAAAGCCTTGGAGCCATCCTTGGTTTTTGTCTTTGTCCATAGCTCGTGGCCAACTGACCGGCAAACCTGCTGTCTCTCCCCTCAAAATATTTCCAGAGCCTGACCACTTCTCACCACTCCGTGGATACCAACCCCAGTCTTAGGCATTAACCTCTTTCACCTTTGTTATTGCAATAGCCTCCAAACTGGTCCCTCTGACTCTGCCCTTTCCCTGTAACCACAGTGTGGTCCTTTGAAAACGCAAGTCACATCATGTCATTTATCTGGGAATAGTTCCTTCTGATGGCTCCTCTCCCTACTCAGAGCAGGAGCCAAAGTCCTTCCTTTTGTCTCTAAGGCTCTGTGAGACGTGATCACCCACTTCTCTGATTTCATCTCCTTCCTTCCTCTTCCTGCTCTCTCCACTTCAGCCACACTGGCCTTAGAGCTCTATGCTCCTTGAATACGTCATACACGTCCCCAGAGCAATGCATTTGGAATTGCGATCTTGTGTCCTGGAATACTCTCCCCAATATCCCCATGACCGGCCCCCCACTTCGATCTCTGCTCAACATCTCCTGATCCCTAACCAACCTCTAGGAAGGAGCAGCCTCCTATCCCCAACACTTTCCAACCCCCCCCTCTCCGCCACTATATTTCTCTCTATAGCATCTATTTCCCTCTGCATAATTGCTTTGATGTCAGCTCCACAAGAGCAAGACGTCCACAGCTGAATTCCTAATATCTAGAAAAGTGTGCGGCACAGAGACAGTGCTCATAATACGTGTCAAATAAATGAAGGAAGGGATTTGGAAGACAGTTTCTCTTCTGCCCAGAGTGCATCTGGTATGTGTCCTGCCTTCTACAGAACAGGGAGTAGATTCTGAGTCAGAAGGCTATAACTTTCATAGTTCAGTTAAAGGAGCTCTAGGCCAGAGAAAATAAAACTTAGTTCTGGCCCCATAGTTGGTACTAAGTAGGTAGAGACCCTGGATGAGCCCAATTATCTTGAGTGTCTAAGATTCATTGCCAAAAGATAGACTTCATCATACCATCATATCTAACTCACCAGAATTTTGTTAGAAAGTGTGAGAGAATATCTATTATAGAAGTATACCTACAAATTCTCCCTGACCCTAGTCCCTCTTGTTTCACTGCCTTATGAATGGTGCCCCCACCTACCCAGCCACCAAAGCCAAACACTTAGACACCCTTCTATGCAACTCCCCAACAGCTAACAAGTCCCCTAACCATATAGAAGCTGCTTCCGTGCTTATCTCAATTCCATTCACCTGTTCCTTTTCCTGGGCCCTTTGTCTTAGAGCAGCCTCATTCTTGCAGACTGCCCAGATAGATTCTTAACTGGCCTCTCAGTCTCCAGTGTTGTTTCCTTCCCATGGATTTTTTTTCCCTGCAACACAAATATATTCAAGTCCTCCCCCACCCCACCCCCCACACTCTTGCTAAGAATCCATCAAATGTATTCCTTGCCTTCAGGTCAGATTCAGCCTCCCTGATGAGCACACAAGACCCTCCATGTGGCCACGCCCTTCACTATGCTCATGTCCTGCTCTTAATAATATGTTCCTCAAAACCCATGGTGCAATTCCATGCCTTGGCATCTCCTCACGTGCCATTGCCTCTTCCTAAAGCAGCCCAGCACTCACCCACCTGTCTCTGATGTTCTTCTGTGTCCTCCCACACCTCCTGTGTTTCTTTCTCTCGAGGCACTTTCCATGCTGTTATGTTGGTTTAAGTCTCTGCCTCCCTAAACTAGACTCTGAGCTTTCTATGGAAGAATAAATGGCTCCTTCTGTTCCCGACCTTAGGACCAACCACCATGGGCACCAGATAGATTTAAAATGGGCCAATGACAACGTGGAAGCACTTTGAAATGTTTGTAAAACACAAAACAGGTATTGTTAAGGTATTGTTAATGCAGTGTGAGGAAACTGTCCAGAGGAAAGACAGCTGGAAAAGGCTGGGGCTTGTTTACTGCCAGACTTTGCCTGGTGGACTTCCAGTCAAAGTCACGTTCCACATCAAGATGAATTACCTTGTTCATGTCAAGACTGCCACTTTACCAAAATATCCCCAGGATTCTGTCTGAATACCAGAAGAGTGGTTATTCAGCTTATTTGGAGGAAGCCAAATAGAGACCTGTTTCAATTTCACTGTTGGAATACATACCCTACCTACTGGGCTTTGATTCCAGCTGGAAATTGACCAGGTAGCTATGTAGTCTCTCGTGTTGCAAGCGAGGACATCGTTGGCTTTGCCATTTATCCCTTTCGGTTGGCCAGGGGCCAGGAAGTCAAAGTACCAGGGCAAAAGCACACTGCGTACATATCTGGAAAGGGCAAAAACCAAGAGACAGATGCTGAGACCATAAGAGCAATCTGCAGCACAGAGTGCTGAAAAGTGCGTCCCAATTTGGTTTTCTTCCAACAGAGCAACACATTAAGTCGGGCTCTTAACCCAAATGAAAGGTTTTAGATTTATTTCATTGGCAGATGGAAATTAAGTTACAGAAACCCAAAAAGCACAGGCTATAGTGTATTTAATTTCATTTATTTTTAATGACACAAGAAATACATGAATATAGTGTCCCTATAAAAAAGGAAACAGCACAGATAAAGTTGAAGTCCCTCTTGACCGCTCACCGCTATATTCATTCCCCTTCTCCAGGAGTTACTGCTGCTGTCAATTTGAAGTGTATCATCAGACAGGCGCGCACACACACACACACACACACGATATTAATGTGAAGCTTTTTATTCTTAGCTTTGGCTGAGGCCCCAAGATAATAGATACTGTATTCCGAACTGAGATACAAGATCATTATGGAGAATATCACTGGTGGTTGTCCATGAACCACATCTATGGCATAAAAGGATTTTGAGATTAGGTGGAGAGAGTAGGTTTTGGATGAAAACTGTTGGCTCCCACGTCCATGAGAGTAGGGAGAGGTGATGTTTTTGTTCACCTCAAAAAAAAAGAAAAGGTTTTAATGGGACCATTTGAGCGTTTGATATGTGCCCCTGACAAGATTATGGGTGGCCATCATTTTCTGTTTTGCTTTTCCATTTTGTTTCTTATATAATCTCTTTCCTGCCTCTCAAGGTTAGAAATGTATTTCTTTTCTTCTAATGCTTCTATGATATTTTCATTGTTTAGGCACTTGATTTGTCTAGAATTTTGTTTTCATGGTGTGAAACAGTGACCTAACTACTTTTCTCCAAATGAGTTTGATTAATTTGGTTTGAATAACAAATTACTTCAACACTACTCATCATGCAATCTTCCATTACCCTCTGATTGAAAGGCCACGTTTACTGTATACAAAGTTGAAAATACTCACTGGTTCCTTTCTGGACCATGTTCTATACCATGGATCTATTTCTCTCTTCTTAATGAGCATACTTATTAGGAGCCCAATGTGCTTCCTTTTCATGGAGTGGACAACATGACACACAGAATGTTATATCTATTATTATGTGGGGGGTTTTCATTCTGTTCCAGACAAGGATAAAGTCAGGGCCATGATGGTGGTAGCATCATCTGATTCAACCCCCACCCACTAAGGTAGGCCCTGAGCTTGCCCTTTCCCTGACCTTGCTGCTCAGAATCCTCAGCATCTCTGGAAAGCATCTCCCCTGTGCTCTAGAGAGACTCCCTTGGCTAATGAAGACATTTGCCACTTTCCACTCCTGCTTTAGCATCCCTATGGGATGCCTGATGGTGCTTCATGAAGCCAACACAATGCACCCACTTCTCCATCCTCCAGCCCTAGCCCTGGATGCCACGTGGTTACCTCTTTAGAGAATATCTCCTTACTTGCTGAATGTCTTCTGGATGGCTCGGTGACTTAGCTCTTCCTGGGCTTTTTTCTCATTCCTGTTAACAGAATTGTCTTGCTTAGAATCAGACATAAGGTGATAGGATGCTAACACAAGACTCTTGAAGGGATGTACTCAGTGAGACACTCCTGCAACTCTTGCCAGCTGTCCAACAAAGAGCCCACACACACCCCACACTGTCCACACGCATTTAGGGCTCTAGTATTATCCACTGCTCCAGCCCTGATAGATAAGACATCTGCCTTATGGCACAGAGCGTACAGGGACAAAAGCATCACTGTACTCATCTCTACAATGGGGGTAGCACTATGTCCTTTACAGGGCTTTGGTGAGAAGTAACGAGAGCTCGTTGTAAGAGCTACATAGATGCCTCTTAGCCTTCCTTCCTCACTAAATTAGGCCCACACCTTGGTGAGGCATTGCCCCTTCTCTGAAGCCTTGGCCACTGTAGTCACTGTGATCATCCACAGTGGTCTCTCCATTTGGCCTCGCCTATTTATTTATTTATTTATTTATAGAGAAAGACCGTTAAATTCAAATTATGGATATACAAGTCACAGTATCCTGGTCTCTGGCTTAGTCAGCCAGGTTCATCATCCCTTGAGTGTCTATGGAAACTGAAGCAGGAACGCTCCAGAGGGCTCACCCTGGATGTTCTTCACAGCTTCATTTAATTATCACCATCAAAGCCAATAAGGGTCATAAACTGTTTCGTGACATAGCAATGGGCAGTGTTATTGGAGGTGAACCTGGGCACCTCATTATGCCCACATCATAAACTGGCACATCAGAAAAGGCACAACTAAATAACGCCTTTCTTCTTACGAATAAAAAAGACAAGGAAACACAGATTCTGGTAAAATCTTCATGCTTGGTAAAATTAACTTTCAGTCAAAAAAACAATGGAGTTCCTACCTTTATTTTTCTGATAAAATTTTTATTTCAGGTTGGATAAGCAATTTTGTCTGCCACTAAGTACGAGACTATGCCAAGTAAGTCATGTAGACAAAAGGGCATTATATAAAAAGGAAAACAGGTAAACAGAAAGAAATCTCAGAAATAAAATATGAAAAGAGTTAATTGTATCAGAAACCTGGTAAACTGGTATATTGGGTTCTTCCCAGAGAAAGAGAACCAATAGGATAGATAGGTAAAGTAGATATAGATAAATGATAGATGACACATACGTGATAGATAGATAGATAGATAATAGATAGGTAGATAGATAGATGATAAATTATAGATAGATGATAGATGGATAGATGATAGATTAGATAGATAGATAGATAGATAGATAGATAGATAGATAGATAATGGATAGATACATAGATAATAGATGATAGACAGATAGATAGATAGATAGATAACATATGGACAGATAGATAGATAATAGATTGATAAATAGGTGATAGATAGATAGATAGATAGATAGATAAAGAAGAGATTTATTATAAGGAATTGGCTCATGCAATTATGGAAGCTGAAAGTCCCAAGATCTGTAGTGAGTCAGCAAGATGGAGATCCAAGAGACTGAAGGAGTTGTTCTAGTCTGAAGGCAAGCTGAGGTTGCTCTCCCAGCTTGCATGCAGTCAGGCAGAAGGAGTTTTCTCTTATTCAGCCCTTTTCCTATATATAGAGACTTTCACCTATTTGGATAAGGCCCACCCACATTAGGATGGAAATATGCTTTACTTAATCTACTGATTTTAATTTTAGTCTCATCCACAACACTCTCACAGAAATACCCAGTGTAACGTTTGACCAAATATCTGGATGCCGTATGGTCCGTGTCAAGCTGATACATACAATTAACCACCAAAAAAAAATAAATAAATAAATAAAAAATAAAAAATTAACCACCACACCTGGCCAATATATGCTAAATGTCCCTATAGTGGAACCTCTATATCTATACCTATATGTGTATGTAACATGTATATTTATAGTACTTAAGAAATGCATTCTTCTGACCTGTTCTTAAAGGTGTGTTCTTAGACTCTTGAAATACCACTATAGATATTTTTTTTATTGAGGTCAAATTCACATAATATAAAATTAATGATTTTAAAATTAAAAATTCGGGGGTGAGTGGCTCAATTGGTTAAGTGTCCGACTTCGGCTCAGGTCATGATCTCAATGTTTGTGAGTTCAAGCCCTGCATTGGGCTCTGTGCTGACAGCTCAGAGCCTGGAGCCTGCTGCAGATTCTGTGTCTCCCTCTCTCTCTGTTCCTCTCGCACTCATGCTCTGTCTGTGTCTCTTAAAAATAAATAAACACTAAAAAATAAATAAAATAAAAAATTTGGTGGCAGCACTGAGTGTTGGGTATAAGTGATGAATCACCTAATTCTATCTTGAAACCAATATTTCACTGTATGTTAAGTAACTAAAATTTCAATGTAAACAAACTGAAAAAAATAAAAATAAAAAATAAAATAAAATAAAATAAAATTCAGTGGCATTTAGGATACTCACAATGTTGTGCAACAATCACTTCTATTTAGTTCCAAAACATTTTCATCCCCTCAAAAGGAAACCCTAGACCCATTAAGCAGTCATTCCTTGTTTCTCCCTCCACCTAGCCCCTGGCAACCATTAATACACTTTCTGTCTTTACAGATTTGCCTATTCTGGATAATTCATATAAATGGAATCATACAATATATGGCTTTTTAAAAAATTTTTATTTATTTATTTGAGAAAGAGAGTACACAGGAGTGAGGGAAGAGCAGAGACAGAGAGGGATAGAAAGAGAATCCCAAGCAGGCTCAGCACTGTCAGTGTGGAGCCCGATGTGGGGCTCGAACCCACAAACTGTGAGATCATGACCTCAGCCAAAGTCAGAAACGTAACCAACTGAGCCACCCAGGGGCTCCAATATATGACCCTTTATGTCTGATAGCCTTCACTTAGCATGTTTTCAGGTCCATCCACACACAGTAGCACGTGTTTTATGGCTAAGTAATATTCCATGATATGTATATACCACATTTTGTTTGTTCATCCACTGATGAATGAATGGGTTGTTGATGGGCATTCGGGTTGTTTCTGCAATTGGCTATTATGAATGATGCTACTGTGAACATGGGGATACAAATCCCTGTTTGAGACCCTGCTTTCAGTTTTGTTGGGTTTTACCAAAGAGAAGAGGTATGAGTCACATGGCAATTCTATATTTAACTTTTGGAGGAACTGTTCTCCCCACCATAAATGTTTAGCAGGAAATTATTCATGAATGGGAAATCAGATCAGCATTTAGAACACACACACACACACACACACACACACACGCACACACATACACACACACATACACACACACACTGCCGTCTGCCATTCTAAATGCAATAGAATGCAATAGCGAAAGGTCCACCTGATATTGTAAGTGCTGCAGAGGCGTCCTCAAAAGGTAAAATAATAGGATGCTACATTCTTCTCCCGAAGCACAGCTAATACCAACCTCAAGCTTTTGATGCACTGACTCCTCCTGTGACCTCAAGTTCAGCCAGGAGCTGACTCTAACGCTTTGCATTGCTTCATAACATGTAATGAATAGGAGACTGATAATGTCACCAGAGTCATACTGAGTGGTTAGCTTTCTAGTTCTACAGAAACTCAGTAACCTGCAGACAGGGGGAAAAAAAAAAAAAAAAGAGCAGAGGCTACTGACGTCAAAGGTTCCAGAGTGGCATGTGACCTACCCCCAGAGCTGAGCTGTCTGTACATACTCCACCCCAGGTCTGGGGTCAGACAGAGGTAGCTGTGAAGGAGCAGAGAGGGGGTTGGGGAGTCCCCGGGAGCCGGCTGAAGCCTCTAATCAGGCCCTAAACTTGGCTGACCCGGGGAACATTTCCATTACAGTAAGAAACTGTTTAAGATTTTTAAGGGGTTTTCTTTCAGCAAATCTATTAGAGACAAAAAGAAAATCACAAAGTCTTGGGAGAAGGGAATTGGTCATATACAAACTTTTCGTCCTCATTCTTCAGTGGCTGGGCCACAGTTCTACAAAAAGCTTCAAGTTTTGGATTCAGAGCCGGCCATGGGCCAACAGGGGACAGCAGCTGGGTCTGCCCAGTACCCAGAAATCACTAAGACATCCCTTCTCCTTCCTGTTTCATCATTTCCTGCACAGCTAGGTCTCTACTTCACGGATATCTTAAGAAAAGTAGACCCTCCCTAGAAAAGATTGGTGATGTCCCATTGGGAAAGACTAAAGAGGGGGCACCTGGGTGGCTTAGTCGGTTAAGCATCCGACTTCAGCTCAGGTCATGATCTCACGGTTCATGGGTTCAAGCCCCACATCAGGCTCTGTGCTGCCAGCTCCAAGCCTGGAGCAGAGCCTGCTTGGGATTCTGTGTCTCCCTCTCTGTTTCTCCCCCACTCGTGCTCTGTGTCTCTCTGTCTTTCCAAAAAATAAATAAATGTTAAAAAAATTTTTATATAAAAAAAGACTAAAGAAAGTTCAGTCATCTTAGAGAATCTTGCTAAATATAATGAATAATCTTGGCCTTAGTCTCCAAAGTATTGTGTATCAGAAGATAAATTCTGAAATATAAATCTAAATGGAGAAGAAAGATACCATTCACTCTTTTTTACATAAATGGAAGAGCTTACTTTTCTCAAAGGAGAAAGTACATACACCGTGGGTTTCTGGAGCTCAGAAATTTACCGTCAGAGAAAAATAATTTGAATACAAGTTTGATGGATGTGTTTTTAAAACGAAGTTCCCTTCCTCTGACTACCAGGCACTACGCAGACTTATGGTGGAGAAGCTGGTCCTATAGCAATTATGACGTCTTCCATTGCACAGAGCCCAGCCTCGTTTTATGGGGAACGGTGCAGGTAAATATCAGTGTTGAGAAGCCAAGAACTCATTGCTCTCTTCTGTGGGGAAAACCCAGAAGCACAGTCTAATGATGTGGCAAAGTGAAATTTCTCTCTGACTGAGTCATCTTTCACTGGGTCCAGGAAATAAAAGAGCAGGAGCCAGAAATATGTAGCACATATTTGCGTCATCCGTCTGGAGGCTGTCAATATGTTCATGATGTGAGGTCAACCAATAACCTCATCAACAGGACACAGTATGAGAAAACACAGTGCGGAGGCCTGAGGCTGTTTGGGACATCCAGGTAAGTTGGTGAGGACATAGCAATGGGCCTTAGAGACCTCACAGATTCCCCCCTCCCCCAGGAGAGCCAAGGACACAGAATCCCACCAGCCTGCCCGACTATTGCATGAAAGAGCCATCTTCACCCGGGCTCCTGTCGTGCAGTCATGATCCAGACGTTACTACTTCACCATATGCACTTTTTCATGAGAAGGTGACTGGTTTTATTCTCCTCAAATCTTGGGAAATTGGCCGGAACAAGTACATTCTTGCTTGCATTGTTCCCCTCCCTCCCACAACCCAGAGGAATTGACTCACCAGTCGCCAATGCAAAACTCCAACATCTCTGGTGTAGCAATCCACTCACAAGAAGTGGTGTTGATTGGAGAAAAGAGAACTGGTAACCGTCGCCTCCATTTATTAAGCACTGATGATGTGGCAGGCTAAATGCTCCCCATGCATTCTGCACCAGAAGGCAACTCTAAAGATGCGCCTATTGGAAACCAAATGCTGTCATTAAATTTAGCGTATAAAACTGCACCCCTGAAAACCACCAGCACTCCCCACATAGAGAAACAATGTTGTAGTTGAAGCCTCTCCTTCACAGATTGTCCTTTATTTGCCAGAGATGTTTAAGCAAACCTAGAAGTTCACTTACATTAATGCGTTGAGGACTGAATTAAAAAGGATCATTTTCTCGTTCTCAGAAAAGATTCAGAAACTCAGTTTCAGCGGGCCTGGTAGGGGTCTTCATCTGGCTGGTGATCCCAGTGAGCATCTCTCCTGTGCACTGGGTAGGTCAAATAGTATTTAAGTTTCAAAACACATTTCTGAGATGTGGAATCAGAAGCTCTGGTAGATTACGTGACTCAACCCAAATCTCACCAATAATAAATGGCAGTCAATCTTTAAGTCCGCACGTCTGGGGGCTCTCTTTCCCGCAAGGCTGGCTGAGCAGCTTTTCTCAGAAAGGATAAATCAAGCACTCACTGCCCACCACTCCAGACTAATCCCAAAGCCACCCTTTCACTACCAATTGCAATAGAATCCAGAGATTGGCAGATATCGTGATTTGGGGATTTATTGGGATCTGGCCTCCCAAGGACGGCCTTTGGTTTCTCCCTGGCTAAAAAGTCTCTTATTTCCCAAGACCATTAATTTGAGTTGCATTGCAAAGACCAGGTAGGATTGAAACAAGCAAACTCATGCTCCACAATCAAATACCATTACCTGATCCTGAAGACTTAAGAAAAAAAGGAGCAGCCACACTTACTGGATAACAATGGGCAACGGACTTGGAGCAAGCTTTGGCCTGCATTTCCCAATGTCTCTGGACAGAACTTAGTGACTTGTGACACATGGAGAGAATCATCCTCTGAAGGGTATTTCTGATTTTCCCACAAGGATTTAATTAACTTGTAATTTTTTAAAAACATGCTCTAAAGCACGTAGCTCAAATATTTTTTAATGTTTATTTATTTTTGAGAGAGAGAAAGAGACAGAGTGCAAGCAGGGGAGGGGCAGAGAGAGAGGGAGACACAGAACCAGAAGCAGGCTCCAGGCTCCGAGCTGTCAGCACTGAGCCCGACACGGGGCTTGAATCCACAAACCAGGAGATCATGACCTGAACCGAAGTCAGAAGCTTAACCGACTGAGCCACCCAGGCGTCCCCTCGTAGCTCAAATCTTTTAATGTTGAGATCAGCCTTCCTTTGGATCTGTGGGGGATACTCCATATAGCACAGAACATTAGAGTAGGACTTTCTTGGGGCGCCTTGGTGGCTCAGTCGGTTGAGCACCGACTTTGGATTTCGGCTCAGGTCGTGCCTTCACTGTTGTGAATTTGACCCCTGCAGCGGGCTCAGTGCCGGACATGGAGGCTGCTTAAGACTCTCAAGAATCGTACTTTCTTCTCGGGTCACGGAACACACGTTTTGTTAGCTTCTAGATGGTACACATGACAGAAAGTGCAGCCATCACCTCGCCAGTGCTCCATAATGGTCATGAGAGAGCTGCCTCTTGGTTTCGATTTTTGAAAAACCTATCGTGAAACATTTGTGACATACTATGGACAAAACCATGGAGCAAATAATCTAATAAATGCAAGCGTATCTGTCTCCCAGCTCCCCAAATAGAACTGTACAAACAGAATTGAAGCAACCCACTTTCTCCATTTCACCCTGCTTGGGGATGTCCATCACATCCACGCATATCCTTATACTTTCATCTCAGTAGTCTTGTGGACCTAAGCGGTATTGAGTGTCATATGTGCACCACTAAACATTACATCAAAAGTAGACCAATGACTTTGTTCACAGTGTATTCTCCTGAAACTCTTTTCGTTCGATATGCTTATGAGAATTACCCATGTTGATGCTCATTTACTGTCACGATTGTCTGGGGTCCCACAACACAAATACGCTTTGGTTTCATTCACAATCCTCTTGTTAACACTTAAGTTGTTTTTAGTTTTTTGCTATTGCCAATGAAGCTGATGTGCACATTCTCGCGGAACATTCTCCTATCGTTCTACAACTGAACGCATTCTCGCACATTCTGTCTCCTTAGGCACATGTGTGAGATTTTCTCTAGCATAGACCGCTAGAAATGGAATTGCTGGGTCACAATGTATGCTCACTTTCATCTTTGTTAAAGATGGCGAGGGGTGCCCGGGAGGCTTAGCCAACTGAGCATTCAACTCTTGATTTCAGCTCAAGTCATGATCCCAGGGCTGTGGGATCAAGTCCTCCGTTGGCCTCTGTGCTGGCCTGTTTAAGATTCTTTCTATCTGCCTCTTTCCCCAACTCGAGTGTGTGTGCTCTCTCTCTCTCTTTAAAATAAAAATAAAATAAAATAAAACTTAACTAAACTAAACTAAACTAAACTAAACTAAACTAAACTAAAATAAAATAAATACAATAAAGATGGCTAAATTGATATGCAAAGTGGTGGTATAAATTTTCTTTCTACCTGAAAAGTATGACTTCCTGTTTCTTCACTGTCTCACCGACACTTAATATTTTCAAAGGTTTCTATATTTGCCAGTCTCAAGAGTGTGAAGTGGTCTTTAATTGTCTTTTAATTTTGAATTTCCTAATTAGAATGTGGCTGAGTGGTTTTATATTTTTGTGGGCCATTTGGGTTATATTCTTCCTTGTTGATAGGTGTATTTCAGGTGTATTCCCTGTTCATATCATTTTCCTATTTCCTTAATGGGATTCTTTGTCCTCTTATCAACAATTTTAAATGTTCTTTGTGTATTGTGTGGATACATATTGCAAATGTCTTTATGATTTACCCCTGTTGTTTTCTCCCCACCCCTTTTTTTCTCTATTGTGTTTGAAACACAGACTTTTAAAATTTTCAATTAAAAGGTGAATTTATCAACCATCGATCTGTTCTCTTTATATCTCTGAAAGAAAAATTCCTGCCTACCACAAAGATATTTTCTTACATATTTTTAGAAAAGAATAAAGGTTTTTATTTTCATATCTTATGTCTTTATTCTCCTTAGGGTTCATTTTTGTATAGAAGTGTGAGATAAAGATAAATTGTTAGGGTTTTTTTCCTTAATAAATTTCCAAAGCCACTTGTTAAGAAGCCCATTCCTTTGACAGTGATCTGCAATTCAACCTGCCTGTATACCAAGTTTCTGAATGAACATTAATTTTTTCTGGGGTAATTTCATCGTTTCATTGGGTCTGTGTATCTGGCCTGTGCCAATATCACACTGGCCAAATTACTGTAGTTTCAACCTAAATCTCGATTTCTGGTCAAACATGACCTCTCTGCCCTAGTTCTCTTCAAAATTGACTTCAAAAAGAGCTATTATTTGTTGACGTTTTTCTCTCCTATGTTTTAGAACCAGCTTGTCAATTTTCATATAATCTGATACTTTGATAATAATGATATTATTATAGCATAAGTAATAAGATCTTTGGGTTTTTTCTTTCAAACTTATACATGTATTTCTTATACTCAGCAATGATCTTTAGAACAATTTTGCATAGAAACAGTGATTCTATATCTATATCTATAGGTTTTATTATTAAAAGGTTCGCTCTGGTTTTTGCATGTTCCTTTTATCAAAATTTACTAAATCCTTTTAAAAACCATGAGTAAGCTGAATTTTATCACGTTTCTGCTGAATCTATTAAGACAGTTATTTGTATATTTTGTCTCTCGTAGTTAGTGTCGTGAGTTACATCAAGAGATTTTCTACTGTTCAACCAACCTCATATGTCTAGGATGTGTGCAGCTTGGTCATGTGATCAACAGTTCACAACCTATCTCTGTCAGCTGTCTGTACAGCAACTGTTGGTTGTCTACCAGATGGCCATCCCCATCCCACCTCTAGAACCCTCGTACTGTCCACTGGAAGGCTGTGAACTTCAGGAGAACTTTTTTTTTTAATTTCTTTTTTAACATTTATTTATTTTTGAGACAGAGAGAGACAGAGCATGAACGGGGGAGGGTCAGAGAGAGGGAGACACAGAATCTGAAACAGGCTCCGGGCTCTGAGCCATCAGCCCAGAGCCCGACACGGGGCTCAAACTCACGGACTGCGAGATCATGACCTGAGCTGAAGTCAGCCGCCCAACCGACTGAGCCACCCAGGCGCCCCCAGGAGAACTTATTAATATCTAAGGCAAGCACTGCATTTCCATTCCCTTACCACAGAAGGAGAAGTCTGCTTATGCGGAAGAGGAAAAGATTTCTGGAGAAACTTCCTTTGAAATACAAGAAAGAGAGTCTCTCTTCTAATGTTTGGACATTGATATGCATGGATGTGATACCTGGAGCTGCTGCAAACTTCTTGCTGCCATACACAGCTCTCTTGCTACCTTTTCACAAAAATCGACAGGCGGTGGATGGCAGAGAAGGAAGATAGAACAAACCTGGCTCTTTAAAAACATTGCTGAGATACTGAATGAACTCACCCCTAGAACTGTTCCACTTCTGCCTTTTTTTTTTTTTTTTTTTTTGGCCAATAATAGGTACCGTGATGGTTTAAGCCATTCAGAATGATATCTCCAGTAACCTGAGGCCAAAATTATTCTTCCAAACATCCTGGTCTCTGATGCCTCTAGAATGTGTTTCACCAATCCACTCAAGCCTTTGACAAATATGTATGCAGGGCTGATCACGTTCCAGACACTGGCTAAGGGCTAAAGAGATTGAGCTCTGCATTCTAGGACCTCACAGCTTGGGAATGGAAACAGGCTTATGAGCAAATAACCGAAATCCCATGTACACATTCAAGGGGCAAGGTAGCTCTACAATGCTATGAGAGTACAGGGGATGTGGGGTTTTAATTTCATCCTGGAAGAGATAGAAGAGATATCCAAAAGACAGCTGGGCCTTTGGAGGATGATCAGGTATGTAATTAATCATGGAGACAGAATAAAGGAATTTAGGGGCACCTGGGTGACTCAGTCAATTAAGTGCCCAACTCTTCACCTTGGCTCAGGTCATGAGGTCACTCTTCGTGGGATCGAGCTCCGTGTCAGGCTCCGTGTTGACAGCATGGAGCCTGCTTGGGATTCTCTCTCCCTCTCTATCTGCCGTCTTCACCTCTTGCTCTCTCTCTCCCTCAAAATAAATAAATAAAACATTAAAATAAAAAAGAAAGGAATCTAAAGAGCAGAAGCTAGGGGTGTATGACCTTAAAATAACAGAAGTGGAAGGAGTTGGTTCGGTTCCAGATGGTCTTGCATACAGGAGATGCAGGTTTTAAGGGCAATGAAGTTTCAATTTCCCTTTTAGACAGTGGGTTGGGATAAGGAGCAGCTGGAGGGTGTTACAATACTGTGTTCTGTGCTGGCCAGCTTCCCAGGGGCTAGGAAAGTCCCTGGCATGCCTAGAGCAGTGGGGAACTGAAGTTAGGCCTCCCCAGTAAAGTTGAGCTTGAGAAAGAAGAGAGAATAGTGGACATCCCTAGCAAAGGGTGTGCAACAAGAACGGTCAGGTATGGCTGGTGGGGTGCGGTCAGCACTTGGTCAGGTATGGCCGTGGGGAGAATTCCTCAGGCACTGGTGGCAAAGGCAAGGAATCTTGCCTTTCTCCTCTTTCTCCTCACCCACGCATTATCGGTGTGAACCAGAGAGAACTCATACCAGCTATGGGGAGCCAACCGTGTGCAACCCTTCCCAGTTCCTCACTGGCGACATCATGTCGACATCATGCTTGAAATTGGCCATGGCGAGAGTGTTTGCACCGTGGAAATGAGCACATGCTTCAAGTCAATAGTTTTGTTTTGGAGACAATGTTAAACATTTACCAGCATGGTATTGCATCGTCTAGGGTAGGGCACAAATTTTCCCCCAAAAAAGTCTGACCCCTCACTCACTGATCTGCTATAGTCCCCCCTCCCAGAATGCTGGCTGTGTTCTTGCAGCATGCATGGAAATGGAATGGGACACCAACCGTTTCTTCCCAGGCACAGTAGCATAATGTGTGAGTATCTGCTACAAAGATTTGATGATGCCACTGAAAAGTCAGGAGTAGCAAATTACAGAGCTCCCTTCTGCCCTGCCTCTGAGCATGGTTCAGACGTAACACCTGGCGGGGTGTCTATGGTGATTAGAAATCAGTAGCCTTCCTGTGACCAATGTCACAAGTAGCAAAGCTGCCCCCTCCTTTTCTACCCCACCTGCCCCCAACACTCACCACTGATCCTGGGATGCATCAGCTCGAGAGCATGAAGTCATTCTTTGGTGTTTATATGGGGAACCTCTCGGGCAGCCTTCTGCCCCATGCAAGGAAAGGGTAATAGACCCCCCGGAAGCCTAGCATTCACTGTCTTTCTCTCTTATTTCCAATTTCATAATTTTTTTTCTTATTTCAGCATTTACTTCTAGGATTGTCAAACCACCCTGTTAAAGGTCTTGACCTCCCAGATGACATGACCTTTTGAATTTATACAGAGCTGCTATCAGTTCATTTCCTTAGAGAGAACTGGGGTTCTCTCCAGTCTCATTTCTTAAATCCTCTCAAGTTCTCTTTACCTCTAACCCTACCAGAAGAGAAGGGATGCGACTGGTCATCCTTTGGGGATCACCAGAATAAGAAACCCCAACCCACACATGATTGAAGACAGCTTCCCCATTGCAAACGTGTGGAAAAACACGAGCGGGAGCAAAAATAACACACCCTCTTACGCATTAGAACAAATGCTTTACCACTGAGTTGTTCATCATGGCCATAAAATTAAAGCAACTAAAAAGAAAACAACCAAGTGTTCAATTAGAGGGGACTAGTTAAACAAGTCCTGGTACATTACATTGGAAGCCATATAGCCATTCAAAACCACGATACAGAAGAATGCTTAATGGCACAAAAGGATGTCCAAAATGCATTGCTACATAGATAAAAGAAAGTTATAATATGCATTCTACCCTCACCCCTGCATGCACATACAAAGTATAGATGCCATACAGATAAAGAAGAAGAAAAAAAGACCAGTAAAGCCACACATCAAAATATCAAGTATTGATCATTACATATGAATTTTAGTAACTTTATTTGTATTTTGCTTTTTCGTATCACATATCACTTTCCTTTTAGTTGCAAAGACTTGCTTGCCTCTCTGGAAAATCTCTTCTGCCTTACAAACTTGCACTAAATGACCTGTCTGTCCCCCGGGCGATTGCTCAAGAAGGACAGTGAACTCATTATCTCTCAACAGAAATCAAGCCACAATCTTCCTGCGGACGTGTTCTGAGTTTGGAAACTTGCAATGTGGGCCATCCCAGGCAGACAGAGTCTATACAGCCTAGATGTTCAGCCAAGAGTAAGCCCGCTTTCTTTATTTAGCCATTGTAGATAATAGCAAGGTGCTTTCAAAGCATGCTTTCCAGTCACCTTGCAAAACAGCGTGGAAGCAATTCAATTCGACTCATCCCAGAGCCGAAAGCTCTGGCAGGTGGGACAGGTGGGCCAGCGAGAGAGAACCATTAGCCTAAACCACATTGCTTGGAATTACAGGGGAAAAGAGCCTTGTGATCTTGGGATCCTGTGAGAATGAGGAGTTCCTTTTCTAGAATTCTCTGGTTGGAACTTCTCTTCTAACTTTAACCTCAATTTTAATGTCAAATTGTAAAACATTGTGAGGGAAGTGTTTCTAGAATCATTTCATACTTTCCCGCCCTGGGAAAAGCAGAGTAAACAAAATCCTGTGAATATATTTTGATGCATGCTAATTCTAATTATTCTGCTCTGCTCTAAGTGATACTAATGTGGCAGAGAGCCTTACATCCTGCAGCCCCAAAGGCTTTGTCTTTGATTTTCCTCTCTTCATCTCCCCAACGTTAAGAAGACACTTCACACTCCCTACAGACAGAAGGTGTTAAATTCTTGTCTCCTTTACAATTCTCCACCTCTGATAGTGTCTTGATTCTGACAAAAAGGATCAACTCATTAATATTATTTGAAAAGTATGAGTAAATAAGCTGTGAGTAAAGCCTTGATTTTTATTGTTGGTTTACTCCTATGGGTTTTCGTCCATATAATATTTTCAGCCTGATATGGTCAGAATATTTTTTGTCTTTCTAATTTCCTAGGATTTTTTGGGGGGGGGGGTTGGTTTTGGTTTTGGTTATGCTCTACTTGAAGTATTGGAGAAATGACCTCCAAACATGAGATATAGACCTTTTATAAAAATTTTTTTAATATTTATTCCTTTTTGAGAAACAGAGATGAGCAGGGGAGGGGCAGAGAGAGAGAGAGAGAGAGAGAGAGAGAGAGAGACATAGAATCCGAAACAGGCTCCAGGCTCCCAGCTGTCAGCACAGAGCCCGACACAGGGCTCAAACTCACAAACTGTGAGATCATGACCTGAGCCGAAGTCAGATGCCTGACTGAGCCACCCAGGTGCCCCACTGACCCATCTTTTACATATAGTTTTTACTGACACTTTGCTCTTATCACCTTTACTTGGAAATAAAATGTATGTTCTTCAGTGGGAAAAATTCTGTGCTATACTTTTGTACATGTTACTGTTTTAAACATAGAGCAGATGCTTGGTAAATAATGGTAACTGGTAATTTACAGAATTCTATGCCTCTTAATAACTATGGAGGCCAGAGGTAAAGTTGTAAAATAATAAATCAAAGACACAAAGTGCATAACACTAAGATGAAAAATCCAATCACTGGAAGAAATAATAATCACTAAAACAATGGTCTTAAAATCTTTTTGTTTGGAAACACTCTACAAAGAACTCTGAAAAACTACATATTCAATGTCACATTTATAATTTGACTTCTATAATGTGTCACTGTAAATCCAAAGAGTTACAAAGAATATATATTTCACTTTATTGTAAATATTGACTATAAAAAATAAAATTGGGGGCGCCTGGGTGGCGCAGTCGGTTAAGCGTCCGACTTCAGCCGGGTCACGATCTCGCGGTCCGTGAGTTCGAGCCCCGCGTCGGGCTCTGGGCTGATGGCTCAGAGCCTGGAGCCTGTTTCCGATTCTGTGTCTCCCTCTCTCTCTGCCCCTCCCCCATTCATGCTCTGTCTCTCTCTGTCCCAAAAATAAATAAACGTTGAAAAAAAAAAATTAAAATTTAAAAAATAAAATTGTATCATTTTAAGTATATCCAAGGAAATCTAGGTACCATGGTGATTGGATACTTCTAATACTCATTTTCAAAATACAAACGAGTTCCTCTTTAACAGATCGAAATTTTATACCCCTTTTTCTCCTTGACTCATATCTGTATTCCCCTAACCTGACAGGATTTTATTTCTTCTGGGTTGGCTTATCATTATAGTTATTGAGAGTACATAATTGATAGATAAATATTCCTCATAAAATTTTACTGGAGATGTAGATTTAATGAGATACATGAGGTTTTTTTCAATCTGTTCATGTATTCACGGGTGATCAATACATATTCCTAGAATAAGATAGGATTTGACATCAGTCATATTTTTATTTTTTATGTTGATAAATGTATATACTGAATACATGTCATTTACACGAATGGACAGAAACAAAAGGAATACTATAATAGCAAGGTAGCTTACTTTTAAGAATGCCATCTAAGACAGGGGCACCTGGGTGGCTCAGTCAGTTAAGCTTCAGGCTCTGGATTTTGGTTAAGGTCATGATCTCACGGTGGTGAGTTCCAGCCGCTCATCAGGCTCTGTGCTGAGCGTGGAGTCTGCTTGAGATTCTCTCTCTCCCCTCCCCCACTCTCACTCTCTCTCAAACAGAAAAATAATTGAACATTTAAAAAAAGGAACGCCATCTGAGATAGATGCCAAAAACCTCATCGTAATTCATCTTCAGAAAATTTTAATCATCTAGCAGCTCTCTCCCCAGTGAGATCTTCCCTATGGCTGAAGGCAAATATGTGTTACCCAGGTAACACATGCTCAGTGCTCGGAGCGGCTCTTTGCACATCCTGGATCCATGCAGCACCGGAGGATTCTAGATGGCTTGTAGGGTGGCCCTCTCTTGTAAAGTGGAAGACGGTGACTGTGGAGGGGGGAAGGAGAAGCAGCAAGAAAGAGACGCACTCACAGGCAGATCACTTTGAAGAAAGTATACTTTCTTCAAGGTTGGGAAGCTTGATGCTTTAGAAAACAATCTCCCCCACCCCCCCCCCCCCCCACCCCTGCCTTGGAAAGTCCACGTTGAGAGAACCCATGAACTAGAAGAAGTGGAGACAGCTTCAGGGAAGAGTTTTGAGCTGAGCCTGGAGGGTGCATGGAGTTGAGATTAAGCACAGAAGACTTGGAGGTTATGCAACCTACCGGAGAGGCACAGGTGAAGCAAAAGCCCTGACGGAGATGTCCCGATGGAAGACAGTGGAAGAACAGTGGGCAGGAAACAGCCAAGGCTAAGCCCTTTGGCTGTCGCAGTCTCATTCTGGATTCCACAGCGATAAACAGTAGGAGCATTTAGGATGTAAGACTCTAGATCAGGGACTTAATACTTAATTGCCTAGAGAAACTAAGCAGGTAACATAAAATAGAGTCACTTCTATGACAGAAGCTTATGACATAAGCTGTATGTCACTGTGCATGGGGGGCGGAGGGACTAGAGGGCATGCAAAAGGGTCGGCAACAATGGAGGGGTGGACCTGTGTTGCAGAGCTTCCAATTTCTCAAGAGAAGCTAGAAGTCCAGACTTGAAAGCAAACTCCTCAATGGGCAAGACAAAGCATGTTTGTGGGCTATCTCTGTTCTGCCGGCCACAAATTTGCTGCTGCAAAGACTAAATTTTATCTAGAGGTTAAGCCAGAATGCCAGAAAGCATCAAAAGCTGAATTATTCTTCCCTATAAGGGCAGATGCCTGGAACAAAGTTAGACGGTCAGTCAAAAGTTGTCTGCCCAGCCGGGAAATAAGTGGTTCCTTTGTCGGAAGTGCACCTTCACAAGGCCCCCTCTTACTTCCTTCCGGAAGAAAGGGACTGGAGATTCTCTAAAGAGTAGAGTCTAAAGGGGAGGGGGGAGAGCTCGGGGAGGCCTCAGCACCAGCCGTCTGTTTTCAGCATTAGATTCTGTTTTCCTGTTTGTTTTGGCCAGTAGAGAAACGAGCAGCAATTATGTCCACTTCCGCAGGAGATTGCTGTATGCGTTTCCTGAACAAACATTTCTAAAGATCCAGTTGTTTCTATCATGTGCCCCTGCTTTGGATTGCTTCGTGTGTTTATTTTATCCTGATGTACTCTGTGTGTTTTGTAAGCCGCCTTGAAGGCTTTGTGGAATGAGATAGGGTGTAAATAAATAAAGGTACTATCTCTGGACCCTGCCCGCCCCCTTCCCCTGCCTGAGTTTACACTCTGTCGATGCTTCAGGCCCCAAGCCTATGGGGAAGCCACTTAGTAAATTACTGCTCCCACGTATCCTGAAGGTAATGGGGCTTCCAAAGGTGCAGAACAAACCACCAGAGAGTTGTTTAAGCGCTAGGAAAATCTGGCCCAATACATTATTCCAAATCTATATTTATGTTCATGGCTTATGAAGCACCTCGGGGCCCTTTGGGATAAGAAAAGCTGCATGAATCTAGGAAAATATTATTAAATAGATTTATTTTGGGTTGCTAAAGAGTGTGAGGCCCTCTGGAGAACCACTGGAGGAGAATGAATTATTTTCTGCAATCTCCACCACTTGTCTTTTTAAGAGTCTCTCATTGAACCCCTGGTGCTGCCCTAACTGTCCATAATATGGATTGAAAGGGTCCCAGAAGTTGTTCAGTCCACTCCCTGGTGGAGTCTTTGACTTGAACTTGATAGGACAGGGCACTGTTGCCCGGCAATAGACCTTGGTACAAGAGCCAAAACATTTGGGAGATTTGAACCCAACAGCTAAGCAAATCATAAAACTAATACCCAATGGGGGTTAAGGCTGCGAGAAAGAGATGAGGGTTTTTTTCCCCCTTCTTAATTTTAATAATGTATTTACATTGGAATGAGGATACCCAGGATTCTTAACTTAGTGGCTGTGCCCAACCACTGATATGCCGTCCAGACACTCCTGCTGAGCCGCGTGGTGGGAAGCACCTCTCCCGAGGCCATCCCTGCAGACCCGCAGGGACTGAAAAGGCCGTAGGATCATCTGACGCTCCAGAGCGCACTGAGATTGTCTGTCCCCGGGTACCCGATGGAAATGTTTTGGTCGGAAATTCTGGCTAATTCCCTCTTCTGCTGATTACCAGTGTCAGAGAAACAGCAGAACACCTCCATTATGACCAGGAGGGAAACAGTTGCAGACAGGTCTGGTTCAAGTTTGTATCACTTTCCAGGACAGAGCTGTAGGTAAAATCCCATTCCTGTGAAAACTCTAAAGGCTACCGCGTTTTTTCTTTTTTCTTTTCTTTTCTTTTCTTTTCTTTTCTTTTCTTTTCTTTTCTTTTCTCTTTTCTTTTTTTCTTTTCTTTTCTTTTCTTTTCTTTTCTTTTCTTTTCTCTTTTCTTTTTTTCTTTTCTTTTCTTTTCTTTTCTTTTCTTTTTTAAATCACAAAAGACATTCTGTCAGTGTAACTGATGCTATGCTTTCCTGATCTGTCTCCATATTTTTTCCTCTTCCCTCTTTGGCCCCCTAATAATGACAGCTACCACTGTTGTATTTCTATGTACCCTGCACTACATTAAGTGATCTTCTTGCATTCCATGATTTTGCAGATGTGGAAACTGAGGCTCCCGGTGCTTAAGGTCTTACCCCAAGACACTGAGCTATAACGGCAGAGCCACAGTCACACCCAGACCTGCCTGGCTCCCAGGTGCATTCTTAGCTTTTATGCTCTGAACGCCTCCAAAAATGCCTTTTCTGCTCTGACCCTTTTTTTTCAATGACCCCCCCTTCTACTTACTCCCCACTCCAGCCCCCACTTCCCTGAGTAGGTCTCCAATCCAAACCCAGTCTTGACCCCCCTTCACCTGCCTGCTACACATCCCTTTCATGTCTTCCCATGGCCACCGCAAACTTGGGGTGTTCACAACGGAGCTGGCAGTTGTCCATCCTCCTGACCTCTATACCTCTGTGAAGGTATCCACTGTTCCTCTGGCCGTGTGGTCCTGAAACTCAAAACTGTCTCCTGATTTGTGACTCCCTATCTCCCCTGACTCCTTACAAAAACCAGTACCTTGGCTGGCTTGCTCACCCTTGTTGGTCATTTCCTCCGCATGATCCAACCAGCCCACTCCTGGAGCCAGCACTGAGTCCAAGGGAGGAGCCAGCGCTTTGCCATGAGCCACAGTGTGGATTTCATAACACGTTACCGCACGCATGGAGTTTCTCTCCAGCTTTCCACACTCAGTGGTTTTATGGTACCTTTATTCCCCACCATCACCCCTGGGTGTTCAGGGCTTCTGCATCATCCTCAGCAGGGCAGGTGTTTGAATGGGCCCCTCCTCTATACTTACCAGATACTGCCTTCCTTCTACGGACCATTACTGCACCCCATCCCCACAATCAAACATAGCCCTTTTGTGGCCCACACCTAGACAATATGTCTACCAACACCCTTTGTAGCTATACCCCATTCTTAGTACAAAGTCGGCTCACGTTAAGCCTTTAATCAAATTGAATTTCTAAATTTGAGTTTGCTTCTTTACAATGAGACTTTTCTGGGGACATTACCCCATTTCAAAGGAATGATTCCAAAGTGTGTGTGTGTGTGTGTGTGTGTGTGTGTGTGTAGATAGATGGGAAGGGGCAAATACATACATACACACACACACACACACACACACACTCACAGAAAGGGTACTGTGTTTTAAGCTGTATCTGTTTCTTTCTAGCACGATTTAAGAAATACTTATTGAGTGGGGCACCTGGATGACTCGGTCGGTTCAGTGTCCAGCTTTGGCTCTGGCCATGATCTCTCTGTTAGTGAGTTCGAGCCCCACATCAAGCTCACTGCTGTCAGCACGGAGCCTGCTTTGGATCCTCTGTCTCCCTCTCTCTGTCCCTTTCCCACTCACACACTCTCTCTCTCAAAAACAAACATTAAAAAATAAATAAATACATATTGAGTGTCTTGTATCTGCAAGGCACAGTGCTAGCTGCAAGCATTATCCATCCCCTAAATAAATATTCATTAAGTGATTACATGAAAGAGTGGAGGAAAGAGTGGAGGAAAGGACGTATTTCATCATTTATTTCTCCCACTTGGAGACCCAGGTGGGCTTTGAGAACGAAGCAATATTTTTGTTTTTCATCTACCCCACGGCACTTAATCAATGTCTCCTACATGCCAGCACCACACTGGACCCCAGAACACAAAGGTGAGCAAGAGTGGACTCAAAATCCCTACTGGCCAAGCTCGACATCCAGTGATGGAGGCAGGTGGATGATACGGGTACAGATCACTAGGCCTTACAGCAGTTGCTAGGCCGTGACCTTCTAAGACTGCTGGTGTTGCTCAAAGCAGACAAAGCCTGAGCACTGGAAACGGGGGATGCTTCCCTCCCGGGTTCTCCTTGAGCCTGCTGACTCCCACCGTGGCCGCCCATTCAACTCCTCTATGAAACTAGGACTTTCTGATTTACTTTATTGATTTTATTTTATTTTATTTTATTTTATTTTATTTTATTTTATTTCATTGCATTTTAATGTTTATTTATTTCAAGAAAGAGAGAGTATGAGTGCAAGTGCGAGCAGGGGAGGGTCAGAGAGACAGGGAGAGAGAATCCCAAGCAGGCTCCAAGAGCCGATGAGGGGCTTGAACTCATGAATCATGAGACCATGACCTGAGCTGAAATCAAGAGTCGGTTGCCCAACCAACGGAGCCACCCAGGGGCCCTTTTCTGATTTTATTTTTAAACAGTCCTCTCCCCTCCAGTTCAGCAGCAAAGAGACATCTCTCCAGGAGCCAATAGTGTCTCTGCATCTATCCAGCGTAATCCCTTAAGGGGACAAGAATAGTTAATCCATCACCATCCTGGCCTCCCTGGAGGCCTGGTGAGCAGCCCCTAGGAAAGGAGAAGAAAGCATTTGCTTACATTACCTCGATTACGCCAATCACTCTCATGGTGTTGTTCTCCACCCCTGCAACCTTCACAGAGGAGATCCGGAATCCCACATTTCCTTTTCACTAATTGATGCCCTTATGTGAGCAGCCGTAATCTCACCAACTCCACCAACGGAAAATAAAGAGAGGAAAATGTTCCAGAAAGAGCTATTCTTTAATCACCATGGCAGTGCCGTTATCACAGGGGCTACCTATCTAGGCCAAAGTAGCACAGAAAAGAGAATGGCTGTGGCATGCTTGGGCCCCCACAGCAGCCTGGGGACACAGCGGGGTCACAGGCAGATGAGAGAGCTTTCCAGCCTCTGCCCTGGCTCCTAATGCAGCACTCGCAGGGCCTGCTCATTCATCCCCAGGTAGGTCTCGGGGTGACCAGGAGCTAGGCCCCTGAATGTCCTCAGGCTCCTTGCCGGGGCAGGTCCTGTGCTGGCACCTCCTGAGGGCACCAGGCCAGATAGGAAGGTGTCTCCGTGGCAGCAGGCCCAGCCAGTTTGTCCTGTGGCGAACACTGAGTGCCAGCTAGGAACTGGCCCCTCCGTAGCTGTCCTCCTGTCTCTGAGACATGTACCACAGGCCAAGCCTGCCTTTGTCCCTGGAGTTTTAGAAACTGGGTAAACCCCCTCCCTTGGGTATCTCTCTGTCTTCGTACAGGCCCACCCCCAAATGCTGAGGGGTGCTCCCCAACCGGAATCCCCTTCTCCCCTCCCATCCACCCTGAACTGTGTTCTTGAGTCAGTCAGACTTAGGCATCTGCACTTTTGTCTTCCACACTATGGGTTCTTGCCCGGGAAGTTCCCCAGATCTCCACATGATTAAACCCTTGAGGGGTCATCTCTTCATCCCTCTGGAACTGTCAAATCCCTAGGTGAACACATTCATGTTATTTACGACTTAGAAACAACTAATGTAGGGGGGCCTGACTGGCTCAGTTGGCTAAGCGTCTGACTCTTGCTATCTGGGCCAGGTCATGATCTCATGGTTTGTGAGTTCAAGACCTACATAGGGCTCTACGTTGACAATGTAGACCCTGCTTGGGATTCTCTGTCTCTCCCTCTCTCTCTGCCCTTCCCACGCTCGCTCTCTCTCTCTCTCTCTCTCTCTCTCTCTCCTGGCTTGTGGAGATCCGTTAAATGTTAAATAAATAAACTTAAAAAAAAAAAGAAACAACTAATGTAAGCAAAACCATGAGATTGGATGATTTGAGGGAACTTCCATTTGCTTACTGGAAAGTAAGCTTTTTAAAAAAATTTTTTAATGTTTATTTATTTCTGAGACAGAGAGATACAGAGCATGAGAAGGGGAGGGGAAGAGAGAGAGGGAGACACAGAATCTGAGGCAGGCTTCAGGCTCCGAGCTGTCAGCACAGAGCCCAACACGGGGCTCCAACTCACAAACCGTGAGATCATGACCTGAGCCGAAGTCAGTCGCTCAACCAACCGAGCCACCCAGGTGCCCCGAAAGTAAGCTTTTTATAGGGAGAGCTACTGGGCATGAACTTGGTAGAGGGCTTGACCCTTTGACAAAAATGTGGGTAAGAGGCACAAGCTGGATTGGAGAAAAGGTACTGCTATGGACTGAATTGTGTCCCTCCAAAATTCATAGGTTGAAGCCAAACCCTTGGTGTGATTTGACTGTCGTTGGAGTAAAGAAGTAATTAAGGTTAGGGGCACCTGGATGGCTCAGTCGGTTAAGTGTCCCCCTTCAGCTCAGGTCACGATTTCATGGTTTGTGAGTTCAAGCCCCACATCGGGCTCTCTGCTGTCAGTGCAGACCCTGCTCTGGATACTCTGTCTCCCTCTCTCTCTGCTTCTCCCCTGCTCACTCTCTCTCTTTCTCTCTCAAAAATAAATACATAAACTTTAAGAAAAATATTTTTTCAAAAAAGTTATTAAGGTTAAATGAGGTCATATGGGTGGAGTCCTAATCCACTAGGATTAATGCCCTTATAAGGGGAGTCTAGAGAGTGTCTCCTCTCTCTCTCTCTCTCTCTCTCTCTCTCTCTCTCTCTCTCTGCCAAATGAGGACATGTTGAGTAGGCAGTCATCCACAAGCCAGGAAAAGAGCTCTTACTAGGAACCAAATGGATTTCCTAGCCTCCAGAACTGTGAGAAGTATTTGGTGTTTAAGCCAGTGTGTGGGCTTCCCCCTACCACATTGATGCAAAGATATTTTGCTGAGTACCACAAAGAGAAATAATAGGATGGCTTGGGTAGAACAGTGGAGAAATATATTTAGACTGAAACATCACACTCATGAGATCTACAAATTAAATGGGAGATAACTGACATCTTTACAATACTGAGTGTTCTAATCTACAAATATGGATGTATTTGGTTTCCTAAGGCTACCGTAACAAAGTACCACAGAGTGGGAGGCTTAAACAATAGAAATTAATTTTCTCACAGTCTGGAGGCTAAAGTTCAAGATCAAGGATTCAGCAGGGTTGGTTTATTCTCAGGCATCTTTTCTGAGTTGTAGATGGTAGTGTTCTCCCTGTGTCTTCACATCATCTTGCATCTGTACCCACTTGTGTTCAAATTTACTCTTCTTAAAAGGACATCAGTCATATTGGATTAGGGCACACCCAAATGATCTCATTTTAACTTAAACTCCTCTTTAAAATCTGTATCTCTAGGGGCACCTGGATGGCTCAGTCAGTTAAGCATAAGACTCAATTTCTGCTCAGGCCATGATTTCATGTTTTCCTGAGTTCTGGCCCCACATGGGGCTCTGCACACTGACTGCATGGAGACTGCTTGAGATTCTCTCTCTCCCTTTCTCTCTGCCCACCACCACTGATGCTCTCTCTGTCTCTCTCAAAATAAATAAATAAACTTAAAAAAAATCTCTATCTCCAGAGTCACATTCTGAGGTAGTGGGGGTTAGGACTTCCAACATAAGAATTTTGGAGGCGAACGTAATTCAGACTGTTGACAATGAAATATCCCTCTATTTATTCATGTCTTCTTTCTCTCAACAATGTTTATAGTGTTTAATGTTGAGGTCATGTCCATCTTTTGTTAGATTTATTCTGAGATATTTGATGTTTTGACTCTTATAATTGGTATTTCTTAAATACCATTATTTGTTTTTGATATATTGAAATGCCACTGATTTTTATACATCAATCTTTAATCCAGTGATGATGTTAAATTTCATTAATTGCAATAGTTCATTTGTAAATCCTTTTAGATTTTTCTACTTCACAATCAATGTAATCTTGAAATTGTTATTTTATTTGTTCCTTTGTTAGTCTTTGTACTTTTATTTATTTTTCTTCCCTTATTGCAGTGGCTAGGACAACCAGTACAACAATGAAAAGAAATGATAATAACAAACCTTGTCTTCTTTCTAATCTCTGTGGAGTTGTTTTCTATATTATACCATCAAGTATAGTTTTTCCTATGGATTCTTTGCTCATTACAAGCTTAGGGAAGTTTTGGGTTGTTGTTTTTGGTTTTTTTGCTATTTCTTGTTTGCTGAGCCCAATCAGCGATGGAATGGATTTTATCACTACTGATTCTGCACCTATTGAAAGTACCATATCATTTTTTCCCCTTTATTCTGTTGATGTGGTAAAATACATAGATTAATTTTTTAAGGTTAAGTATTATATTTCTGGAATGGACCCAAATTCAAAATGACATATTATATTTTTAAATATTGCTGAATTCATTTTGCTAAGATTTATTTACAATTTTTGTATTGACATATTTTTATAATATTTTTTAATGTATAGTTTTGAGAGAGAGAGAGACAGAGTGCATGTGCATGCACAGGTGGAGGAGGGGCAGAGACAGAGAGGGACAGAGGGTCCAAAGGGGGCTCTGCCCTGACTGCAGAGAGCTCAAACTCACAAACTCACATGAGATCATGACCTGAGCCGAAGTCAGATGCTTAACCAACTGAGCCACCCAGGTGCCCTGGCTTTATGTCCTTGAAAATGGCCTATAATTTTCCTTTCTTATAAATGTTCATGTCATGATCTAGTTTCAAGGTACTGGCCACATAAAACAAGATGACAAACGTTCTCTGTTTTGTTTTATATTGTTTTTAGAGAAGTTTGTACACATTCAGTGTTATTTATTCTTTAAATGCCTGGGAGAATTACCAGCATGCCAAGAGATGTCTTTGTGGGAATTTTTGTAATTACAAAATCAACTTATTTAATCTATAGAGAATTATATAGATTTTAGAAATTTTCTCCCTGATCACTTCTCAGCCTTTTGGCTAAGATCAAGTGTAGAATTTTTTTTCCCTGTTTCCATTTTGGTAAGTTGTATTTTTCTAGAAAATTTCTCAGTTTACCTAAATTTTGAAATTTACTGAAACAAAGTTGTTCACAATATCCTTTCACCATTTTTTTGTAATTTTCTGTAAGATATGTGGTAATTCCTTTTTTGCATTCCTGATATTGGCAGTATGTGTCTTCTCTCTTTCTTTTTTTTTTTTTTTTTCAACGTTTATTTATTTTTGGGACAGGGAGAGACAGAGCATGAACGGGGGAGGGGCAGAGAGAGAGGGAGACAGAGAATCGGAAACAGGCTCCAGGCTCTGAGCCGTCAGCCCAGAGCCTGACGCGGGGCTCGAACTCATGGACCGCAAGATCGTGACCTGGCTGAAGTCGGACGCTTAACCGACTGTGCCACCCAGGCGCCCCTCTTCTCTCTTTCTTAATCACACTTGGTAAGAGTTTAGTTTTTCGAAGAACCAACTTATAGCTTTGTAACTTTTTCTGTTGTATATTTGTTCCACCTTTGACCAATTTCTACTATTGTAATTATTATTATCTCCTTTCTTCTTTCTTTTAACTTAATATTTTTAAATTTTCTATTCTAGGTTCAATCAATAAAATCAATAGCTGATTCATTTTCAGTTTATCTTTTTCTTCTGACATATGGACTTATTCTTTTAAGCATGGTTTTAACTACCTCCTGCCTCCGTTAGTGTGCCACATTTTCATTTTCATTTCATAAAATAATTTTAAATTTCCATCGTGATTTAATTTTGCCCTTGAGTTATTTGGACATATATTGTTTAGTTCCCAAACATTTGGGGGCTTTATAATAAACTTTATCATTGATCTCTAGCTTTATTTCACTCTATAATTTTACTACATGGAATTCTGTTAGGATTTGATTTATGGTTGAGTATATGGTCAACTTTGATATTGCTATACCATGTACTCTTAAAAATAATGTGAATTCTGAAGTTGTTTGTACAGATGGTAAATCATGTTCAAATTTTATATACCTTTAATGATTTGTTTTTGTTTGCTTGTTGTTGAGAACATGTAAAATCAGCCAATATGGTTGTGAATTTCCTCCTTTAAATATGCAATTTTTGGGGCGCCTGGGTGGCGCAGTTGGTTAAGCGTCCGACTTCAGCCAGGTCACGATCTCGCGGTCCATGAGTTCGAGCCCCGCGTCGGGCTCTAGGCTGATGGCTCGGAGCCTGGAGCCTGTTTCCGATTTTGTGTCTCCCTCTCTCTCTGCCCCTCCCCCGTTCATGCTCTGTCTCTCCCTGTCCCAAAAATAAATAAAAAACGTTGAAAAAAAAATTTTAAATATGCAATTTTTGCATCCGCTATTTGATGTTGTATTATTGGGTGCATACAAATTGAAAAGTATTCAGTCTTAGGGTGCCAGGGTGTCTCAGTAAGTTGAGTGTCTGACTTCGGCCCAGGTCACGATCTTGCAGTTTGTGAGTTCGAGCCCTGCAATCAGGCTGTGTTTGGAGCCTGGAGTCTGATTCTGATTCTGTGTCTCCCTGTCTCTCTGCTTCTCCCCTATTCACGCTCTCTCTCTCTCTCTCTCTCTCTCAAAAATAAACATTAAAAAAAAGTATTCAATCTTTCTGGCTGATTGATCTTTTATCATTATGAAATATCCCTCTTTATCTCCAAGAATGCCTTTTACCTTAAAGTCTATTTTTTTTTATTTTTTTTTCAACGTTTATTTATTTTTTTGGGACAGAGAGAGACAGAGCATGAATGGGGGAGGGGCAGAGAAAGAGGGAGACACAGAATCGGAAACAGGCTCCAGACTCTGAGCCATCAGCCCAGAGCCTGACGCAGGGCTCGAACTCATGGACCACGAGATTGTGACCTGGCTGAAGTCGGACGCTTAACCGACTGCGCCACCCAGGCGCCCCAAGTCTATTTTGTTTTATATAATTATATCATGTTATTTTTTTTATTAGTTTAGACTTTCAGTTCTTTTGTGTTCTTATATGTAAGGTGTTTACTTGTTCAGCTTGAGAGATTTTGTTTTATAATTGAAGTATTTAGACCATTTATACTTAATATAATTCCTGGTATATCTTGGGTTTTTATTACCTATTACTTATTATATGTGTTCTACATCCTTTATATGCCTTTCTTGCAACTTTTTGAATTAATAAAGCATTTTAAGATTATTTTCCAGTTCCTTCTGGAAATTACAACCTTGGTGGTTACATATTTTATTTTTCTTTAATAATTACACAGTGATTACAACAAACATCTTTGATTTATTAGGGCATCAGAGAGATAAGTACTTGGATCACTTCCCAGGTAATGCTAGAACTTTAACAATTTCAATTCCATTACCTTGCTCCCATCTTTTGTGTGTTGTTTTATGTATATGTTCTCATGAGTTTTAAATCATTATCATTCTATGTAGTCAATATTCATTTAGACTTACCTACATATCTTCCATTTCTCTTTATATCTTCTCACATTTCCATGTTGCCATTTGAGGTAACTCTCCTTCCCTCTTAGGAAATGCTTTAGTACTTTTTTAGTATGTGCTTGAAGACAACAAATTGTTTAGTTTTGGTTTTTCTAAAATTGTTCTCATTTTTTCTTCATTTAACAGATTTGTTTTCTGGATATGATTCTAGTCGAGTAGTTACATTCAGAAAAATCTATTCAGCAACATTTATGTATGAACTAAAATTTATCCAAAACTTACTTTGGCCAAGTAATTCCCCTTTTAGGAAATCAATGGAAATAAGTTAAAGTGAAAATAAAGCAAAATGTGTAAAGATATAAACTGCATCATTATTTATAAAAGTGAAAAATTGGAAACAAATGTAAAATCCAACATTAAGGCAATAGTTCAGTAAATTATGGCAAATCCATACAATATTGTGAAATGTTAAAAGGATGTCTATGAAGTACTTCTGTGAGAAAAAAATTCATGTAATTATGGGGGCGCCTGGGTGACTCAGTCGGTTAAGCATTTGACTTCAACTCAGGTCATGATCTCGTGGTCCGTGAGTTCGAGCCCCGCGTCAGGCTCTGGGCTGATGGCTCAGAGCCTGGAGCCTGCTTCCGATTCTGTGTCTCCCTCTCTCTCTGCCCCTCCCCCGTTCATGCTCTGTCTCTCTCTGTCTCAAAAATAAATAAACGTTAAAAAAATTTTTTTTAAATCATGTAATTATGAATGTGAGGAAACCAAGATGTAAATTTCAATGTATTTTGTGATTTTATTTAAATAACAAAGCTATGTGCATAGTAACAACCTGAAAGGAAATACATAACTCAGTTAACCCTCCTTATCTATGGGGTAAAAGGTTATGGGTGGCTACTTTTCTGTAATTGAAATAAATCATTTCCATATTTAACTACAGTAGCCTTAATTCCTCTTTTCTTTTTTCATTTAAATTTATAAACAAAACAAATGATAAAACTTATAGCTCTGTTAGAGGACATTTAATTTAAGGGGGTAAAGTGATTATAACTGTCTTCCACACACAGAATTTCCCATGAAAGGAAAACATGGAAATATACCAAAGAGACCCATTTACATTGTCATGAATTGTTCCAAGTCTCAAATCACTGAGAAAAACCTACCTCACACAAGTTGCCATGAGCACCTGATCCCCAAGCATAAATCTTTGTGTTGAAAATGGCATACCCCACACATTTCATCTGGAGTTAAAAGCATAATATACACCTTCCTTCATATACAGTATGAGTCACTTCCTAAACCTCATTAGGGATGGTAATAATGCTTCCCCAACAGGAATTAATTCCATGCTAATCATATATGTCAGTGACTTTCACAGCTGCTTCACAGAAGCAAGAGTTTTGCAAATTAGTTGCTTTCTTATTTGGGGAAGGTGTGGGATGGGCCAGAAGCAAAAGCATCGTTGGAACTCACATAATGTTTTCAGACTTGTTAATTAGCCTAGCAGTCTCATTTTATCATTTCATCAGAAGATGGTTTGGGGCATAAGCAGTCCTAAGGTCATCATTCTGACTCGGCTGATTAGCACTGGGCTTGTCAAATAATTGGAAAGGTCACAAAACAGTGTCTAGTCTTTCTCCTCGAGCTAAAATTATTGTCAGAAAAATTTCTAAAAGATATTCTAGGATTAGCTTCCTGGTATAAAGCAGATCTGAATTTGAATACCTGGACCCTGCTCCTTTGCTGTATGGCCTAAGGGAAAGTGCTTATCTTTGTGAACCTAAGTTTCCTTCTCTGTAAAAATGGAAAACATGGGGATGGACAAGACAACACACATGGAATATAATGTCCAACACACAGAAAGGGTACAGTAAATTTTCATTTACTTAAATCTTCCTTCAATACTTACTGAAAAACTTTGCCTATTAAGAGGACCAAGATTCAATTTATAAACTAAGTGGACAGTTTCCAACACACCCTCCTAGCTAATACTAGTTAAGCTACTTTCAGTCTAAATGCAGGACATGAAATAGACATGGGGCATCAGGTATGGGTGGGAATAGTAGAGGGAGTGAGGCCAACTCAATGGAGATCCAGGCAAAACACAAAAACCTGAAAAGAAAGTCCAATGAAGAGACAGTACGGGTTAGTTTCACTCATTCACATTATTAACACTTATTGAGCACCTCGTATATCACAGACTTTGAAGCAGAAGATACAACGGGGAATAAGATAAGCTTCTTCTTTTCTTTTCTTTTTTTTAAATTTATATATTTTGGGGAGAGCACAAGTGAGGGAAGACCAGAGAGAGAGGGACAATAGATACAAAGCAGGCTCTGAGCTGACAGCAGCAATCCTGGTGTGGGGCTTGAACTCATGAACCATGAGATCATGACCTGAGCTGAAGGATGCTCATGACCTGAGCTTGAAGTTGGACGCTCAACCAACTGAGCCACTCAGGTGCCCCAAGCTTGCCCCTTTCTTCAGAAAGCTTACACTCTACTGGGCCGGCGGTGGGGGTGGGGGGAGGACAGATTGAAGACAGTATGGAAAGGGCTATGGTGTGGGATGATCTGGTATCTATGGTGACAAGGGGAGGTGCCTCGTGTTCACCACTCTAAGATAGCCCTGAATCAGCCCTGCTTTCCAACATCAGTGAGTCTGCTTGCATGGTGTAGAGCTACCTTGAAACAGGGGAAAGGCTAGCTGGGCTAGGAGGCAGCAGAATGGCATTGAACAGGGCAAACATACTCTGTATTTTATTCAGTCTTAACTCCAGTCTTTGGGGAGGGTGCACCCTTCCCCCAAGACATAGGCAATCATCACAGAAGTGCACAGCTGTAATGAATCAATCCATACTAATTCCTATAGTCATCGAAATGAGCAGCTTCTTTTGGGGAAGACCCTCCACCCAGGGAAGGCTAGTTTGCCCATATGCCAGATAGGTCTTCCCTGAGCACATCTCCCTGAGTACCTGCCTCTTTCTGGAGTTCTACTATGGCCATGTCAGGATGGTCACTTCCCTGTGTTTCTCCTGGCTGGTCAGGATTAACTGAAGGTGTGAAGAGCTCAAAGGAAGCAACATCGACTTTTTTCTGGCATAGCAGGTCACCCAGAGAAGTGAGGTGATTGAGCCTGGATTTTGAACAGTGTTGAAGACCTTGCTAGTTTGGAAGTTGAAAGTTGAGTAATCCTCCTCATTGTACCCTTTCATTAACTCCACAAATATGTGGCGACTGCTTACTATGTGCCAGGCACAGCACTAGATGCTGGAGATACAGTGGAGAGTCAAAGTAGACCCAGTCCCCACACCCATTGACTTTACAGACCAGTGAGGGAGGAAGACCTTAAGCAAATAAAACCAGAAATTAAATGTGACAAACAAGCCTGGTCCCAAGACATAGGATGCCATGGGAAGATGATTTTACTTAGTCAGAGAGGTCATCCCTAAGGAAGTGATCTAAAGGATGAGTGAGAGTTGAACAATGAAGAGTGGAGGGAAGGCAGCCAGAACAAAGACTCTTAGCAGAAGAAAGAAAGGCATGTATCAAAGATAGAAAGAACCCAGGGCAGCTGCAGTGGAGATAAAGGCAGGGGATAGGGAGAATGGGTGCCAAGTGAAGCTGCACAGGTGAAGTCATCTATGGTGGGACCTTCAGGGATCTTTATGTCAAGCCACACACAACTTCAGAACTCACTGGTTCTCTAAACACCGATTATTGTGTCTCACATTCTTTTAAAATTTTTAATTTAGATTTTTTTTTAATCTTGAGTTAACTGCAGATTCACATATGCTTGCAAAAAATAATACAAAGAAACTCCTTGTATCATTTACCCAATTTCCCCCAATGGTGACCTCTTGTAAAATGATAGCTCCAAACCAGTATATTGACATTCAAGACACAGAACAGCTCCATTACCCCAAGGATCCCACATGCTGCCGTTTTATAACCACACCCACTTCTCTCCAGCTCCCTAACCACACTCATTTCTCTCCAGCTCCCAACTCCTCCTTTAACTCACTCTTCTCCATTTCTATAATTTTATTATGTAAAAATATTACATAAATTGAATCACAGAGTATACAACTTTTGGGGATCCGCTTTTATCACTCAGCATTAACTCTTTGGAGATTCAGTCGTGTTATCTTATGTACCAATAGTTTGTTCCTTTTTATTGCTTCTTTTTCTAAATTCTTGAGGTGGGAGTTTATTGATTAGAAACATTTCCTTTTTTCTAATGTACGCATGAAATGCTATAAACTTTCCTTTCAGCAATGCTTTTATCTATATCCTACAAAATTTTGTTGTGTTTTCATTTCCTTCTATTCAATGCACTTTTTTATTTCCATTGAGACTTCCTCTTCACCCCATGAGATTTTTAGAAGTGCATTTTTGGGGTGCCTGGGTGGCTCAGTCAGATAAGCATCCAACTTCAGCTCAGGTCATGATCTCACAGTTCATGAGTTCAAGCCCCACACTGGGCTCTCCGCTGTTAGCACAGAACCTGCTTCAGTTCTTCTGTCTTCCCCCTCTTTCTACCCCTTCCCTGCTCATTCTCTCTCTCTCTCTCTCTCTCTCTCTCTCTCTCTCTCTGTCTCTCTCTCTCTCTCTCTCCTCTCTCTCAAAATAAACAAACTTTAAAAAAAATGAAGTGCATTCTTCAGTATTCAATTGTTTGATATTTTCCTGTTTCACTTCTATCACTGAGTTCTACTTTGATTCCACTGTGGTCAGAGAACACACTGTATGATTTCAATTCTTTTACATTTGTTGAAGCTTGTTTTGTGGCCCAAGATATGGTCAAACTTGGAATATGTTCTCCTGAATATAATGTGCTGGTTTCTTGGTCAGCTTTTGTTTACATACTTTGCAGCTTTGTTGTCTGGTGCACATACAAACACATTTAAGACTGCTATGTCTTCTTTGTGGACTGACCCATCTTTCATTCTACAGAGTCCTCCATTTCTGATAATTTTCTTTTCTTTGAGGTCAACTTTATCTGATAGCCAGTTCTTCATTTTGGGTATCAATGTTTGCATGATACATCTTTTTTCATCCTTTTGCTTTCATCCTACCTATGTCATCATATTTGAAGTGAGTTTCTTATAAACACCATACAGTTAGGCCATCTTTTCTAATTCATTCTGCCAATCTATGTCTTTTAGTTGACATATTTATACCACTTATAGTTAATGTAATTACTGCTTAAATCTACCACTTAATTTTTTTTTTGTTTTCTGCTTGTTCTCTCAGTTTTTTTTTATGTTTTCTGTTCTCTGAATTGCTGTGAGTTATTTGAACCAACTTGTTTTAGAATTCAACTTTAACGTATCTGTACTGATTTTTTTTTACTGTGTTTCTTTGTATAGTTGTTTAAATCGTTGCTGTAGGTATTATATACATATGGCTTATCACAGTCATTTTATTAGTTTCAGGGAAGCATAGAGACTTACATCCCTTTATGTATTTTTAATCTCTGCTATATATAACATAATCACCTTAAGTAATTTTTTCTAGAAGAATTTAGAATAATTTCAAACAGTGTTTAATTTTTGTTTCAACTATCAAACTTAATTTAGAATACTTAAGAGAAGAAGAAAAGTTTATGGTATTTACTATAGTTTTGTTTATTGTGTTCTTTATTCATCCTTGATGTTCCAAGTTTCCTTCTTTTATCATTTCCATTCTATGTAAAGAACTTCTTTTAGTCTTTCCTTTAGAGTAGATCTGCCGGTGAAAGATTATTTTAGGGACACCTGGGTGGCTCAGTCAGTTAAGCATCTGACCTCAGCTCAAGTACCATGTCAGGCTCTGTGCTGATAGCTCAGAGCCTGGAGCCTCCTTCAGATTCTGTGTCCCCCCCTCTCTCTCCGCCCCTCCCCTGCTCTCTCTCTCTCTCTCTCAAAATGAAATAAACATTAAAAAAGAAATATTATTTTAGTTTACTTCTGATCTTTCTCTTCATCCCTGAAGGATATTTCAGCCAGGTATATGATTATGGGATGATAATTCTTCTCATTCAGCCCTATATTGTGCCACTTCTTTCTGGCCTCCATGGTTTTTGTGAGAAATCCACTGTTACTCTACTGGTTTTTCCCTTATAGACAATGTGTCATTTTTCTTTGGCTGCTTTCAAGATTGTTCTTTGCCTTTAGTTTTCACATGTTTAATTTTGTGTCTTAGTGTAGATTTATTTAGGTTTGTCCTATTCTGGATTTTTTTAATGTTTTTTTCCCCCCAGCTTCTTGGATCTGTAGGTTCTAGGCAACATTTCTTACAGTACTTTTTCAGTCCTACCTTTTTTTTCTTCTCTTTCCTGGATTTCCATAACACATAACACAAATGTTTGATCTTTTGTTATAATCCCACAGATCCCAGAAGCTCTGTTCTTTTTCAATGCTTTAAGGTTTATTTTTTATCACAGTTGCTCAGATTGCATAATTTTTAGTTTTCTATCTTCCAGTTCACTTATGCCTCTGTCCCCTCTGTTCTGCTGTTGAATCCCTCCATTGAGATTTTTATTTCAATTAATTGTATTGTTCATCCTCACAATTTCCATTTGGTTCCTCTTTATATCTTCTATTTCTCAATTGAGAGTTTCTATTTCTTTCCTGAGGCTTTCTATGTTTTTTTTTTTAATTTCGAGTATGTTCATAATTATTAAAGTAGAGATCCCTTAAAAATTTTTGGAAAATTCCAATATCTCTGTCATCTTGTTGTTGTCATCTATTGATTGCTTCTTTTCCCATTCAACTTGAGAAATTCTTGGTTCTTGGTATGACAAGTGATTTTTCTATTGAGCTCTGGGCATTCTGTATTAGTCCTGAGACTCTGGGTTTTATTTCAACCTTCCACCTTAGCTGGTTTTCTTTGATTTCAGTTTGGCAAGAGAAAGATTGGTTTATCTTGTTACCACCAGGTAAGATATAAGTCCAAGTTCTTCACTTGGCCTGCGCTGACACACAAAGTGGGGAGGGCCCATCACAACTGCTAAGTGGGAAGTGGGAGTTCTAGCTCCCCATACGGT
>NW_024412416.1:16757898-16778821 GCF_014898765.1 Herpailurus yagouaroundi
TCTCTCTCTCTCTGTCTCTCTCTCTCTCTCTCTCCTCTCTCTCAAAATAAACAAACTTTAAAAAAAATGAAGTGCATTCTTCAGTATTCAATTGTTTGATATTTTCCTGTTTCACTTCTATCACTGAGTTCTACTTTGATTCCACTGTGGTCAGAGAACACACTGTATGATTTCAATTCTTTTACATTTGTTGAAGCTTGTTTTGTGGCCCAAGATATGGTCAAACTTGGAATATGTTCTCCTGAATATAATGTGCTGGTTTCTTGGTCAGCTTTTGTTTACATACTTTGCAGCTTTGTTGTCTGGTGCACATACAAACACATTTAAGACTGCTATGTCTTCTTTGTGGACTGACCCATCTTTCATTCTACAGAGTCTTCCATTTCTGATAATTTTCTTTTCTTTGAGGTCAACTTTATCTGATAGCCAGTTCTTCATTTTGGGTATCAATGTTTGCATGATACATCTTTTTTCATCCTTTTGCTTTCATCCTACCTATGTCATCATATTTGAAGTGAGTTTCTTATAAACACCATACAGTTAGGCCATCTTTTCTAATTCATTCTGCCAATCTATGTCTTTTAGTTGACATATTTATACCACTTATAGTTAATGTAATTACTGCTTAAATCTACCACTTAATTTTTTTTTTGTTTTCTGCTTGTTCTCTCAGTTTTTTTTTATGTTTTCTGTTCTCTGAATTGCTGTGAGTTATTTGAACCAACTTGTTTTAGAATTCAACTTTAACGTATCTGTACTGATTTTTTTTTACTGTGTTTCTTTGTATAGTTGTTTAAATCGTTGCTGTAGGTATTATATACATATGGCTTATCACAGTCATTTTATTAGTTTCAGGGAAGCATAGAGACTTACATCCCTTTATGTATTTTTAATCTCTGCTATATATAACATAATCACCTTAAGTAATTTTTTCTAGAAGAATTTAGAATAATTTCAAACAGTGTTTAATTTTTGTTTCAACTATCAAACTTAATTTAGAATACTTAAGAGAAGAAGAAAAGTTTATGGTATTTACTATAGTTTTGTTTATTGTGTTCTTTATTCATCCTTGATGTTCCAAGTTTCCTTCTTTTATCATTTCCATTCTATGTAAAGAACTTCTTTTAGTCTTTCCTTTAGAGTAGATCTGCTGGTGAAAGATTATTTTAGGGACACCTGGGTGGCTCAGTCAGTTAAGCATCTGACCTCAGCTCAAGTACCATGTCAGGCTCTGTGCTGATAGCTCAGAGCCTGGAGCCTCCTTCAGATTCTGTGTCCCCCCCTCTCTCTCCGCCCCTCCCCTGCTCTCTCTCTCTCTCTCTCAAAATGAAATAAACATTAAAAAAGAAATATTATTTTAGTTTACTTCTGATCTTTCTCTTCATTCCTGAAGGATATTTCAGCCAGGTATATGATTATGGGATGATAATTCTTCTCATTCAGCCCTATATTGTACCACTTCTTTCTGGCCTCCATGGTTTTTGTGAGAAATCCACTGTTATTCTACTGGTTTTTCCCTTATAGACAATGTGTCATTTTTCTTTGGCTGCTTTCAAGATTGTTCTTTGCCTTTAGTTTTCACATGTTTAATTTTGTGTCTTAGTGTAGATTTATTTAGGTTTGTCCTATTCTGGATTTTTTTAATGTTTTTTTCCCCCCAGCTTCTTGGATCTGTAGGTTCTAGGCAACATTTCTTACAGTACTTTTTCAGTCCTACCTTTTTTTTCTTCTCTTTCCTGGATTTCCATAACACATAACACAAATGTTTGATCTTTTGTTATAATCCCACAGATCCCAGAAGCTCTGTTCTTTTTCAATGCTTTAAGGTTTATTTTTTATCACAGTTGCTCAGATTGCATAATTTTTAGTTTTCTATCTTCCAGTTCACTTATGCCTCTGTCCCCTCTGTTCTGATGTTGAATCCCTCCATTGAGATTTTTATTTCAATTAATTGTATTGTTCATCCTCACAATTTCCATTTGGTTCCTCTTTATATCTTCTATTTCTCAATTGAGAGTTTCTATTTCTTTCCTGAGGCTTTCTATGTTTTTTTTTTTTAATTTCGAGTATGTTCATAATTATTAAAATAGAGATCCCTTAAAAATTTTTGGAAAATTCCGATATCTCTGTCATCTTGTTGTTGTCATCTATTGATTGCTTCTTTTCCCATTCAACTTGAGAAATTCTTGGTTCTTGGTATGACAAGTGATTTTTCTATTGAGCTCTGGGCATTCTGTATTAGTCCTGAGACTCTGGGTTTTATTTCAACCTTCCACCTTAGCTGGTTTTCTTTGATTTCAGTTTGGCAAGAGAAAGATTGGTTTATCTTGTTACCACCAGGTAAGATATAAGTCCAAGTTCTTCACTTGGCCTGCGCTGACACACAAAGTGGGGAGGGCCCATCACAACTGCTAAGTGGGAAGTGGGAGTTCTAGCTCCCCATACGGTATCCACTGACACTGTGATGGGGTGGGAGATCATTACCACAGGGGATGAAAGTCCTGGCTGTCTATTTGGGCCTTTTCTGACACCACCATGCGGGGCTGTCGGGGTACCTCACTAGAGCTTTGCAGGTGTGGAAGTCCACTCCCCATCTAGTCTTTGCTGGTGTAGCTAAGAGTGGAACTGTAGTTTTTCCCATGATGTTTGGGTGGAGAAGAGTGGTTATTGTCAGAAAATCTTTTGTCTTACTAGGCTGCTTATTTCCTGGTCCTTAGGCTTTTCTTGAAGTTTTTTTCTTTTCTATTCCCTCTGCATTTCCAGGTGACTGGCATCTTCAGCTCCAACTATGGAATGTTTGAGGCAAAAAGAAAACCCAGAGAGCTCACCAACAAGTCATTCCTTAGGTCTCAAAGTCCTTAGCTGAAATGCCCTTTTCTCCACCTTTTGGGGTCATCTTATGCTCGTTTCATATATAGCATCCAAAGTATTTAGCAGACTTAGTGGAGGAATAGAAACAGTACATTTACTCCATCTTTCCTTGTATCATGTTCTTTTGACTGAAAGACCACTGAAAGTGAAATCCAAAGGGCTTGTGGCATCTATATAAACTCACTTTTCACCTATGAAAAACTGGGCTAGAGACGCTAAAGGCTTCTCCCAGTTATACAGCTGGTCAATGCTGGGGTCGCAGCTAGAAGTCAGTTGACCCGATGTCCAGCTAGGCTTCTGTCACCCGAAGCCTCCTTTTATCACTAGAAAGGTCTGTGAGATTACCAAAATCTCTGAGCTCAGAAACTCCTACAAAGCCAAAGCAAGATGGGCTGACCTCCCTGGGACAAGGTCCAAGCAGCTGAGCCAAGCAGCTTCTTGATGGCCACTGAGCCTTGAGTGTTACTAGGAGGGTCTTGTATTGGAATAACTTTGGGGTGGGGGGGGGAGAAAAGGAAACAACAGTTTCTTTCTCTACAAGAGAAAACTAGCTTCGACTTGTCACGTGTCTCCTCACCAATGCTAAGGGTCTGGCAGTTGGCAACGGCTTTAATGGTCATGGGTGACAAAGCACAAAATGAGAGAGCCCCTTCTGCCCCTGCCCAGAGATTAGACATCTTCTCATTCAATTTCTGTTCTTTCTGCTGTGGTCAGAGTTTTCAATATTCTAGTGAAATCCTCTCGGCTATTTTTAGGCTACCAAAAGAAGAAGATGTGGGAAATGTTGCAGGGGTATATTTCTCAATAGCCCTTCCCTAAGATTACCATGACATTTTGTTGGAATGTACATTTAAAACCCCTTGTGCATGAGTCCATTCAAAATGGCACCGCCGAAACCTTTGAACATGCTAAGTAGAGGTGTCAGAGGGCCAGAGTAGGGATCGGTTGTTCCTTCTTTACAGACTCAGAGAATCACAGAGTTAAAAGGGTCAGGGTTGGAAAAAAAGGTGATATTGTATGATTCTTTACATTTGGGAGTTGACAAAGTATTCCTACCATGTTCAATCTGTTATTATTTTAATGTGTGACTTAACACAGTTGACTGTTATTTGAAAAAAGAAGGAAAGAAGGGGTCAGGGGGAGTCTTTTAACTACCTGTTCAAGGATGGCAAATAAGCAAGAGCAGTTACCCTCATTACGTGGGCAATGACTCTCCACACATACGAAGGTGCATCAGGTTATGGTGGAATGTTAATTAATTTCTTCTTGCCTTTCCCATCCCTCTGGTGGTCCAGCAGATAACTAGCTTATGCTCACAGTGCCCGGGGAGGAACTGGACAGGGCAAAGGCAGAGTCTTCCTGTGAGGCCTCCAGGCATCTGTCCCCCAAAGGATCCCGGGGAGAGATTCGGAAATAGCAGTGTCTTGATCAGACACGTCAAAGTGTAAAAGGAGGATTTCCTGGCCGAAGCTGGTGGTGGTGGGGAGAACAGTACACGTGTGGAAGGGGAGGAGGACAGAAGAGCTCCTTTTGTTCTGCAAACCGGCGCAAGCAAAAGAAAGAGTGACTGAGGTTCATCTAGGCACACAGGGCTCTGGCAGCTTGGGAAAGTTCCAGTGTTCCAAGGATGGCTTGGAATGGCAGAGGTTCTGGGCCAGAAGGCATTCTCAGACTCTGGTGGCAGACAGCTCCCTGTTATCTGTGGACTCCAGAGTCTTGGTGTGACTTGGGAAGGGAGAGCCCTACGAGAGATGCTTGCATGAGGGATTAGCATAGAAAGCGATGTTTTAGAAAATGCAGTGGCACCTGCTGCTTCTCCCTTGGGCTTGTGGCTTGTGGTCCACCGCGGTCCCCTTGGGACCTCACAGTGGACTCCCATTGATCCCGACAGCACCCTGTGATGAGGCCACGCAGCCAGGAGGCAGACGAGTAGGTTCTGACGTCATTTGGGACTCCACACTCACATATTTCACTTCACAGTGGATGGCCCGTATTTTCTGCCAAGAAAATAATAAAACGCTTTACACAAACACTTCAATAAAGCACTTCTTGGAAAGCTCCATGGAAACAGAGACGCGTTCAAGGGAGGTGAGCATAGAAACTCACTAGGTACGTACCTCTCCTCCTTCAAGAAGTCACTGCTTCTCTCCAGCCCTTTGCTCCTTTGTACCGGAAGACAAGGAAGCCTGCGTTTCTTTAACAGTCTGTTCATTGCCTCTGCTCATTTCAACTTACACGCATTTGCATGTGAAAATTACCTTCCTCAGCTCCCAAATTGATATTTGCATGCGCAAGGAGAGAGGCCTCTCTCTTTGAAGCTCGAGAAGACATTGCTGTAAAAAAATAATTATTATTTCCATCCTGATGCTCACCCTGTGGCCCGCCGTACCTGACACATGAGAGGGCGGCCGACAAGAAACCACACACCCCAACAAGCATCCGTTTTATTTGGAGCGTGGGCCCTAAGAGAGAAGTGGGTATTGCTTACCTCTAATTTAGTCGGACGAAATCTATACCTTGCAACTTAATTTCTCCTAGTTCCCGTTTCATGTCACTTTCTACTATCAACTGTGATTTGACTTCATAGATTACAGACCCATTTTTTTCTTCAGGCACTGGGATCCCTCGTTTTCTCTGTAGATTGAAGTAAGTACATAGGCACAAGGTACAAGAATAACTTTGCTGACGTTAGCAACACAGTGCTTGGTTGATTTACCCAGGTGCAGAAGTCCCTGAGCATTCATTCTGGAGAAGCCTCTGGACCTCCCAGGCTCCTCAGAGGTCTCACCCCTCTGCACCCCCACACAGCAGGACCCTGGACCCCATCCTTTGCAACAACATTGCAAATTTTTGTTTTCCTCCCTGGTAATTAGTCAGCTGCCAACAGCTTCCTTTCCAAGGACTGCTTCTCGGAACTTGGCTCTCTTGACCCATAAGCAGGTCTGGATTTCGCCCAGGCAGACAGAAAGGCAAGGATAATTCCTTTGTGCCTCCTCCTTAGTACCTTGACGAAGACGACGACGAAGCATATGAACCAGGCTGGTGCTTTGAAGTTTACAAAAACGGCTTTCAACTTCATCCACATACGGTTTCAGATTTAATGCCAACAACAAGCACGCTGGGTAGACATGGCTGCCCAAATCGGAAACAGGGGAAACCAGGGATCAAAGAGTAATTTTCTCAAGATTCACAGCTAGGAAGGTGTAAAGACACATTCTTGGCAAACTCCTCCCAAGATGATGTGGCCCACGGGGAAGCAAGGTGTGTACATGCATTTGCTCCACACGCCACACCTTCCCAAGGCAGGCCCTGTGGCCCCTGACTGCCCCACCCCATCTCCTTTCCTGTCCCTCTCCAAAAGTCACACGCACCCAAGAACGGAGAAGGAGCCCCTGTAGACACACAGACAGCACCAAGGCTAAACAGTCTCTTAAGGCACTGCATGGGGATTCATCATTTTTCCTTTGCCTCAAATGATTCATCATTTCTTCTTTGACTCAAAAAGGAGAGGCTGGGAGCCACGACCCAGCTCGGTTAGTTCTCATCTTGGACAAGGTTCTCTGCGTCCAGACCGTGCAGCCAACAATCTTCCAGCCACCAAGAGGAATTGGGAAAGGAGCAGCCTCCACAAAGCAGAAGCATTCTCTTTAACTAACATGCACACCTGTCAGGCCAAAGCCCCCTGAACTGTGTGGGATTCTGGAAATCGAGCACCCAAGACACAGAACATGAGTGATGCTGTACCGTCTCCTGCAAAGCACTTCCCTGGGCAGAGTTTTGTTTCATTCTGACATCACCTCCGAAAAGTTGGTCGAGCAGAAATGATGATCCCTGGTGCACATATGAGAAAACTGAGGCCCATACAGGGTATGTAAATAGGGATACAGTTACCATCCATTCAGGGACAGGTCTGATGCCATGTCCACTTTCATGGATCATCTTCTAATCCTCACAATGACCCTAAAGAGGAACAATATGGAGGCCTGGAAAGGTCACGTGACACGCCCAAGATCATTAAGCCAGGGGGTGGCAAGATTAGGTACCAGACTTCCGATTCCCAGCATCAAGTTCAGAATTGTGTCTACCACTCATAAAAGCCCAAACTCTCTCCCCCTGGTCTCCTGGGGGAACCTCTGATGGACACTGACACAGACAGATCCTTTATAGACTGGTCAAACCCCCAAATAGACCAGGTGACACAATTTAGTGGTTCAAAGGAGGAATCTGGGTATTATGCCCAGTGAATGTGTTTCAGGCCTGGACAGCAAGGAGTGTCAAGATTGGACCGTTGCAGAAAAATGTAGATATGACGAAGTTTGCAGAGGTGGGATATTAGCCTTCCCATCACGCTGAATGTTTTCTTGGACTTTTCTGTCAGATTTATGCTAATCTCTGTTTTACAGATGAGGCCTTCTGAAGTTGATTTTTTTTAATGTTTATTCATTTCTTTTGAGATAGAGTGTGAGTGGGGAGGGGCAGAGAGAGAGGGAGAGAGAGGATCCCAAGCAGGTTCCTCACCATCAGCGCAGAGCCCAACGCAGGGCTTGATCCCATAAACTGCAAGATCACGACCCGAGCCAAAATCGAGAGTTGGACAATTAACCACTGAGTCAGCCAGGTGGCCCCTGAAGTGGATTTTCATTTTTCAAAATAACCTGTAGGTAGAACATGCAGCAGTCAGCTTATAAACTGCAGAGCACAACTGCAAAACAATAGCTATAATACCACCATTTCATTCAGCATGATGGGAAGTAAAGTGAAATGGGTGACTGGGGCCAACACAGCACCCAGTAAGTACCAAACATTACTCACAGGCTTCAAATGATCAAAATTATACAGGTCTCCCATGTCTGGGGTCAAATAATCCATGAAGGAAAAGCTGCGGAATGTGAAGCTAGGTGGGGAGTGGCTCACAGGAGGGAAACAGGAGAGCATTAATTACACTCTACATCCTTTTTTTTAATTTTTAAATGTTTTTTTTTATTTATATTTGAGAGAGAGAAAGAGAGAGAGAGAGAGAGAGAGTGAGAGTGTGAGCTGGGGAGGGGCAGAGAGAGCCAGAGACAGAATCTGAAGCAGGCTCCAGGCCCCAGGCTCTGAAATGTCAGCAAAGAGCCTGATGCCGGGCTCAAACTCATGAGCTGTGAAATCATGACCTGAGCCGAAGTCAGACGCTTAACTGACTGAGCCACTCAAGTACCCCCACTCTCTACATCTTAAAGACACAAACCCATTTGGCCAAGGGACATCTCTGCATTAGCTCCAGCATCCCTGCACAAGAGGACCCTCAGAATCCCTCCAGGATGATGCAGCACACTCTCACCTCAACTGGTAGAATAAGACACAGGTCAGACCTCTGTTCTGGGCAGCAGAGCCTGTACCCGTGGTGGAAAGAAGCTCATTCCACACAGGCCAGTGGGAGCATCCATGGGGCATCAGGCTTCTCTGCTCAGCCTGAGACTGAGGATCACTAAGTAACAAAAATGAGATGTGTTTTTGGAAGATGCACCCACTGCCTGCTTTGGGCATGGCAGGTGTGAAGGTGTGGATTTCCCCAACACACAGAATGCCTCCTATTTCTTAGACAGAAGTCACAGCCCCAGCCTGTGAGTGCCGCCCCATGCATTCACTCCAAAGGGGAACACCACTCTGGTCAAGGAAGGGCTTTGCGTGGACACAGTGTTAGCTGGCACTGTCCATCTTACAAGGAAAGTCTCTTAATTCCCAGTGGTTCTAAAGGGCAGGCCGTTAGGTCCCCGAGGTCCCTGTGGCTCAAGGCCAACATCACACGGGGTAGCAGATCTTCCCTGTTCCACAGCCCCAAGCCCTAGGCCTGTCCCCAGAGTCTCACTTCCTTGTAAGCTTGACCTGGAGCCCCCACAACATGTTCTAGGCTTCCTAAATGGAGACCAACAGAGCAAGCCTCAGAGGACACCATTTCTCACAACCAAACCTATGAAGGATGTGTACTAAATGGTTTCATCTTCTGCTGGGGAAGTTGGCCCCAGGAGAGGAAATTGATCACCAGCCAACTTCACGGGCTTCGGAAGCCATTTATCACCTTGAGTTTCCCACTGTACTCAACCAAGCACCAACCCCAGGAGGTGTTCCACAACCTAAGGGCTCCCTAATTTAAAATATTTCCCAGCTCCATCCTCCTCCTGGTGACCCACAAGGCATCCAGCATATTCAAGACTCCGAGAGGTTACGAAATGCATAAATCCACTGCTTTGGCAAATTTTTGACTTGAGCATCCCCTTACCAATGTGCAGGGGATGGCTCTGCATGATCAAGGCCGAATTCAAATATTTTCATATTAATTGCTCCAACAAGTGGAAGGGGCTCTGGGCTTTGGAGGCGAGAGGGCTGAAGCAGCTGGTCTTGGGGGAAAAGAGATTTTCTAAACAGGAGGGGGCCTGTGGTTTGGAGTTCCTGTCCTAAGGCAGGGCAGGTCCCCAGCAAGGGGACAATGGTGGGCATCCAGGGATGGATGCTGTGCTTCAGCAGCTAAACCTGGGCAAGAGCCAAATGGCAACAGGAGACTGCGGTCCCCACCACCACCACAGGGTGCCACGCTGGCTTGGAAACCAACCGAGCACAGCAGTGGGATTCCGTGTGCACTATCTAGAGAGTCCTCCCAAGCGTTCCAATTTGTATGAGTTCCCTGCAGCCTTCGCAGGTAGGCTGGGAAAAAGGAAAAATCCCCTAAAATAAGTGTGCTTCAATTTCTTACCTCACAGGCGCATCGAATGAAGTTTGCAGAAGTAGAGTCAGAAGACATTCCTCACCCTGGAGCCTCACGGTGATTGCAAATTCGAAGTGCACCCGGCCAATAACACCTACCAACGCTTTGTGGAACTTGTTTTCTGCAGAACGCTCATTAGGAAATGCTCGTGTGGGTAGACTTTGTACTTTCCTCAAGGTCTTTCCTTTCCTTCCTTCCTGTAATAAATAAGTTAATGAAAGGTGTTGTGTTAGCAACCAAATAAATATGACCTCAAAGAAAGCTGATATCAGCATCCTGTCAAACATCTGGATGAAGGTGAAAACTTCCTTTCACGTTTTGAGGTACCTAGATACCTGACCTCATGCACCTGGCAACTGCAGTTTCTCCCACTAATTTCCTCACTGCTTTGGCCTAAAGTAAAATGTTTGCATCGTCTCATCCCACTTTTATGATCGTAAATTACCCAGGAGCTGAGTTTTAGAAAATAACCTTAAAATCATGAAAATGCTTATGATATATTGATAAGCAAAATGCAGGTCACCAAACAGAATGTTCCACATATATAGTCAAGACTCATTATCCACGGCAATTATGTTCTACAAAGTAGCCAGGGACACTGAATTAACAGATGCTGAACCCCTGCTCCAAGGGAACAGAAAGGTTTCATTCCTATAAGACTCTGGTCACATTTTTGTCAACCAATTAATACATAACCGTGTTTTATGTGTGTTTCTATGTAAAGACACGTTATTAAACATTAAACTCACTGCCACCAACTCTAAGGCGTGACTGAATGAGGCTTATCTAGCACACATATTTTCTCTGTAAGGCACATCACAGCCTTCTTGCCCCTAGGAACACTAGACGGCAGTTCAGCATTCCCTTTGCGCGCCATTTTATTTTATGTTACTTTATTTTTTGAGAGACAGAGAGAGGGTGTAAGTGAGTGAGGGGCAGAGAGAGAGAAAGAGAGGATCCCAGGTAAAGTGGGACTCACCCAAAGCGGGGCTCCTGTTTTACCCAGAGTGGGGCTCAAGCTCACCCAGGGTGGGGCTTAAGCTCGTGCAAAGCAGGGCTCGAGCTCACCCGATGTGGGACTTGAACTCACCAACCATGAGATCACGACCTGAGCTGAAGTCAGAGGCTTAACGACTGAGCCACTCAGGCGTCGGGTGCCACTTTAAACAGCAAAATCAAAAAGGCACAAAAGGGGCACCTGGGTGGCTCAGTCAGTTAAGCTTCCAACTCTCAATCTTGGCTCAGGTCATGATCTCACAGTTCATGAGTCCCAGTGCCCCTACCCCACGTCGGGCTCTGCGTTGACAGAGTGGAGCCTGCTTAAGATTCTGTCTCTCCCTCTCTCTGTCCCTTCCCCACTTGTATTCTCTCTCTCTCTCAAAAGAAATAAACTTTTTTTTAAAGCACAAAAATGTGGAAAACATGACCAAATAGTCTTCAAAAGGAACTTGCTTATGGTATGGGCACTGAAACAAAAAGACAGAGCTATGTTCAACATACCCGGGAACATGTGCACTGGGCAGGTCAGATGTCCTGCCGCTCTGTGCGCGTCCCCTAGTGCCCATAGCCATGCTGAAGGTGCTGGTCTGGGGTTACAAATAAATTTCAGCAAGTAAGTGCATTCGTAAATAATGAGAATCAACAGAACTGCTTTTATAATCATAAAAAGAATTACTGAACTTAAAAAACACTAGCAAAGCCAACATGAGGTAACGAGGATGATGATTTTCTATAGCTAGCATGTATAGAGCAAACTATGTTCTGGGCACTGACATCGAAACTTTCCTCTCTGAATTAGGCACTATTGTTCTATTTCATGGATTGGAGATCATGAACATAATTGGGTTTTTTCTCCTGATTCTACTCCCGCCTATGGACTCTGTAAATGTTATATGAAAAAAAAAAAGTGCTCCATCTTTTTACTGTAAATTTCTGAATATAAGGGGACCACACCCCGTGTTCGTAATGTGAAGATTTTAATATGTCATTAATTCGTGCAATAAACTTGTAATGTTTCCAATTACAATTTAGTTGTGCATAGATAATTTAAATCTCGCAGATCACAGAATAAGATATTACTCTTAAAAAATTGCTTTCTTCCCTCTCTAAAAACATGTCATAACATAATTTTATTCAAACTGCCCACATGCTTCATCATCTCTCTAGCATCCCTGGAACCTGTTTTTGAGCCATCACATGCCATTTTCCAGAGATGTCAACCTCCCTTTAAGTTGTTGAAGATATGACCTCCTCTACACCTTGAATGATACACTCGCTCTGATTTTTATCTCAAGCTACAAGTATCCAGTGGTCCAACATCAGGGCACTGATTTTGCCCAGGTTTCCTGGAGTGACCTGACAGAATATTTTTTCAAAAATTTTTTTTAGCATTTATTCATTTTTGAGAGACAGAGACAGAGCGCGAGCAGGGTAGGGACAGAGAGAGGGAGACACAGAATCCGAAGCAGGCTCCGGGCTCTGATCTGTCTGCCCAGAGCCCGATGCAGGGCTGGAACCCGTGAACCATGAGATCATGACCTGAGCCGAAGTCGGACGCTTAACCAACTGAGCCACCCAGGCGCCCCAAGAATATTTCTTGTTTAAGGATCCTTCAAAAGGTAGTTTACAATTAATGGCACTTGAAACAGTGAAAAATTTTCCCTAAGGATAATTACTATTCCTGTATTAATATTCTCTCCCCCTCCCTCTTCCTCTCACTAATTCTTTCTGGTGACCTCTACAGGCATCCCAACCTGAATCGACTGAGATCAATTAAAGCTAATGTGTCTTTCCCACACGTACTTATTGTTCAAACTAAGGAACTGCCCAGCAATAATAGAAGAGGATTTGTAAGGATTTGAATAGAGGGTAATTCCCTCCTTTCCATAGGATAATTTGAGTGGGAGGAGGAGGGATCTTCTCCTTACATTTGGGGATATATTATAATTTAATTCCAAGAAACTTGGGCAAAGCCTCTCTATGGGCCATAGACTCATTCTGGGAAATTTAACCTTCTGTTTCACAAAGCTTGATGCCTTTACTGTAATTAGGTGCTGAGTAAAAGCTAGCAGGGAATTAGCAGCCGGGACAATGTGACTGGCTCTTTGCCATGTGTCAGGGGCGTGTGGCTCACCTCATCAACTGGCAAGGCACATGCTGATTACAGACCGTGCTGACGGGGCTCAGAGCTTTTGGAAACTTTCTTCAGAGTCTGAGTCCCATTTAGAACAAAATTTAGAACACCCAGGGGAGGCCAAAAAAATTGGGGTGACAAGATTTGATGAAACAACTTGTAGCAAACTCTAAGGGGGTGAGGCTTATTTTCCATACACTGGCTCTAAGAAGGATGCCCACATCTAGTTACCAAAGTTCTCCACTCTTTGAAAGATGACCCCCCCCCCCAGCTCCCCTGCCTCCCCCAGTCCTCCCCACAGTACCAGAGCCCATTATGCCCCCAACATGAGGCCTCTCCCCACACCTACTGGTCAAGAAGGCCTCTCCATGATGATGCCCAGAACTCCAGGGCCTGCTGCCTTGGGCTGCAGTCCATACTCATCACCTCTGACTGCTCCGAGAGGGCATGCCTTGCTGGCTTGTGCCTCCCCTTCAGTGACTTACTCAGTGCCTGTTGCTTCACTGAGATCGAGGCAAAAGTCATCAAAACTTTTTCAGTAAAAACACACCCAGTGGATGCTGCTTCTCCAAGCACCAAAGGCTCCAAACGTGTGGAACTGTAAGCCTTGTGGGCCGGCCAGATGCCATTGTGTTCTCAACCCAGTTTTCTCCCATTCAGAGAAGTGCAGGCTTCAGAGTAGATTATTCTGTACATGATCTTGCATCTCCTCGAGTGCTGAAACCCTAAATCATCCACGATTAACAGGGTTTATTATATAGATAATTAATTATAATTAATAGAACAGGGTTCTATTGATAACAATTACTTGTGACACATGCTCAATATGTGGAGACTCGACGTGCCAAGATCACTCTACTTCTCTTTAGCGATCTTTAGTGATCATCTGAATTCATCATCTTCCCACGCTTAAGCTGAAATTTTAAAAATGGACATGTCTTCAAGGTACTTCACCATAAATGAAGTCACCAGAGAAACAACTAGTAATGCATTTTTTTTCAACTCATAAAGCAAAGTGCTAATTTCCTGAATGTGCAAACAACTCTAAACCGATAAGAAAAAGAGTAAAAAGCCCATCTGAAATGGACAAGAGCTGGAAATAGCTCACAAATCAAGAACTACAATGGATAACGATGATCTCATTAATAATAAGAGAAATGAAATTAAAAACTAACATATTTCCACTATAAAGTTAGCAAAAATTAAAAACAATTAAACCTAAGTTGGAAAGGATGCGGAGAAAACAGGCATTCTCACATATTGCTGGTAGGAGTTTACATTGGTTCAACCTTCACAATGGAAATGAAACAGTAACTTTCCAATTAAAAATGCATACACCCTAATACTTTGGTACTCCTAATGACATCTATTACTGTATTAACATACTCACTGCCGCGTTGTTTATAATAGCAAAAGATTAGAAACCCGTAGGGGGTAAATTACAGGAATGACGGCGCATGCGCATGCGCACTGGAAAACTCTTCAGCCATTACAAAGAATGAGCTATCTCTGCGTGCAACGATAGGGCACAAGTGCTAAGATGAACTGGTCAGTGAAAAGTACAAGATGCGGAACAGCGTGGAGCACATACCTCCATGTCCTGACACAAAAGAAGACTCCAGGTACACATTTTTGTAATTGCCAAAGATAACTTTCTAGAGAATACTCTCTTCCCTTCTCTGTCTCCAAAACCATCTGGTAATAGCCATGGTTTCTGGGAAGAGGGACTGGATCGCTAGTATTCATGGGAAAGACTTATTCTTCACTATATATTCTCTCAAACCTTTTGAACTATGCACATATATTGCTAGTTGTAAACAAGAAAATTAAAATAACCTAAAGATAGATAAGACAAGGTGTGGACAGAGGGGAAATATTTGCAAGACACGTATCTGCAAAGGACTAACATCCGAAATACATAAAGACCTCTCAAAACTCTATACTAGGAAAAATAAAGAAAAAACAAGGTGTTGTTTTTTTTTTTTTTTTAAGCTTACTTATTTTGAGAGACAGAATGCACGTGAGTTGGGGAGGGACAGAGAGAAAGGGAGACCGAGAATCCCAAGCAGGTTCTGTGGAGTCAGTGCAAAGTCAGACAGGAGGCTCCACCCATGAACCCCCATGACCCGAGCTGAAATCAAGAGTCAGAGGCTTGAGCCACCCAAGTGCCCCCAAAACAAGTTAAATGACAATAAAAATACGCAAACTGGCACCCAAAGAAGAGATCTATTTGGCAAATAAGCATATAAAAAGATGCTCAGTATCATTAAGGAAATGCAAATCAAAACCACGGTGACATAATACTACACACATATTAGAATGACCATTATTTTTTTTTTATGACGATACCTAGAGTTGGTGAGTATATGGAGAAACTGGAACTCTCCTGACATTGACAGGAATGCAGAATGGTTCAGCTACTTTGGAAAACACATGTCCATGTTTTCTTATAAAAGCAAATATACACCTACCCATGTGTCCTAGCAATCTCACTCCTAGGAATTTACTGTAGAGAAATGAAAACATATATCCACACAAAGACCTGTATATGGTGTAGTCATTCAATAAAATACTACCAAAGAAAGAAAGAAAGAAAGGGAAGAACTAATGCTCTGAAACAACATGGATGCATCTCAATGTCATTATGCCAAGTAAAGGCAGCCGGATACAAAAGGCGACAGGCTGTGTGATGCCATTCGTATGGCTTTCTGAAAAAGTCAAAACCATAGGGACAAAAACAGGTCAGTGGTTACCAGGGCCTGGGGAGAAAAGAAAGGGATTGACTACAAAGGGGCAAGAGAGACCTTTTAGAGGGCAAGGGGGTGATTTGTTACACAACGGTATACATTTGTCAAAATGCACAGAACTGAACACCAAAACAGACCGAATTTTACTATATGTAAATTCCTCCTTGATAAACGTGATATCTCAAGGTCACTGTGGGTAGTCAAGCCTGTTTTCTGAACAGAGGAGAAAGGGTCATGAAAAACTCAGACAGCTCTGCCACTGACTCCCTGGGAACATGCCTGGCTGTCTCCCTTCCGAAGATGCTAAAGTCTGTACAAATTCGGATGAGGCCCTGATTCAACTACATCGCCTATGGGGAAAAGCACTTAATATTATCCGCCCCAAACACTGAGTGACAATATTATCTTTCCCCACTGGGCAGAGAGATTTCAAGTATGAATGTGATCTTAATTAGATGCTCGTCTCTTCACCTGGGTTATGAAGATGGTTGCACTGAGGTCAGAAGGAGACGGGAGAATTTGATTAAAGTCAGTCACTGGGAAAATAGCATTAGTGTAGCTGTAGAACTTAGAAGAAGGCTATGACAGCTACACTTTTTATAACCTTGTCCACTGCGTCGACAGTTCTGCTCTCCAGGGGCATTTCTGTTTCAACTTTCCAGTATCCTCATAACGTATTACAAAAACAATCGCTTTAAACAGTTCGTTTCAGTGATGTTCAATTTTAAAATAGGAGCTCGGGGCGCCTGGGTGGCGTAGTCGGTTAAGCGTCTGACTTCAGCCAGGTCATGATCTCGCGGTCCGTGAGTTCGAGCCCCGCGTCGGGCTCTGGGCTGATGGCTCGGAGCCTGGAGCCTGTTTCCGATTCTGTGTCTCCCTCTCTCTCTGCCCCTCCCCCGTTCATGCTCTGTCTCTCTCTGTCCCAAAAAATAAATAAACGTTGAAAAAAAAATTTTTAAATAGGAGCTCAAAAAAGACACCTAAACCTATTCAGAGGCCCCACTAAGTTGCTTTGTCGTCAATAATCGTGAGTTACTAGCACCTCTTGGCTGCTGGTTTTGTTACTCTGACAGCCGAGATCACGTGCTCATGGCTTGCATCCTTCTTGCCTGTTTGGGGTTAGGAAAATAATGGGCAAGTTATGCATGATATTTTCTAAATTAACTCGAGCTCTGCATGTGTCTGTTGCCCTAAAATGTTCAACCGCATGCATGGTACATGAGGAGGTGGCAGACACAGGAGGTTCCGCTTGACTGGGTGCCATTGTCATGAGGTGCCAGGTGTCGCCCCTTGTAATGTAAAGGAATAAAATAATTTAATCTTTTAAGACAGACTCAATGAATCCGCTCTACCCTGAAACAGATAAATTGGTATATAAAGTACAAAAAGTAATCCCTTTGATAAGCATGTTATATCTGCCTCATCACTGGGAAACCAGAAAGCACATTTGAACACTGATTATCAACATCCTAGAGTTTAAAGCTATAGAAGAAGGAGGAGGAGAAGGAGAAGAGGAAGAAGAAGTTGTTGCTGATGTTCAAAAGCCATGACATCACGGCTACTTTAGCAATGTTTCTGTGGAACCCAGACTTCTTCCTGGGAATGGCCGAGGGACAGACGGAGCCTACCCCACCAGACACAGTCAGGCACCAAAGGCCTTCGGTTTACTCCCTCCTACACCTCCACAACAGAACAGAACCCAAGCTCCCGGATGATTCAGGGGGCTGGAATACCTGTTCTCTGTTCCGTCTCTAAAATAAAAGTCAAATTCCAATAAAACAAAGTTAGTTGGTGGGATTGGTGAATTGAACTCAGAGGATTGACTTCCTCAAATGCCACTGACATGGCAGAAAAGGCATTGTTAAGGAGGTAAAACGACGAGGACAAAGAGGAGAGGGCGCAACAGTGGAGGTTATCGCCCTCCCTCAGAAGCCAGGAGATTGGACGGAGCAGGGCAAAGGACCTTGGACACAAGTGCAGACACCCAAGTTGGGGGACTGGGGAGGCGGAAGTGCCATAGTTCTCTTCTCTGACCCTGAAATGGTGGGGCTGTGGACCCCAGGACCCCATCCAACCCCATCCAGTGACTACCCCCTCCACTTCTTACAAGGCCTTAGAGATCATTCTGGAAAAAACGAAGAAGCCCTGGGCTCAGGGGAATGGCCACAGTCATAAATGAGATGAGAACTGGAAATAAGGATCAGGAGAAAGTCCACATCTGAGTGTGGGGAAGGGGAGACCTCCTTCCTGCTCTTACAAGTTGATGTTCCTCACCTATAACACACTATTTCGTGGGTGCAGGCAGGTGAGAGAAAAAAACTGACACATAGGATGCCCCCCTCCAGAAGCTGTTCTCAGTATTTTATTTTTTTCTTCTCATTCGATTAATATTTATGAAAAGTGTCATTATGTATCAAGAGCGAGGTGTAGGAGGACATGGCTATTTAGAGTATGTAATCATTGATAGTATATTCACAGATACAATGTTTCCCAGAGTTACGAAGCAGATTTGTGAAATGAGTACCTCTGATTCAAGCTTCAGAAAATACCATGACCAATAACAGGTGGAATCCTCATGTGTCCCCCACCCCCACTGCTCTGCCTCTGCCCCGGGGGGAGCCACTGCTCCTAAGTTTGTGCTTCTCTTCTCTTGTTTCTTTTTTTTAATAATTTGACCCATGTGTGTATGTATTCCTAAACAATATACTGTTTAGTTTTGCTTGGTTTTGAGCTTGGTAAAAGCAGTATCATCTTACGCTACTGACCCTGAAGTTTTTAGAATTTCATTTTCACCCATCATCACATGTGGGTTGACAGTATTAGGTAGTTTGTTTTCACAGCTGTATAATTTTCCACTAAGTGACTATACTCTGCTTTTTATCTGTATATTTTTCTATGATGGACATTTAGTTTTCTCTTGTTTTGGCCATCACAAAAGCTATTAAAACATTCTTGTGGGGCACCTGGATGGCTCAGTTGGTTTAGCCACCGACTTTGGCTCAGGTCATGATGTCACAGTTCATGGGGTCGGGCTCTGTGCAGGCAGCTAAGAGCCTGGAGTTTACTTCGGACTCTGTGTCTCCCTCTGTCTCTGTCCCTCCCCAACTCATGTTTTGTCTCTCTCTCAAAAATAAATAAACATTAAAGAAATTTTTTTAATTAAAAAAAAAATCCTTGTATGTGCATTTTTAGTGCCCCAAGACAGGAGTTTCTCTGAGGTATATAGACAACTTGATGGGTCATAGTATTAACTTACTTTCAAGTTTATAATTTAATATTTTTCAGGTATTTGTATCAATTTACACTCGTGCCAGTGTATATGTCCCTGTCCTTTATATTTCAAAACTTTGATCTTATCAAATTTCTTAATTTTTATAAATCAATGGGCATAAAAAATCATCCCATGGTGGCCTTAATTTTCATTTTCTTGACTACCCATAAGATTAAACTTACCTCATAGATTTGCTGACTGTGTGTCCACCTACGTGAAATGCCTATTTATATCCATTTTTCCTCCATTGGATTGTTTTTGTGGATTTATAGTAGTCCTTTATGTATGCTAAATACTAATACTTTTTCAGGAATTTTTTTTACATTGACATCTATGGCTCTGAGTTCATCTTTTCTTCCTTTTTAAAAAGTGTTTTCTGGGGCGCCTGGGGGGCTCAGTCGGTTAAGCAACTGACTCTGGCTTGGGTCATGGCTTCATGGTTCGTGAGTTGGAGCCCTGCATCATGCTCTGCTCTCAGTGCAGAGCCTGTTTTGGATCCTCTTTCTCCTTCTTTCTCTATCCCTGCCCCACTCATGTTCTCTCTCTCTCTCTCTCTCTCTCTCTCTCTCTCTCTTTCTCAAAATTAAATAAACATTTAAATAAATAAATAAATAGATACATAAATAAATAAATAAATAAATAAATAAATAAATAAAATGGTGTCATCTAACGACCATCTAAATTACTGAATAAATAATCCATATTCCAGAGTGGGAAGTTTCAAAATCATGAAAATGCCAGTTCTATCCAAAGAAATCTGTAGATTCATCTCACTCCCAGTCAAAATCCCAATTGGTTTTTTGAGGAACCTGACAAGGTAAGTTACCTTATAACTTACTTTCCTATTAGAGTCAGTGATTATTTTGTGGAAAAAACGAGTATGTAAGGGAATCAGCAGTCTTTTCTGTGCCTGCTCTCTAGAAGCTATAGGCTGGGGAGTCACATGGACACAAGTTTGAGTCCTGGATCTTTGCTCACCAGCTGTACACTTGAGCAAATTACTCCTTTTAACGTCCAATTTCTTCTTTGTATTGGGTATTGAATACCTTCAACTGGAGATGAGAATACCTAATGACAATAGTCCCCCTTTATCCATGGATGATACACTCTAAGGCTCCAGTGGATATTACCACACCCTACAAATACTATGTTTTTTCCTGTACATATGTACCTATGATAAAGTTTAGTCCATAAATTAGGCACAGTAGGAGATAAACAACAATAATAAAATAGAACAATTATAACAATATATTGTAATAAAAGATTTGTGAATGTGGTCTCTCTCTCTCTTAAAATCTTATTGTGTTGTACTCACTACTGTGAGTAATAATCTTACTGTGTTGTACTCACCCTTCTTGTGATAACATGAGATGATAAAATCCCTACATGATGACATGAAGAGAAGTGAATGACATAGGCACGTGACGTAGTGTTAGGCTACTAATATTCTGACGTAGTCTGAGGATACGACAGAAGGAGGATCACCTGTTCCTGACCAAGGCTGACCACAGGTAACAGAAACCATGGAAAGTGAAACCACAGATATGGGGTGACTGCTGTGTAACAGGATAACATATAAACCCCCTACAGAGTCCATATGTGGCACACAGCAAACACTCAGTAAATGTAGGCTGCCTTTCTCTTTACCCTCACTGCCATCTCTGGAAGTACAGGGCTATAGGAACCTCCTGAGCCCACTGGCCCAGCCCCTGTTAGAAGAGAGACGCCTCAAAAGACATGAATAGACACTTTTCCAAAGAAGACATCCAGGTGGCTAACAGATGCATGAAAAGATGCTCAGCGTTACTCATTATCAGGGAAATACAAATCAAAACCACAGTGAGATACCACCTCACACCTGTCAGAATGGCTAAAATTAACAACTCAGGGAACAACAGATGTTGGCGAGGATGCAGAGAAAGGGAAACACTTTTGCACTGCTGGTGGGAATGCAAACTGGTACGGCCACTCTGGAAAACAGTATGGAGGTTCTTCAAAAAATGAAAAATAGAACTACCCTACGACCCAGGAATTGCACTACTAGGCATTTATCCACGGGATACAGGTGTGCTGTTTGGAAGGGACACATGCATCCCCATGTTTATAGCAGCACTATCGACAATAGCCAAAGTATGGAAAGAGCCCAAATGTCCATC
>NW_024412416.1:16778921-16839575 GCF_014898765.1 Herpailurus yagouaroundi
GTGTGTGTATATATATATATATATATATATATATATACATATATATATGTATATATATATATAATGAAATATTACTAATCAAAAAGAATGAAATCTTGCCATTTGCCACAATGTGGATGGAACTAGAGGGTATTATGCTAAGTGAAATAAGTCAGTCAGAGAAAGACAAATATATGATTTCACTCACATGTGGAATTTAAGAAATAAAACATGAACATAGGGGAAGGGAAGCAAAAACAAGATAAAAACAGAAGGGGAGACAAACCATATGAGACTCTTAAATTCAGAGAACAAACTGAGCGTTGTTGGTGGGGTGTTCGGGTGAGGGGATGGGCTAAATGGGCAAGGGGCATTAAGGAGGGCACTTGTTGGGATGAACACTGGGTATTAAATGTAAGTGATGAATCGCTAAGTTCTATTCCCGAATTCATGATTACACTATGTGTTGACTAATGCTGTGATTAGAATTACCTTCTCGTGTCATTTTTACATGCCATCTGCTTTATGGAGAATATTTCATTTAATCCTCAGGACCATCGTCTGAGCTCAGTCCCCCCATTTTTTTCCACTTGAGATCCAACGAAGCAGAGGCTTGGAGAGGCCAAGGTCGGCCTCTGAGCCTGGATCCTCCCCCCTGGCTCCACCTCTGCTGTGGTCCCTTTGCTGGACCACTCCTGTCATGATGCCAGTCTCATTGCAATTAGCTGTCTTTTCTCCCATGTCATGGACAGTACTGTCCACTGGCCTCCACTCTGAACAATCCCCCCACCACGGGGCGGGGGCACCTCTGTCCTACAGGGTTTAAGGGGCATGAGCCTGAACTTCCTATTCGGACATGAACCTTTCCCTTCAGAGTGAACACACTTCAGATTCTGGACTTAGATCCCCTTCAGAATCCAGAGAAACATAGACCCCCTTTCCCACTCCTGGCTGGGGAGCCCTATGACTAGACTGTCTGTCAGGCCAGTCTTCTGATGCACAGCCCTTATCCAGGGCTCACCCCGCTCTCCTCAGCCTAGCTTGAGCAGAACAGACCACTGGCTTCTCATCCATCAGTACAAGCAAGGTCCTGGCAGCTCTTCCTGAGCAGTACGGTTTTGTGGTTAAGCATGAGGCTCTGTATCCCACACACTAGAGAAAAGAGCAATGATAATTGAGATCGGGATTTACAAAGTATGCTCCACAGCACTTTACAATAAACCTTCGACGCATGTTAGCCAAGTGCCCCTGGTGTTTCTAAACACCTGAACCTCTACTCGTTCCGTGCCTTCGTTCACGACGACTTGTGATGTGGCTTTAATTGCCACAGTTCATATAAGGACTCTACTGGACAGAAGAGTCTTGGCTGTTGGCTTCATCTCTGTCACTCGCTGTCACCTTCAGCCAATCATCCCTTGTCCCCTGGACGTTGGTTTTTATATCTGTGAAATGAGTGATCGGGGATTGCCAAGGGCCCCTCCAGATCAAATATATCTCTTTCCTTTAGCTTTCAAATTATTCATCCAGTGCAATTAGCAAATATTGATTAAACGATCTTCCAGGGCCTGCCAAAAGGAGTGATGCTTTTCATGTCTTGCTAGAACATGATTTAAGTAAGATATTTTAGCTGCAAGCCAGTTAAGGCTGGGGGTGTTTCTACTGATGTCCCCTGTATCGTACTTCCCATCATGTTAAATGGCAGGGGAGTGGCCATGAGTTCTTTCAGGGTCCAGCTCAAGGGAAGTAGAGTTGGAGATACACTTAGGAAGACTTTAGTAGCATATGTGCAAGTGATCTGCAGTCACTTCCTTGCAGAGTTGAGTTAATGATGACCGTCCTGGTGTTAAGACTGGCTTTCAGGGATATTTCTACCCTGCAACACGTGGGTTCACCCAATGTCGTGACACCGAGATGCAGGGCCAGGGGACCTAATATGTCCTGTTTGCTACTGTGCCCAACACCAGAATCATGTGATTTGTGGTGGAGGAAAAAAAAAAATACAGAGCCAGAAGCTAATCTGTGGAATATTCTTCCAAATCTCACAGCTCACGTAGGATACGTGAAAGAAACTTGGTAAAGAAACTACAAAATTTGACAATAATCTTAAACATCTATATGATATTACCAGTGATTTTTTAAACTAATTAATTTATTTATTTTTGAGACAAACAGAGGCAGCCCAGGTGGGGGAGGGGCAGAGAAAGAGGAGACAGAAAATCCCAAGCAGGCTCCACGCTGCCAGCACAGAGCCCAATGCAGGACTTGGACCCACAAAGCCACAAGATCATGACCTGAGTCGAAGCCAAGAGTCCGATAACCAACTGAGACGCCCAGGCACCCCTACCAGTGATTTTTGTCTGTGTTTCCTAGGAGAGTACTTTAGGAAGCTAAAAGAAGCTTCTCAAACTATCAGTAATACCAAAAAGAATGTTTGGCCACACCAGAGTAAAATAAAGGCTGAATTATCTTGCTATGCTATTAAAAATATCACAAAATTTCCATTGAACAAGGATGCTGCCTAAAGATTTAGGGGAAAAAATTACTAAGTGTTTGAGGCAGATAATTAAAAACAAATTATGTTACTTTTGTGACATTTGTGCCAACTTTTCAAATTTTGTAGCTTGGGATTTGTTTTCTGCTCTACATACTCTCTCTCATACCTAATTCTTTCATATTTTCTATTCTTATTCCCCAAGAGGATCCCCCAACTGCATTAGATTCAGTCCCCGTAAAACAGAGATCTGCCCCCTGCCTCACCCGAAGGCGAGAAGCTTCAGTTTGCTGAATGGCCTTGGGCCCCAGAGTGGACACCACTCACAGGGCAGTGGAGGGGACCAACCGAGGAAGGGTGGCCAATGGTAGGCACATGAGCAAGCCAGCATTGGGTGGCTCAGGCATTGGGTGGGCCAGGTCTGACTACTTTGACTGCTTTCATGAGGGTAGATACAGCGGACCCACGAGACACTTGGTCCCAACTCCCTTGCCTCTTTTGTGGGGCAAGGAATGGACAAAACGTCACACCCGCACACCAAGCCTACAGTGGCCATCAAAAAGGCAGGAGATCTACAGCTGGCCCTCTCCTCCTCTGCAGCTTTTGTAGCCCTTCCCTGAGAGGGGTCCAGAGGTTATGGTCCTTAAGAACAGGCAAGGAGGGTCTGGATATCCACAGCTTCCAGTGAGAAAAGAGTCAAAGAAAATAGGAAGAACACTCCCCTCCCCCACCAGCCCCTGGAATTAGGAGAAAGAAGTGAGACAGGAAATAGGAGAGCAGGGTGTCTGTCATGCTGTCAGTAAGTGCTTGTGGCTTCCGAACAAAGGATGTGATCAAAGCCGTGGCCCTGCTGATGAGTTTGCTTGACAAGACGGCTTTCACCCTTCGGTCTGAAAAAAGCCCTCGTTCTGGGGAGTGGTCACCACTCCCTATCCCTGACGGAGGGCCACTCGGAGCATTTACTGGATTTGAAATCGCATATGGACCACTTGAGTCATCGAGGAAGCAACGTTACCCTGTGCTTACAGCTGAGCCTTCCCCGCCCTCCCTCAGGCTCTCAGACCATTTGCTTCCGCCATGCTCCTGGAAGTGGTCTGTGAGGCTCCAGGGACAGGCTGGGCAAGGGGCTCACCCTGGCGTGCCTCCAAACAGTGCCCATTGGTCTTGTTCAGGTTCACGCCTAGGTGAGAGCGCACAGGACTCAGTACAGTGCTTCACGGGGCTGGGGGCTTTGGCTCAGGAAGCAGCTCCCAGCAGGACCCCTGCCTGAGCCAAGGGAGAAGCACCTTGGTTAGAAAAGTCTGTCCACCCATTCCAGCTTTCCAGGAAAACAACCTTCAAGGGCTCACTTCTGACAAAATATCAACTTCTGAGCAGCAAGTGGCATCTCCCCTCTCCCGACCCCATCCATCGAAGTCCCTTATGGAAGCGATGATACACAAACGGGCAGTGGAAATTAGAACTGCCCTGAGCATCTCTGACTCACTGGCACTGTTTCCATCTGAACCTCACAGGGCCTGTGTCTGCAGGCTCCTCCCATTCTTCCCAGGTCCTAACAGAACCGGGCCTGCCTCCATTTTCGGCTAAATCCTTCCACGTTCGGGCCTTTAATCTCACTGAAAAAAAAAACAGTTCAGTGTCATAAACATCAGCCTGTCTGTGCCTGATAGGCAAGGCCCATAAACAAAGATTAATAATAAATCTCAGTTCCTGGCTCATGTTATCTTTCCTGATTTTTAGAAATATTAGTGAGAAAAAAAAAAAGCAGAGATAGACAAGAAATTGTTTTGTGGCTTCTGCTGAAAACACATAAGTTATAAACATATACATTTTTTAAAACCCTTTTTCTTACATACATTGAGCACCTCGTGTGTGCCAAGCGCTTTACACACATCGGTGTCTTTCAACTTTGTGATAACCCTTGAAACTAGGGAGCTGGAAAGAGGCTGAATAGGCCAGAGACCCAGCTTCCCCAGACTCCAATTCTGTGATACGTCTTGGTGTTTAAGTTTAAGGATTGTGGGTGCCTCTCCCATAAAGGGCTTCCCAGGGGGTTCAGACCTGAGACACAAGCCCTGAAAGGGATCAAGTGGAAACAGAGCCAGTCATCAGCTACAGGGAGAGGTAAGGTGGGTCACTTAGCAGTATCCCTCACCTCTTGGCAGGGAGGATAAGAAAAGAAAATTGGAAATATAGGCCTAGAGCCCTAGGTTAAGAAAAGAGAAGAAAACACAAAGTATATTAATATTAATCAGAAGATATACAAATATGTCCCTAAATCTGAGATGCTTAGCTTAATTTCCAAAACCTCACCAAGCTGAAGTTGTATCTCTGGAGAAAAGGGTCTTTTATTGTTTAAAACTACAACACACACACACACACACACACACACACACACACACACACACAATAGTACAATAAGCACACATGTAGTCTCCATCCATCAATGAGTATTGTTCCCTCCTCTAAAAATAACAGGTTTGCTAAACTCTCCTAATGGGAGAAAGAAATGTTTTCAATGGTGCCACCTGGTGGATTCATCCTAAAAATGCTATCTGTTCTTGCTCACAATTAAATGGACTTGAAAGGACAAATTCTAATACATAATGAGACATCCGGTCCCCTAATTCTTCCCCGTGGCTTCCCTTTATTTTCTCTCTAGGCTCCCTCAGCCTCCTTTCCGTTCCACTACAATCGACTGATTCTTGAAGTTTCCCATTTCATTTCATAGCCTTTCTGCTGCATTAGAGCTGTTTTACGGCGAGATTTACAGCAATGTCAGAAATAAAGAAAACTGTTGTAAAATAACCATGGACAACATTATAAACCGGCAGTAAAACTGGCCACAATGTTCAGCTGGTATTTATGTAGACCACCTGTTCCATTTTTAGCCACTTCTGATCTACGGCTTTCAGCCCATGTGTTGTGCTTTCAAAGACCTTTCACTCCCTTCCTTTCCCACCGAAAGTCTTCAGAACTAACAGTAATTGCCAAAATATGCTGAGGCCTTACTTACATCAGGCCAAGCTTGCTTGTCCGTGTAGCCAGAAACAAGCCCAGAGGCCCACTGTGGCTCCTATGGTTCAAGCTCTGCCAAAACTCAGATATCAGACAGGAGAAAAGTTTCCCCCAAACTCCCAGGCTGGCCACAAGATGCACTTGAATCCAAACACACATAGTCATATAAAAGAATGAAATGAGGGGCGCCTGTGTGGCTCAGTCGGTTAACTGTCTGATTCTTGATTTCAGCTCAGGTCATGATCTCAGAGTTTGTGAGTTCAAGCCCACCATCTGGCTCTGTGCTGACACCGTGGAACCTGCTTGGGATTCTCTCTCTCTCTCTCTCTCTCTCTCTCTCTCTCTCTCTCCCCTCTCTCTCTGCCTCTCTCTCTCTCTCTCTTTCTCAAAATAAATAAATAAACATTTAAAAAATAAATTAAATATTCAAGGAGCTATTTACTTTTCACCAACTATGGAGAAGGTACTACAGCCATAATCTGTAGGAGTGGCCCCCATTGAATATAAGCACCTACTCAGTATAAGGTGAAAAGTTTACACGTATGATCTCTAATCCTTGCAACAATTCTGCAAAGTTGGTTCAATCAATCACTCATTACCTCTGTGACTTCAGTAAATATTCCTATTGACTTCACTTAAGAAGTTGGCCTATCAACAGTGCAGGAATACAGTGAGAAGTCAAAGCAACACTAGTAACAGCTAAGATAAAATCGTTTTTCTGGGCTGGGTGTTCTTATGAGAACTCTCCATATATTAACTCATTTTATATAGGCATAGCCCACCTATTGAGTACTATCAATATGCCCAGTTCATAGAAGAACACTGAGACCCAAAGAACTGAAATAGGTTGTTAACGGCCACAATAAATGGCAAAGCCAGGGTGTGAACCCTAAAATTCATACTCCAGGGCACAATGTTCTTTGACAACAAATTACGACAACTGTTTAAATCATTAATTTTTTTTAAATTCAGTGAGTGCCATCAGCATAAATGTTGGGATAGACTTCCAGAGATTCTCTTCCCTACGGAAGCAATAAGAAAATTGACAAAAATTGCCAGGATCAACTTTTCACAGGATTTCAGAAATTAACCAAAGGCTTGCAGCAACTGAAAACCATGTATTTAAAAAACAGCTGAATCTTGCTAAAAACAGCGAGTTTTCTGGATTTTAAACTTGTCTCGGTCCCATCCCTCACTCTCCAGCTCTGCATTAGCTTTAAAAGGTGCAGCCTTGGAACCACCAGAGGGAGCAGAATGGAACTAGCTCTCTTTCAAAGCCTCACTCCCAAAGGTCTGTCATTCTCCGACCTGTACGGTCCCACCTGTCTGGTGGTTCCCTAGAACACCACTTGCAAGGATGTCTGTATTCGACCTGACTTAGAGATTTACTGGCTCCGTGCATTTGCAGAAATCTCTGTCCCATCACTAGCTGACCACTAAGCAAAGCACGTAGAGACTCCAACAGCCTAAAAAGATCAAGAATACAGACTTTATGAAACCAGCTCAGAAAAGTTACTAAATAAACAAAAACAACTAAAAGCAGCAACAGAATTATACTCTGGGGCGGGTAGAGAATCTGATTTCCAGAGGTGCTACATTACTTGAAGTGGCCAATTTTCAACAAAAGTACAATGTATGTAAAGAAACAAGAGGGGTGCCTGGGTGGATCAGTTGCTTGAGCATCCAGTCATGATCTCATGGTTTGTGGCTTTGAGCTGTGCTGACAGCTCAGAGCCTGGATCCTGATTCAGATTCTTTGTCTCCCTCTCTCTCTGCCCTTCCCCCGCTCATATTCTGTCTGCCTCTCTCTCTCTCTCTCTCTCTCTCTCAAAAATACACATTAAAAAAAATTTTTTTAAGAAACAAGAAAGTGTGGCTCTTTAAAGTAAATAAAGTGATCAACAGAAATTGTCCCTGAAGAACCACAGATATGAACTTACTAGAAAAAAACTTTAAATCTGCCATTTTAAATATGCTTCAAAAGCTAGAGGAGAGCATGCCTAAAGAACTAAAGGAAAGTATTAAAACAATGTCTCACTAAATACAAAATATCTATAAAGGGACAGGAATTATATATTTAAAAAATAGAAATTCCAAGAGTTTAAAAACACAATGGCTATAATTAAAATTCATCAGTGGAAATAGTATCAAATTTGAACAAGGATGAGAAAGTATTACAAATTTGAAGATAGGCCAATTAATATTACCTAGTCTATAGAACAAAACGTAGAATAAAGACAATCAACACATCCTCCGAGGCTGTGGGACACCATGAAGCAAGCCAACATATGCAACGTATCCCAGGAGAGGGGAGAGAGAAAGGGACAGAAAGAATACTTGAAGAAAGGTGGCTAAAGGCTTCCCAAATTTGATAGGACGAAATGCAACAAAGTCCAAGTAGGATGAATAAACTCAGACAGATATGCAGCCAGACACATCATAATCAACCTGTTGAAAGACAAAGGTGAAGAGAGAATCTTAAGAGCACAAGAGAGAAGAATCATCATGTGCAGGGGACTTCAGTAAGAATAAAAGGTGATTTCTCATTAGAAACCATGGAGGCCAGAAGACATTGGACGACATATTTGAAATGCTAACAGAAAACAAACAAACAAAACAACCTGTTGATAAAGAATTCTAGGGGTGCCTGGGCGGCTTAGTCGGTTGAGCATCCGACTCCTGACTTTGGCTCAGGTCATAATCTCATGGTTTGTGGGTTCAGGCCCCGTGTCAGGCTCTGTGCTGTCCGCACGGAGCCTGGTTGCGATTCTCTCTCTCCCTCCCTCTCTGCCCCTCCCCCGCTCATGCTTGCTTGCTCTCGCACTCTCTCTCAAAATGAATAAATGAACTTAAAAAAAGGATTCTATATCCAGCAAAATCATCCTTCAAAAGGGGCGCTTGGGTGGCGCAGTCGGTTAAGCGTCCGACTTCAGCCAGGTCACGATCTCACGGTCCGTGAGTTCGAGCCCCGCGTCAGGCTCTGGGCTGACGGCTCAGAGCCTGGAGCCTGTTTCCGATTCTGTGTCTCCCTCTCTCTCTGCCCCTCCCCCGTTCATGCTCTGTCTCTCTCTGTCCCAAAAATAAATAAACGTTGAAAAAAAAAAATCATCCTTCAAAAGTGAAGAAGAAATTATGGCATTCTTAGAAAAAAAACCAAAAGAATGTATTGCTCAATCTGCCACACATGGAGTCCTTCAGAGTGAAATGAAAGGACATCAGAAAATAACTTAAATCCAGATAAAGAAATAAAGAGCATCAGGAAACGTAACTACATAGGTAAACATGAAATGCAGTATAAATGTATTTTTGTTTATAACTCTTTTTTCCTCCAATCTGGTTTAAAAGAAAGCTGCATAGCCATAATTATACATCTGTGTGGATAATGTATACATAACATGTACACATATATGCATACAATGTGTAAAGATGTGATTTCTATGGTAATAACAGCCAGAGTAAGAGTAAGGGAGCACAGCTATTTGGAGTAATATATGTGTGTGTATATATTGTGTGTATATATACATATATATATATACACACATATATATATATGTATATATATGTATATATATATGTATATATATATACACACATATATATGTATATATACACACACACACATATATAGGCAAAGTGTTTATATACTATAATATATATATATATGAGCAAAGAGTTTATACACTATAGTAATTAAAGTGGTATTAATACAAACTAGAGTCTAATAAGATATTAATTGTAATCCCCAGGGCAATCACAAACAAAATAAATTTAAACTATATAGTAGGGGCGCCTGGGTGGCTCAGTCAGTTAAGCATCCAACTTCAACTCAGGTCATGATCTCACAGTTTGTGGGTTCAAGCCCTGCTTTGGGCTCTGTGCTGATAGCTCAGAGCCTGGAACCTGCTTCAGATTCTGTGTCTCCCTCTCTCTCTGCCCCTCCCCCACTTGCACTCTGTCTCTCTCTGTCTCTCAAAAATGAATAAATGTTAAAAAAAAATTTTTTAATAAAATATAAGTAAAAGAAACATCAGTGAAATTAAAACACTAGGCAATATCCATAGAACACAAAAAGAATCAGTGATGGGAACAAAAAAGACATAGGATAGACAGAACACAAGTAGCAAAATGGCAGATATAAATAAACACTACATATCAGACAGACAAAAATAAAAAACTCTCCAATTAAAAGGCAGAGCTTGGCAGAATGGGTTTTTAAAAATACACAATTTCACTCAATAACCCAAACTTCTATTTTAGGAAACAAGAAAACGAACAAACTAAACCCAAGTAAGTAGAGGAAAGAAGAAAAATTAGGGCAGAAAAAAAAATAGAGAAGAAAAAAAATTAAGAAAAATCAACAAAACCAAAATTCATTTATTTGCAAAGATACACAAAATTGACAAAACTTTTGTTAGACTGACCAAGGGAAGACAAAGAGTAGATTTAAATTACTAAAATGAAGAGAGGATGTTGCTACCAACATCTAGAAATAAAACCAATAATATGGAAGAGTATAAACAATTGCATGTCAACAAATCAGACAACTTAAATGAAATAGATAACTTCATAGAAAGACAAAAAAAAAAATCACCTGAACTTACTCAAGAAGAAATTAAAAATATGAATAGACTATGGCAAGTAAAGATATTAAATTACTAATCAAAAAACATCCCACAAAGACTTTAAAACACAGCATCAGATGACTTCACTGGTGAATTCTGCCAAATATTTAAAGAAGAATTAACACCAATCTTTAAAAACACTTCCAAAAAAAGAGAAGAGAAGGGAACATTTCCCACTTCATTCTATGAGGCCAGTATTACCTTGATACCAAAACCGAACAAAGACATCACAAGAAAATAAAACTACAGACCAGTATCTCTTATGAGTATGGATGCAAAAATCCTCAGCAAAACACTAAGAAACTAAATCCAGCAACATATAAAAAGGATTATATACTATAAACAGGAGGGATTTATCCCAAAAATGCAAGTGTAGTTCAACACATGAAAATCAACCAATATAATACACCACATTAATAGAGCAAAGGATATATACGTGATAATGTTAATAGCTGTAGGGAAAATTTCTGACAAATCATATAAAATATAGGGACACCTGGGTGGCTCAGTCGGTTAAGTGTCTGACTTCAGCTCAGGTCATGATCTCATGGTTTGTATGTTCGAGCCCCGCATCGGGCTCTGTGCTGATGGCTCAGAGCCTGGAGCCTGCTTCAGATTCTGTGTCTCCCCCTGTCTCTGCCCCTCCCTGCTCACGCCCTGTCTCTCTGTCTCTCAATAATAAATAAATGTTAAAATTTTTTTAAAGAAAATATAATATGTATTACATAAATATAAATAAAAAAGGACAATAGCCAGTGTTGGTGAAGCTACAGAGAAATTTGAACCCTCACACATTTCTATGAGACTCTAAAATGGTGCAGCCACTTTGGCAAACACTATGACCTTCCTCAAAATGTTAAACATGAAACTACCATATGACCCAGAATTCCACTCCCAGGTATATACTGAAGAGCATGAAAACATAACTTGCGCCAAGAAACATAACACAAAAATATAACTTCTGTTGTAAAACCGTAACACAAAACCTTGTGCATGAATATTGCCAGCAGTAATAATCATAATACCCAAGAGGGAATATAACCATCGACTGACAAATGGATAAACAAAATACAGTATATCCACATAATGGAATATTATTCAACCACAAAAAGAATGCAGTACTCTATATATAGATACAGCATGGATAAATCTTGAAAACATTATGCTAAGTGGAAGAAGTCAGACACAAAAGACCATATAATGTAAAATTCCATTTACATTAAATTTCCAGAACAGGCCAATCCATACAGATGGAAAATAGATTAGTGGCTGTCGGGGGGTAGAGGGAGGAGCAAATGGAAGAGTGACTGCTAATGGTTATGAGATTTCTTTTTGGGATAATGAAAATGTTCTGGAATAATAATATATACTGGTGATTGCACAGCTGAGTGAATATACTACAAAATAATTTTTAAAATCTGTTCCTAAACTCAAATAATTTTTTTAAGTCTATTTACTTATTTTGACAGGTAGAGAGAGCAGAGGAGGGGCAGAGAGAGAATCCCAAGCAGGCTACACACTGTCAGCACGGGGCCTGCCGCGGGGCTCGAATTCACAAACTGTGAGATCATGACCTGAGCCAAAACCAAGAGTCGGGCGCTTTACCAAATGAGCCACCTAGAGACTTTCCAAATAAATTTTTTACATGCATATAGTGATCTGTAGCTTCCAAAGTTCCGTTTCCTACTGTTTCTAATCTGACCTACAAGGTGGGCCTTATGATCTCCACGGTCGCTTGGGGGTCCCGATTCTTTCTTTTTTTTATCTCTGCCAAGCATTAGGGCATTGCCTTTGTTTTGCATGGTCAAAACTCCGTCATGATCAAGTTGCATGGAGCGCATCTGCTTCGATTCCACTGGAGAGAAATTCATTGACAGCACATCTACTTTGGAAGGAAGCTCAGAAATATAGTCTAACCCTGTGCCTACTATCAGAGCAAATGGATGTCGGAGGATGGAATTCTCTGCCACATATTCCCCTATGGAATTTTCTAGAGAACCAGATTCTGAGACACCGACCATTCTGTAGGAATACATCTGGAGATGACTGGCCATCATCAGAAACCCAAGTCTTCTGTCAACCTTCAAAATTCTCCATAATCCATCCCCAACACACTCCGACTATTCTGTGTTCCCTAATCCTCACCACATTACACTGCTCTGGTTCAGCTGGTTCCATGAGCCTACGTGGATCGTTCCAGCCCCTCCGTGTTGCTCAGAGTGTTCGTCTCTCTCCCTTCATTCTGTCTAAAACCTACCCTTTCTCCAAGTCAATTTCAAGTACACTTGTCCTGTAAATCCATCCTTGACAAGTAGTGTATACATGGCCGTGCATTCTCCCCGAGCTCTTAGCACACATACAGCTTTCTCTTGCATCCTGCTGGCACTATTTACCCGAAGGAATGGATCGAAGTACCCTGTGTGAAGAATACCCTGGTAGATTGAATTTATAGTGTATCTACTAAAGCATAAGATGAGAAGTCTGGGGGAAAAAAGGTGAAAGGTCTGCCCTCAGTGATTTCATTCCTTAGTATGGGAGATAATATAGTAGCTCTGCAGAGAAGACATTCGGATAAATTACCCTAGTTCACATGTGGGAGAGGTTTGTCCCGAAGAGAGGGGTGCGGGTGCTGAGTCCAGAAGGAGATTTGGACTCAGCCCTTGGAGGTATGTGGCACATATGTGACGGTGTCCTTTTCACCTGAGTCTCCTCTCATGTATCCTTCACATTTGATAACAAAGTGATCTTTCTAGAATCTGCCCAGGCCACTCTGTTGCTACAAACACTTTGTGGCCCTCCACAGCCCGAGCAGCCTTTCCCACGATGTGTTGTAACATCAAGGATTCCACCAACAGTGAGCTCTTGGCCAGCACTGCATTTAACAATCCCCAGAAACTCACACTACACATCAACACAGTAAAGGCTCTGTGTGTGCTCCGGTAAAAAAAAAAAAAGAAAAAAAAGAAAAAAGAAAAAAAAAAATATATATATATATATATGCCTGACTTCTTGACCCAGTTTTCTCAAGTACACTTGACCCCGCAATGTTCTTTTCTCTCAAATGTCTTTTGTCCACTCTTTCCCCGCAGAAGGACCCCATGCCCACTCCTGGAAGGTCATCTGCTAAATCCCTGGCCTGTTTGCCAAGACAAAGCGGAGTTCCCTTCTCTGAACTGCCCTTGAGCACCCTTGGAATTTTATGAGGGTCTCCAGTTATACATACTGGTTTTAGTCACAGGTTTAAGAGTTAACGTCTCCCAGCATAATGGGAGTTTTTGAGGTTTTGGAGATGAAAGGCTATACTTTCTCTCTTGTTATGTCCCTAGTACTGACACACAGTTGGAGCTCAGTGAATGTCCGCATGAATGAATAAATGAGCCAATGATAAAACGGTGTCCTCCCAGAAATAAGCAAATGCCTTCCCCCGCTTGTCTTTGTGAGGTATCTGAGAGAAAAAGCATAGATTCTGTGGCTGAGGCCAAGGTATTCCTTGGAGATCCAGGAAGCACATAAGTAGGTGAAGGCTGGAAACAGCTGCAGTAAAGAACCCCGACTAACCCAGGCTTTCCCGAGCCCGTGGCCCCTGGCTCCAGGAGATGCGAGTCACAGAGCAGGTGCCGCGTGGGCCCCACCTCTGCGCTCCTCACAGAACTGGCGCAGACTTCTCTTCCGAGAGAGGGGTATGAGGAGCGGCTTCCGGCCTCTGCTGCGTTCTTCTCCCCGCCCGCCATCTTGTCCTCTCACGTTCCTTCCCCTCTACAGAACAGCACAGACAACATGCGCACTCCCAAATCCACTTCATCCTCCTCCCATGGACATCTTTCCTTATGCACCTCATGCCCGTGTCCTCAGCCGCACCTTATCGCCTTATTGCCACCTCTCGCCTAATCCACCCTCCAGCCTCTCTTTGGCCCCATCAGTCCTACCCCTCATGAACACAGTATTCTAACAGCTCCAACACCCACACCTACCCACTTCATGCTCCCAATGTGTAATACCTCCCCACCCCTAATCCCCCCTACCTTTATCTCCCACCCACCCCCAAGAGGCACAAATGGAACCCCAGTAGGATTTTTCCCCCAAGGCCTTGCCGATCAGCATTGGACCAGCTAAGTCAGTTACACCATTCCCAAATCCAAAGTACCTGTGGATCTGCAAAGTACATGGGTTACCCAAGTGCTCTGGTTCCTACTGAATTTGAGGAGGACCCAACAGCTCTCTTTAACCACTATAAAAGATCAAGCCATTTCCTGCCCCCTGACATAATGTATGAAAATTAAGAAAGCTATGTCCAAGTAGACTCTCCATAGGATATGTCCCCAGCTCCCAGGACTCCCTGAAAGATGCTGCGAGAAAAGCAAGGCCACATTTCTTGTCATCTCCAAGTTCACTCAGGTTTTTTTTCCAAGTTAGGACACATCTGTAAGGATCTACGCAGGGGAGTCACGGAGGGCAGAAGCAGCAGTGTGGGGTCTATAGGGTGCCTTACTGTAGCAACGACAGCCGAATGGGTGGGGTCTTCAGCCTTCTGGAGAAGTCCCCTAACCTTTGACCTGTGCCCTCTTCCTGGTTTTGATCAGCAGCAAATCTAGTGGAAATGGGTCATCCTGCTGGCATGGACCTCCCACACCCGGCCTCCTGGTCTCCCTGGTCTGAGCTCAGTTCTCCAAATGTCTTGTGACGACGACCTCAAGGCATCACCTGGGCCTCTCTGCACCTTACAACAGCCCCAATGTCCCAGGTTTCCTTGAAAAATGCCTGAGGCCAAATAAGGTATTTGGGCTTAGTTCACACAAGGGTGCGTTCCTGGAGAAAAACCAGCATGTCTTTTAAAACTCTTAGCACAAGAAAAAGGAACTTACGAATCATAGAAAAGAATGTCTCCCAAAGGGCAGAGTCTGTATGGAAAACAAGATGTCTTCAGGTGACAACGATGTGACATTAAAAGAAATTAAGGGTGCCTGGATGGGCTCAGTTGGTTAAGTGTCCAACTTCAGCTCAAGTCATGATCTCGCAGTTCGAGACCCACGTTGGGCTCTGTGCTGACAGCTTAGAGCCTGGAGCCTGCTTCTACTTGTGTTTCTCCCTCTCTTGCTGCTTCTCCCCCACTCAACACTCGTGTCTCTGTGTCTCAAAAAATGAATAAACATTAAAATTTTTTTTCAAAAATAAAAAATTAAAAAAGAAGTTAAATTACACAGTGAGAAAGTTTTTGACCCTTCTCCTTAGAGCAAGAAGAAAGTGGCAGTTGGGTGATGCTATTTCTCTAGCACCCCTGCACATACACTAATCGTCCTCTTCAACAAATAGGGCTAGAATCTCAGACTCTGAGCCTTGGGAAGGTAATGATATCTGGCCAGACTCTAATAATAATTTCTTGTTTTTATTTTCCTTTTTTTTTCTACACTTCTCTTCTCTCCATGGCAAGTAATGCTAGTTTTCCAATTATGGGAATGGCATAAAGTTCCCTTTCAAAATAAACAGAAGCTCAGAGAGCATCAACCGGAAGAGGACGAGGTGAGGAAATCGCCTGGGTGGTCTTCAGACATTAGCACTGGCAAGAGGTGTATGTGGACCGTGAACAGGGCCACACCATGGAGGTGTTATTTGAATGGAGTGTGGAAACACTGGTGAAGTCAAAACCCCTAGTTTCAGAGATAAGAAAAACAAATCAGAGGCCGAGTCTTTGCTCCACGGGGGCGAAATGGCCCTGTAAGGCCCAAAGGGTACAATTTAAGTTTTAACTTTTATTCACGAGACATAATCTTGGGGAGATGCTGCTGTTACCCCACAAAGCCCATTCCCCCCTTGTCCCCTGGCTACTGGACCTTAGTGTCTAGCTGGACATAATGCTGCCCAGAGAAAACACCCCACTCCCCAGTCACCTTTGCCACTGGGTACAGTGGGTGATTACGTTCTAGTCAATAAGATTCAAATGGAGGTTTTCTGTGCAACTTCCAGGAAGTGTTCCATTATCTTGCTTTCCGGTATTGGGGTGTGATGGCTGGAGCCCTGGGAGCCATTTGGGGCCATAAAGATGAGGCCACGTGTGGCAAAGCTGGAAGCAGCCTAGGAGGCCAGTGACTTCAGGGAACTACACACCTGCCCAGGAATGCATATCTCCGCCCTCTTGCAGAGGGAGAAGCATTTGTATTGTGTTCAAGCCCATTTGATTTGGGGGTTTTATTCTCCCATGTGCCACCAAACCCAGTTTCAACTGATATGTCAGCTGTGCCTCCTACTTTCGGACCATTCAGCCCATACAAAACCCTACAACATCCACTGTCTTATTTGATCTCACAGCAACTTTGAGAGCTACACGTGCCAAATCCTTTCCTTTCCTTTTTTAAAACACAGATGAAAAGATGGTAAGACCTACACCTGGCAAGAGGTCAGAGGTATTAGTGAGGACAGGGACTTCTGGCCCCTGGTCCAAGTTCAATCTCTGCATCCAACAGCCCCCAGTTGTCAAGGCTCATCCTTGACCTTACTGTTCCCTTGCCCCTGAGACAACCCACTCCGGAAAGCCACACCTCAACCAGTGTCTGCATTCTCCAAGTGTCTTTGGTTTACTTAGCAGAGAACTCCGTACAGTATTAGAGGAAGCAACTCCCTCCCTCCGCCCCACAGGCTTCCCTTAGCCACAGTTGAAAGCTATGCTTTCTGCTTTCGTTTAATGTTCGGATAAGAGAATGCCAAGTGCGGCCCTTCATCATTTGTGTTTTACAAATCCATGGCAGCCCATCCCGTACCAGCCACCAAGGTCATGGAGACTGCTGGGTCTGCTGCCCGGACTGGCGAAACATCCTTCCCGAAGCAGCGCTTGAGGCTGCCTGCTGCTGTCACTCCAGGTCGACCCAATGGCTGTGCGGCCCGGACAGAGCGAGACACTCCTAGCATCCTCTGTGCTAAGTTTTCAGGCCACTCCATCAGGCACGGACCACCTTTGAGTATGTTTGCTGCTGAGCTGGACAAAGCCGTGGGGAGTCTCCAGGTTGTTAGGGGAGACTAAGTCCCAGGCAAATCTTTAAAATGAAAGAGCTTCACCCAAAGCAAATGAATATGGTGCAAGGGAGCGTGATCTGGAGCAAAAAAAAAAAGCCAAACTGAGGAAGTCTGAGATGCAGAAAGGTGTGCCTGTCGACAGCACAGCAGTGAGAGCGTGGCGGGTCAACAGAGGAGCCCCGTCTGAATCCAAGAGTGCCTCTTGGATGGGACTTTACAAGCTGGGATGAATTAGCCGCATAAGCAGGGGCCAGGAATTAATTCTCCTAATAGACTCCATATTGTTCCCTTCCTCATTAACTGTCTTTAGCCACTTTTTGTGGCCTCTGCATTTTAAGAGACATGACAAGACCTGGAGATGGTCCAGGGAAAAGCAATAAAAATGATTAAAGGGCAGGGAAATGGGTCTCAGGAAAGGTGAGCAGAGGATTATAGACTAGAGAAGACAAGGCCACAGGTGACTCGAAGCACGGCCTTTGTCTGAACAAAGGTCAGAAGCATCCAAAGCCCAGAAAACTCACTCTACACCCGGGCTGAATCCAATGGCACCGCATGTCTCGGTATTTTGAAATAGCCTCTTTTAAAGCTTTTTCTTTTTTCTTTTTCATCCAGCTGGGGTTGTGTTAGTCCAGCCTGAGTCTAAATCAAGCACAGACCTTGCTTCCTAAAAGTTTTCTCCGCTGCGTGTTGGCTCCTGGTTTGGGGTTTCATCAACTGAAATGAACACAGGGATGTGTTGAGTCTAACGTTTTCAATACAAGTAGGGTGAAAGAGACATTAGAATTCCCAGACTGGTTAGAGAACAGGTTTCGGAGAGGACACAAGAGACAAAAGGGGGAAGAAAAGTTTTATGGGTGAACAATGGTCAACGACCTTAGGAGGACATGGTCACCATAAAGGGCTAAGCCATGGTAACTGCCTTCAAAATGTTCCAGGGAGGGGGCCCTTGGGTGGTTCAATCAGTTGAGCATCCAACTTTAGCTCAAGTCATGAACTCATGACTCATGGGTTCGAGCTCCGCATGAGGCTCTCTGCCGTCAGTGCAGAGCCTGCTTCAGATCCTCTGTCCCCCTCTCTTTCCTTACCTCCCCTGCTCACGCTCTCTCTCTCTCTCTCTCTTTCTCTCAAAAAAAAAAAATTCCCCAGTGAGCTCAACACTGTGATGTGAGAAGTGTCCATCCAGATGGGGCCTCATGCTATAACGCACAGATGAGGAGGACTAAACTCCTCCGGGCAAGGGTTCCTTCATTTAATCTGAGGGGTAGTTGCCTCCCGACCCTGAGGTTTTTGAAGTTAGTTTCTTGCCCAAGCTTGTATCATCAGTGAGTAAGGAGTGAAATGCCAGCTTCAGGACCAAGTGCCATAGGAACACAGCCAGGATGAAGCTCTGAGAATTCTAAAAATACCCCATTTTATCCATTTGAAGGATCATTTCCTATTAGTTACCTAAAGAGAAGCCAACAGTAATCAGCCAACAAGGATTTCCTAAAGCCCAAGGGCATGTGTGATTTTTCAGATGCTCGTGGGGAAGCCAAGATATCTGACCCTAGGTGATTAGGATCCTCTTGAGGAGAATCAGATACGGACAGTCAAGTGCTAAAGGTCCCAAGATATCACAGAAACTCCACATCACCCAACCTCCTGACCTCCACCCCGTCAGAGGTGATACGACCCGGCCCACAGCAGATGATCGATGGTAGAGCCTGGGCCCCACTGTAGTCTTTTGATTCCAAGCCCACGTCTCTCAGAGCAGCCAGCAAGGGGGACACAAATGGTAGAAACCCACTATGGGCGTCCTGCACCTGGTGTGCTCTTATAAGGTCCTTTGTGCTGGGGAGATAACATTTCCTGTAGTCACCTAATGTTCCCATCAGATAACTGTCTCAAGTCCGGAAAATGGGCAAGGCATCCTGAGGAGCTGCCCTCAGTCTCCTGATAATCCGTTTATCATTTCTTTTCATTGTACAGATTGAGCAAAGTCTTTGTAGTCTGTCCCTCCGCCCTGACTTATACAACTCCGTACCCTATTAAGGACCGCCTCAGCTCTGTGGATGTTTAGCCATCCTGACTGCTACTCTGATCTTAGCTGGTCATTAAAACAGTTGAGGACACCTTGTTCTGATGGTTAAGCACCACCACCTGGACCGTGGCTGTCAGGAAGTCCATTTCTGGAACAGCATCTACCATATCAGTCATGGCCTATGAATGACAGCTACCGTGAACCTTCTCAACAATGCTGCCGCCCTCTTCCCAGGATACTCCTTAGCCCTTTAGTAGGTGGAGGGTCCTCCAGACTCTTCTTTGGCACGCAAGTCAGATGGCGGGCTTCCTGGTTTATATTCTACATACATGGCATGCCCATGTGTATGCCTGTGTCTCTGAGCCTTTTGATTCTTTTCTGTCTTCACTGAAACGGCTGTTCTAGGAGCTCTACTTCCCTTCGTGTATACCTTTGCTTTCTCGAAGCCTCCAAGAACCATGCTAGCCGTGTGTTAGCATCATCTCCCAAATTTCTGGCAAGAATGTTAATCCTGTATCGTCCTGTCAATAAACTTTTCCTTAGCCAATGTTATGTTCTCCCCTCGGTCCAGCACCTGAGAACCATGTCCTGTGCAAACTCTCCCGAGTCCTGCCGATCGATGATAAATTCCTACAGCTTCTTCATGGTAAATCCCCGAACTCCTTCTGCAAGGCCAGGCTGTAGCTGACCAGCTCAGGTTGTAGCTGAACCTTGGTGACTGATCTGGAGGCCACTGGAGGCAGATCCTGAGTGGGGGAGGGACATTTTATCTTCAAGGCAGAGTCCTCTGCATCATCTTTAGTCAAGAAAAGAGTGCCAGATTTTAACAGGGAAGAATGGGCCCATTGTGAAGGCCCAGAGGGTCCATAAGACTCTGGAAATTTAGGACTTTTCAGTACATCAACTCAGATGTCCCATCCTGAGTGTCAGGGTCTCACCTTTAATCTGATCAGGCCCTGTCAGGGTTGAGAACTCCATCTTCTAGAAGGTTCCCCTACTGATAGTGAGTTCCAGGTCAAATCTTGGGCTTTTCCTGCCCTCTGGCAGGAGGAAAGAAGTGTCTTTAAAAGCTGCCAAGAAGGCCTTCTTGTTCTCACACTTAGTCTTACGTTGGTGATTAATCATCCTTGGCTTTCACTGTTTTTCTCCAATGTGTCAATAGCCCCATAGAGAGCCTTATAATTTCTAACTTTTAAAATTTTACTAAACTTCTAAATTCCCTAGATATTATGCCCACCATGCCCACCTTCCTCTGGCATCCCAGCCAAGTGCTCCACCTGCAAAAGTTCTGCCAGTACAATACTGCCCACGCCAGGGACAGTCAGTACTCCACCTACCATGGAGGTGGGGGATTTTACTGCCAGCTGGCTAGCTGTACCCAGCTCCAAAATCCTATTTTTGAATCTGCTACCTTGGTTCACTGCTGACACCAACTATTGTTGATCAGGTTCCCCAGGAAACAGACTTTAATGGCTCTAAAGCTGAGTTGTTCTCAACGGAGGCAAGGATGCCCCATCTTGAAGCCCCTCCTTCAACCAGTCCTTGGGTGTAAACTGTGCCCAGGCCAGGAGTTCAGCCTTGGTTGAGGCAGTTCCCTGAGACACGACAGGGCAATTCTTAGAGAGGAATGTGGTTGTGAGTAGTCAGCAGATAGCATTGGCGGTCAGAGAAACAAAGGCCTTGGTCTTCCAGGGAGATTCGGACACCATGTCCCAGCATCCACTGCAGTGTCTTAGTCTAAGAGAATTCCATGAGACACCTGGGTGGCTCAGCCAGTTAAGCATCTGCCTCTTGATTTCAGCTCAGGTCATGATCTCAAGGCTCGTGGGTTCAAGCCCCGCATCGGGCTCTGTGCTGACAGCATGGAGTCTGCTTGGGATCCTTTCTCCCTCTCTCTCTGCCATTCCCCTGCTTGCTGGCTCTCTCTCTCTTTCTCTCTCTCTCTCAAACTAAATAAAATAAATGTTTAAATAATAATAATAATAAAAGAAAATAATAAAAAAATAAAAACCCATACCAGAAGATGAACAAAGCAAAGAGACAGAACAGAGCTACTAGCGATGAGAAAAGAATAAAATAAAGCTGCATTTAGCATACAAAAGTTGTCCCAAACATACTCCACCGCTATTAAACATGAGCCACAAATGGGATTATAAGCTTCCCAGTGGTTGGTACTGGGGAGGAACATTTTTTTTTCTCTACTGCTTTTGATTCTTTGGCTGGTTTAATAATCAAATCAACATAGGATAGATTAACAGGAGAAAAACAAATTTAATTATGTACATGTGGGGTGGGCATAAGAATTTGAGACCCAAAGACAACTCTGGCAATTGAGGCTTATAGGTTCTCTGAAGCTAAGGACTGAGAGAGGAGCCTGGGGCTTCCAAGGAGAGGAAGATAACTCAAAGGAAGCTAAAAAGAGCAGATGTTTGGAAATTCTGTGTCTGCCCTGCCATACAGACAGTCCAGTCACTTAAAATGCCCTCTGGTCGTAGCTCTCTGTGAGCCAGCCTCCCCCCCACCATCTAAATTCTTTTAAGTGATGACTACCTTCAGCTAAAAACAGTTCACATGCCAAAAGGGCACATTTTGGGGAGCCTTGTTCTCAACGTCTTCACCAGTAACAAGAGGAAAGGTGACCATCTCCAAGATGCACAGAATCCACAAGAGAAAAACATCTATACCCTCAAGAGCATGACTGCTGTGGTTTTTCTGTTTGTTTGGTTTTTGGGTGTTGTTGTTGTTTGCTTTTGTTTTGTGTGTGTGTGTGTGTGTGTGTGTGTGGCAATGTCTAAAAGGCTTTTTCTTCTCTGGGTCCAGCCTTGTGAAGTGTGGTTTTTTGTTTGTTTTTTGGGTTTTGTTGTTGTTGTAGTTGTTGTTTGCTTTTTTTTTTTTTTTTTTTGGTGGCAACGTCTAAAAGGCTTTTTCTCCTCTGGGTCCAGCCCCGTGAAGTGTACAAGAACACTAGCATTATCCCTGCGGTTGGGAGAAGAGTGAGTATTTCACAGCGGCTTCTCGAAGCCCACCTAGAAGTGTTTCTCAGGCACAGGACACAAGAGCAGCTGGACGACCAAGTTCAAAGTCTGTACCTTTCAAGTTCCACCTTCACAGAGGAACACGTACAAAAACATTCTCAGAACACCTGTCTGTTGGTAATTTAAAAAAAAAAAAAAAGACTGGTACAATAATTGCGATAATCTATTGCATTTTTAAAACGTTTGTTCGGCAAACAGTCTTTTTAAAAGCAGATCATTTTCGTTTGGTTGAAAGGCTGGTAATAAATTAAGCCTTTCATGCCCACAGAAAAAAAATGTTTTCTTTTTGTTTTATTTCCAAATTTCCCATGTGGACATTGAGAGAGACATATTTATGAGAAAGCAAAACAGATGATCCGGCAGCAGCACTGAAGGAAGGCCACATCTGTCTCCAAGTACCACGAGCCACTTATCCTGGATAAATCTTCCTGTCCCAGAAACATTATAGAGCACCGAGTTTCTGGGCCTCCTCCCCCTCCTGGCCTATTTCCAGCCTTCTCTTTCCCCCACACAGAGACACTCGGCATGGTCCCAGCCACCCCACTAGCTCCCGGCATCTTGGGAACCCCGCCTCCCTTTCCCGTGGAGAATCGGTCACATTTACTCTAACCTGGGGCTCACCAACACGCCTATAATCCTTTCCAGTTTGGGGAAGTCAAGCAGTATTCTCTCAATATCTTGCTGCATTCCAAGTTTATCTTATTTTTCCCTTTTGAAGGACTCTGACCTCTCCCACGAGTCGAAGCTTACAGAAATGGTGAAATCAAAACCTTTTACCTCTCGTCTGCCTTCCGACCTCAAAGTGGTGCCACTTAACAGGACTCCAGAGACACGTGGGGGCCTCACCATTCCCAGTGTGTTGTCTCGTGGAGGCAAGGCCAAGGCCTCTCTGTTCCACTTAAGTTGACACAAGGGCAATCCCCCAAGCTAAAGGCGTGTTGTGGCCAGCCACAAGTTACCAATCGAAGTGGGGCCGAAAGCGTGGCCGAATGAGGCGGCCACAGACCATCTGCACGGCTTTGTGTGGGTGGGAGCAAGGGGCTGGGAACTAGACAAAGCTGAAAGCCAAGTCTTCCTCAGCTTTGTCCTTCTGGGCTTCACGTTGCTAACCGGCTAACAAAGAAAGGAAAGCCGACCCTTCAGATTTGCTGGGAGGGAGGAAGGACGGCCCGGCTCTGTGGCTGGGTTTCTCATGGGTCAGCAGACCAGAAGACAGATTCAAGGGCCCCCAGTTACCCGGAGATAAAGCTGTCTTCATTTTCTAGGGCTGCCCCAACAAATTCCCACGCACCGGGTGGTTTATACACAGAAATGTACTGTCACACAGCCCTGGAGACCAAAAGTCCAACATCAAGGTGTTAGAGCTGGTTCCCTCTGAGATCCATGGGGGAAGATCTCTCTCTCTCTTTTTTTTTTAAGTTTTATTTATTTATTTTGAGGGAGAAAGAGAGGGAGCATGAGCAGGGTTGAGGGCAGAGAGAGAGAACGAGAGAGAAAATCCCAAGCAGGCTCCACGCTGTCAGCACAGAGCTGAACATAGGGCTTGAGCTCACAAACCAGGAGATCATGACCTGAGCAGAAATCAAGAGTGGGACACTTAACTGACTGAGCCACCCAGCCACCCCCCCCCCAAATCTCCTCTTCTCATAAGGACATCAGTCATACTAGATAAGGGGCCACACTTATGACCTCATTTTAACTTATGGAGAGGAGCAGAATATGCCACCCAGCACATGCCTCTTTGGCATAAGGATCAGTTTACGCTGATTATTTTTTTCTGTTGTTTTCTTAAATTTTGTGATCTTTTTTTTCACTGAAGTATGCTTGACACACAAGGTTACATTAGCTTCAGATGCACAACATAGTGATTCCACAAGTCTATACGGGGAGCTTAACTACCATTTCTCACCACACAAGGCTATTACAATACCTTTGACTGTATTTAGAGCCGATTATTCTGAGAAACTGCAGACTGAGAAGAAGCCCTGAAAAGAGGCACGTTACCCTTTTGTAAGGGAAATCTGCATTTAGAAAATAAATTTACATTAGAAAGGGGGGCTCGACCCGGAAGAGAGCTGTCACTGGAGAGAACTTTTTCACCTGAGACTCAGAGCCCCCCCACCCCGCCCCCCTCCCCTGCAAGGCAAGGCGGTAAACTTTACCAAAGGCTTCCTTCTGGAAATTACCTTCCCCGCCCCTGATGCCCCAGACCCTTGTCCCGTCCCTTAGCTCAAGGTTACGTATAGAAGCTTCAGACATCTGGCCTCCTTTTGCAATGTCACATCTTTGTGGGCTCCTGTACGTGTAATTAATTTTCCCCCCTCCGGTTACTCTGTCTTTTATTATAGGGTGGTCTTAGCCAAGCAGAAAGGGAGAGGAAAATTATGTTTCCTTTCCTACAGTTTATTACCTCTTTTTAAAGAGCCGATCTCTAAACCGGGGGTTAGGACTTCAACATGTGATTTCTGGCGAGGACGCCATTCAGCCCCTCACAGCCCCTCAGTATGCGTCTCCCTGAAAAAACAAAAAGAACACTCACAGGGAGTGTTGAAATTGGGCAGGGAAGCCAGCAAAGGCCGTTCTGTCAAGGCTGTCACAGCTCTTGGCAACTGGAACCCCAGCCCACTGGGAGTGCTAAAGGGACAGCAAGTCCCTGACACAGCCGAGAATGACCCCAAGTAAGGGTAGGGGACACTCGCTTACTTATGCCCCTAATCGCTATTCCTCATTGGTTGAAGGTAGTGTTTCCATGTGGGGATACTTTATTAGATTTTATGGATCTTAAACCCATAAAATGCAAAAAAAAAAAAAAAAGTCGTGTGAGGATTCAGGAAAATGAGAGAAAAAGAGCATTACAAAATTTGTTTAATGTTTATTTATTTTTGAGAGAGAGAGATAAAGCATGAGTAGGGGAGGGGCAGACAGAGGGGGAGACAGAATCCGAAGGAAACTCCAGGCTCCGAGCTGTCAGCACAGAGCCCTTTGCAAAGTCACCAAGGGAACCGCGAGATCAACCTGATCTGAAGTCGGATGCTTAACCGACTGAGCCACCCAGGCGCCCCAAAAACATTACACATTTTAACAAATTACAACACAGAAGCATCACTGGCTGGAACAAACCCATGGATTCAGATCGGAAGCAGAGGCAGGGAAGGCTGACAGGTGGAGGAAGGTTAAGGTCAGCAACAGCCAGGAACCAGGCAGGGGCACAAGGCAGGAGAGCCCCAGGATGTAAGGGCTTGCGGCCCCTGTGACAAGGCCGTGTTCCCAGTCCTGTCTGCTGCTGATGTCACTCTTGCAAATACAATGAATATTAATAAGTTTGTATGCATAGTGTACCTCATACAAATCCTATGAGTGATGCTGATGTTCCAAGAAATAACAAGTTTACGAGGCAATTAAATATGTCTTTAAATCGGCCATCGTGATTCTGTATGGCGCTATTAAGCCTGCTAAGATACTGAATGTTACATTATTCAAACACTATCCCTTAATGCTCACCGGTGTTTTCCGCAGTATTTGCTTTAGGCTACCACCCTTTGCAAATACGACTAAAATACTTTCTTAAACACTGCAAAAATTCTAACTAGGATTTCCTCTTGCAAATACAATGGTAATACAGAATGATTTATGATTTTAGGAATTCCCAAGCATTCTCAGGAATTCTAATTGCTTATCCCCAAATCCCAAAGATAAATATCTGTCAGGAAGTTTTAATTTTTAATTTTGGTTGAGGGGTGCCCCAGGGCCACTCGCCCGCTGGCACACAGCTCCCCCGGTGGGCAGGCCCACAGGTGCTTCAGGAAGCAGAGCAAAGTGGGCTGATGGGGCTCAAGGTCACGGGGAGCAGCTAGGGTGGGAAGTAGGGACCTCAGAGACGATGTGACAGGGCATCAGCTGCATGACAACTAGTGCCTGAGGGGTACCTGGCACACCGGACAGGCTCCGTCACAGCTGGGTGTCACCGCTAGGGTCACTGTCACATCCTTCTCCTGTTGTTCCGAAGCCTGGCCCTATGTGGGTGAGCCCTCACTTCCCGCGTCAGAACAGCCCCGCCAACCTGCTTTCGCCCAATAATTGTGCTGCGTTAAATTTTATGTAAACGTGCTTTAGCCTAAGGCTTTGGCCTGCTCATGCCCAGTCCTGCAGGCCCGGCCAGAAATGACCATTTTCTCCTCTTTTAAATTCCTTCCCAAATAAATCCTCCTTCATCCAGGTCCTAAATAGCGTTCACAGAGGCTCTGTAACCCCTGGCATTGGCCCCCACTCTGTGAAAGCACATTCCCTGGGCCCAAGTCTGCCCAGGGACCCCCCTCTGACATCCGGGTACCCGCTCAGATGGCACCTCCTCCTTTGGAAGGGTCTGTAAGTGATGGAGGCACTCCGTGTAGCAGGAGGCCACATGCTTTTCCTGTGCCCAAAGATCCCCTGAGGAGGGTTTGTAAATGCAGATTCCTGGAGCACACTCTCACTTTCAGAGAAATGCCCTTCCCATGGCCACCTTTGGGAGTGACTTTGTTTGCTCTTGGAGAAACCCGCCCCCCCTGCCCCCTCAGAGGGCCCCTCAGCCCTCCCCACTCCCCCACCCACCTGCCAGATGAGTCAAAGCAGCCACAAGTCCTCTCTAAAGGATTTCTACTTACCTGGGACGGGCCTTTCCCCAGCACTTGGATAAGTGTGCTACCTACCAACTTCTATCGTCAGAGATTTATCCTAAGTATCTCTTAAGTGTGCGACTCAATGCATCAACCTGGGCCCAATTAGGAGACAGAAAGCTGATGGGGTGGCAAGATGGCAGCAATGGCCTGCCCCAGTAGAGGATGAGATGTGGGGGGGGGGGGGGTTGTTTGTTTTTTGTTTTTTAAGTTTATTTATTTATTTTGAGAGAGAGAGAGGGAGCACAAAGCCAGGGGAGGGAGGAGGTGGCAGAGAGAGAGAGAGAGAGAGAGAGAGAGAGAATACCAAGCAGGCTCTGTACTGTCAGCACAGAGCCCGATGGGAGGCTCGAACTCATGAACGGCGAGATGGTGATCTGAGCCAAAGGGACGTTTAACTGACTGAGTCACCCAGGCGCCCCGAGGATGAGTTGTTAAGCTAGGACATGAGGGTAGCTATAAATATGTAATGAGAACTCTAAGGGGATCCCAAAGGAAGCCAAGGGAGGACCCACCTCCCTAAGGCTAGGAATTCCAACCTCACCAGAGAAGGGAGGGTTGCAGACACCCAGCTGACGGAGAAGTTCACCACAACGAGCAAAACGGCAAGCAGCCTTCGGGGGCACAAACTGACGGCAGGTACAGAGGGATCATGGTGCTGAGGGAGTGGAAGGCAAGCTGAGGGCAAAGCAAAGCTAACAATCCCCTCCCTCAAGGTGGGGCAAGTGTGACGTTCCTCGGGGTGCCCAAGAACAAAAGGAAAAAAAAAAAGGTTACCTGGTGGAGCCCGCAGTCATGCAGGACACAGGTTCCATCAGCTTTTGCAACTGTCTTACTGACTTACAAGAAAACAAGACAATCTCCAGAAACCTATAGGCTCAATTTCCTGGAGCCCTCACATTACCCTCCCCTCCATAGGGTAGAAAATCTTGTATAATAAGTCACTCTTCACACTCCTCACACGTGGGCAGCTCTTTCTGCCCACGGGTCCTGTCCCCGTGCTTAATAAAATCACTTCTTTGCACCGAAGACGCCTCAAGAATTCTTTTCTTGGCCGTAGGCTCCGGACCCCCGCCACCCCTCCGAAACCACAGCACCCGGTGCCTGGGGTCGGCTCACAGGCAAAGTCGTGCCAGACCAGGGTGTGTGACTGCAGGGTGAGGGCTCCAGGAAGGTGGCCAATGGCTCATGCCTGGCAGTGCCTGGCTGTGTGTGTGCTGTGAGCAGAGGCCTGGGGCAGAGAACCACCAGGTGTCCCCACCACAGCCCCACTCTTGATCCCCATGCAGGGGGAATTAGAAAAACAGCAAAAACTCAGTGACAGGGACCGGAGAGAGAAGCCCCTTCCTCCCGAAATGACCCTCTCTCTAGCAGAACCTGTACTGACAGAGCTTCACGTAGTGTTCAGGGTAAAGGAGAAACACCCACTGTGGCCAATCGGGGAACGAAGAGTGACTTCGGAGCCGGGTAAGTGGCTCAAGAAAACAACGGGGGCGTCCACGCCCTGGTTCCGAGAAAGCGAACCAGCCCTAAAACGATGAAGTTTCTGATGTGGGGAACCAAGGCAGAAGGAAAATGCGGATAAAATTAAATGTCCTTGTAACCTGCAGCCCACTGACTAATACTTGAGGCAAGCAGGATCTAACCCGCCTCCGGGAACCCCCAACTGTTTTAATGTTCACGATTTGCTAGAGGGAAAAACAACCCTAGCTTGACAATAGCTGGGCCTCCAGAATCCTGTGAGTTTTCCTTAGCACAGAAAGTCCCTTTGAAAACTTCCCCTTGTCTTTACCTCCCCCCTCCCAACTTGAAGGCTCATAATCAGTCACCCTTCACAACCTCAGTGCGGCTCTTTCTGCCCAAGGGTCCTGTCCCCGTGCTTTAATAAAACCACCTTTTTGCAACAAAGACAGCTCAAGAATTCTTTCTTGGCCGCGGCCCAAATCTATTAGGAAAATAGACGAGACAAGTGGTTACCCCTTCAGAGTAGGCACTGGTTTAAAATGGGTTCTCCAGGGGCTATGACAAATTTAGGAGATTATGCTCTGTGCTTAGGGTTGTAGAGAAAAAAGTAGGAGAACACATTCTCTCTCAGGTGGAGAATATCATATCTCCCACTCCTCTCTCTGTCTCTCTCTGTCTCTCTGTCTCTGTCTCTCTCTGTCTCTGTCTCTCTCTGTCTCTCTCTCTCTCTCTCACACACACACACACACACACACACACACAGGGAGGCCAGAAAAGAAAGCCTGAGCTTAGAATTAGGAAATCTGCTACCCTCTCAGGGGAATGAGCAGCAAGCACATCCAGGAGGCTCTGAGTCACGTTCTTCCATTTGAAAGGCAGGCCAGGCTTCAAACGCTAAGCGGCTGAACTCCGTGGGCAAACATCCATGTTAGGCAGCCTTTGGTTTCCAGTGGCTGAATACTGGACTAAGAATGCCTTGAAAACCAGAAGTCTGAAGGCAGGCCGCCACAGAACTGATTCTGTGACTCGGAAATGTCAGGGGGCTGGGTCAGCATCCCTTGATATTTTCGTGCCTGTCTCCTCCTGGTCACAAAATGGCTGCAGCAACTCAAACCCTCAGATCCTCAAATGATAGCCTTCAAAACTGACAGTCTAGGAACAAAGGGTGCTTTCTCTTTAGTGCTGCCCTCTTTCTCTGTCTGGGAGGATTTTCCCTAGAAAGCCCCAGCTGGTATCCCGCGACCTCTCATTAGCCAGGACTGGGAGGTCACATGCTCACTGACCTCTCCGCCAATCACTGGCCAAGGGACTGGCATTGTCTTGACTGGCTGACATTAATCATAATTCATGCCTGGGACACGGGCACATTTACTCGAAATGGAAACAGAGATGGATAGGAATAAGGAAAGGAGCGGCTGACAGGAGGCGGGCCAACAATGCTCTGTGAGTATCTTACCACACTCTCTCCTCACTAGGTTGCAAAGGTGTCAAAAGAGCAATTATGCATGGAAAGTAAACACTGTATTTTAAAAGCAGAGTTTTTAAATGGAGGAATATACTACTGCCTAAAATTAGAAAAGGAGCTTCGTTTTGGAATCCACACAGGAACCCCTAACGAGCTGTAAAGAGTTGCTCATGGAACAGCTTTGAACTGGATGCTTTGGTCAGTGCCAAAAAGAAAGAAAAGAAAAAAAAAAATCCTTGGGGTCTTGGGTGGCTCAATCAGTTAAGCGTCCGACTCTTGATTTCGGCTCAGATCATGATCTCATGGTTGTGAGATCAAGCCCCGTGTTGGGTTCTGTGCTGGGCATGGAACCTGCTTAAGATTCTCTCTCTCTCTCTCATAAACAAACAAAACAAAACAAAAAAATTTAAAAGAAATTTTTTTTAATAAAATAAAAAATCATCCTAAACTCTCCAATTTGTTGTCCCCCAGGATTGTCACCAGAGCAAAAATGAAAGGCAGGAGAGACAGAAATCAGTGAGCTCATGAGGTATTTTCTTGCCTCCTTTTTTTTTTTTTTTTAATTTTTTTTTCAACGTTTTTTATTTAATTTTGGGACAGAGAGAGACAGAGCATGAACGGGGGAGGGGCATAAAGAGAGGGAGACACAGAATCGGAAACAGGCTCCAGGCTCCGAGCCATCAGCCCAGAGCCCGACGCGGGGCTCGAACTCACGGACCGCGAGATCGTGACCTGGCTGAAGTCGGACGCTCAACCGACTACGCCACCCAGGCGCCCCTTTTCTTGCCTCCTTCTACACTGTCCTTCTACAGGGTCCCCGAATTCCACTGAGATCAGAGTCCCTGCCATCCGCCTGTCTGGCTGGTGAAGAAAAGGCTCCAGACAACGAAGTCTTTGTTGTCCTTGTCTGAGCACAGGCCCACAGAATGTTCTCATCCTTCCCGGAGGAGACCGCAGTGAAGACCAAGGGTCTTCTCCTCCTGGGTTTTCTATCCCCCTACTTCCTTCCCTTAAAGAACTCACTCTGTCCCCCCTTGTTTTCTCTTTCTCATTAGCATCATCATTAGCATTTTCCAGTCAGTCCAGAAACACTGCGCCCCTCCGGAGCCCCCGGCCCCCTGCAGCATGAGCGATGACACTGGTGTCCCTTCTACTCAGCAGGATGCTGGCACTGGCCCTTCTCCTTGTCCCGCCCTGACACATGGCAGGGTGTCATCTCATGACCCTCTTGCAGCTCTCTATCCATTTACATGGTGACCCAGGGCCCCGCTCATAATGAGGAACCCTGTGGCCACCACACACAGGCTGCTGGAAGAGACAAAGCAATTTTAGGGAAAAAGCAAGGATTTTGAAGTCACGCGAATCTGGGCTCTGAGTCTCAGCTCTGCCTCTTACTGAACAGGGGTGTGGTAGATGGAAACTTCTAGAAATTCTTTGCTACTCCTCCCACTGAGAGATGGAATCAGATGGAATCCGGTTCCCCTCCCCTTAAACTTATGCTGGCTTCGGGGATTTGCCGATCCACGGAATATGTCCCACGCGTGACAATCGGGGGCTTCTGAGGCCAGACCTGAAGAAGTCTTGCAGACCTTTGTAACCTCTGCCCTGGAGGAGGCCAGGTGCCAAGCAAGAAGTCTGACTGTTGCCCCAAGCTTGCAACATGGAGAAAGAAGCTGTAAGCAAAGCGTGAGGTCAGGCCAGCCTGGGTGCATAGGTGTGAAGGAAGTTACCTTGGCCTTTCTAGCCTCAGCATATGCGATATGAAGAAGAATGAGGCACTCGACAGCTAGCCAAAACCAAGTCACCAGATGAGTCATCTCAGCCACCAACAGGCATTTGAGCCAAACTAGCTGGGGACTCGCCACTGTGGAGCAGAGAGTATCCACTCCAGTGTGCTCTGTCTGAACTCCTCACCCACAAACTCCCAAACATAACAGAAAGGCTGTCGCCTTATGGAGCTAAGTCTTGAGCATAGATTTTGCTGCAATGGGTCATGTCAGAATAAGAGACTCCGGGCAAGTCTTCAACCTTTCTTAAAATTATTTTTCATGTTTATTTATTTTTGAGAGGGACAGAGAGAGAGAAAGTACAAGGTGGGGGGGGGCAGAGAGATAGGGGTACAGACGATCCAAGGCTGATGGCAGAAAGCCCGACGTGGGGCTTGAACTCACGAACCATGAGATCATGACCTGAGCTGATGTCGGACGCTTAACCGACTGAGCTCCCCAGGCATCCCAGATCCTCAACCTTTCCTCATCTGTCAAATGGGGTCTAGGATAGCATCTGTTTTACCCGTATCACCTCCCTCTCATGGATGAACTGATGGTCCTCAAAACGCAGCCTCATGCTTAGCATAGGGTTGTCAATGATTTCACATCGGTTCCCTTGTTATAAGATAAAAATGTATTTTAGGCAGCCACATGTTAAGCTCCTAATCAAGAGGCTGTTAATCCTGGTGGCTAATGCCTCTTTTATCACTGGGAGCTGAGTTGAAATCAAGAGAATCGTTCATGAGTGTCTCTCAGATGTCAGGCAAAGCTCACAGAACCAGTCCAGCATATGCTTCCTGGGAAGATGGCTCCGCTTATAAAAAGCCTTCTAAGCCAAATTAGAAAATGAGAGCAAGTCCTTATGGTTTATGGCCATGGAAACACTTCTGGAGACACAAGGGGTCTGGAGAATGAAAACATGTAGGAAGTGGCATCATCTGTGACTTCAAACCCCAAAACACTGGTTATTGTGATGGTTAATTTTATGTATCACTGTGCCTGAGGCATGGTGCCCAGATATTTGGTCAAACATGATTCTGGATGTTTCTGTGAAAGTGTTTGTTGGATGAGACCACTATTGACATAAGTAGACTTTTAGTAAATTAGATGGTACTCCCTAATGTAAGTGGGCCTCATCCAATCAGTTGAAGGCCTTAACAGAAGAAAGACTGATTTCCCCTGAGCAAGAAGGAATTCTGCCAAATTGCCTTTGGACTTGAAACTGTAATGTTGGCCTTTCCCTGGGGCCCCAGCCTGCTGGCCCACCCTGCAGATTTTGGACTTATCAGCCTCCATAACCACGTGATCCTTAAAATATGTCTGTCTGTCTTTCTTTCTTTCTTTCATTCTTTCTCTCTCTCTTTCTCTCTCTCTATCTCTCTCTCTCTCTGGGCACCTGGATGGCTCAGTAGGTTAAGCATCCAACTTTGGCTCAGGTCATGATCTCGCCGATCATGAGTTCGAGCCCCGTGTCGGGCTCTGTGCTGACAGCTCAGAGCCTGGAGCCTGCTTCAGATGCTCTGTCTCTCCCTGTCTCTCTCTCTTCCCCTCCCCTGCCCTACCACAATTTTTATTAAAAAATTTTTTTAAACCAATCGACAAGTTCAACACTAACCTTCTGGCATTGGCCAGAAAGCTGTTCCAGTTTCTCTCCTATGGTTCTCATTTCCGTGCCATTACCAGGCCCAGCCCAGACAACTGGTATTTGTCCTTTTCATCTCCTTTCTCCTTGCCCCCCACAGCCAATCAGGTATTCACTGGGTGACCATTCTTCCCCCGCAGCCCACTCCCTCCTGGCCGTCCACATGGCAGCTGTCCTGGTTCAGCCTCTCAGCATCTGCCACCACGATCATGGCAACACAATCCAAACTGGTCTACAGCCCTCTAATCCAGCCTCCCCTTTTCCAGAAGGAAAGACCATCCAGAAGGTTAGACCCAAGTCTGACCATCTCTGTCTCTTGTCAAAATCCTTCATGCACAAATTCATGATAAATTCCATATGAGGCATAGCTGACAAGGGGCTCTGTGATTTAGTCCCTACTGCCTTTTACAATTGTATCTCCTCCCCAATCCATTCATATCCTTCCTTCTGGTCCAGCTGACCTATTGCAGTGTACTTGACTCTGACAGCCTTTGGGGCAAAGTCTATGCCTTGGATATTTATATGTTCACAATACTTCTCTCCGCACCCGATACCTCATCGGTGTGCAATACATTGTAGAACAGACGAATGAATGAATGAATGAATGAATGAATGAAGTAGTGAATACATGAATGAGTGAATGAATGAATTAATAAATGAATGAATAATATACTGAGGATGCAAAGGCAAAGTGGTCAATTCAACCTGGGGAGGTCCAAAAACCTTTGCCAAGTACATGCTATTTAAATGAGTCTGGAAGCATAGATAGAAACATCCCTTCAGGCAGCAAGAATAGCACATGGAAAGGTTTGGAGACTTGAGAAGCATATTGATTCTCAGAATCAATAAGAAGAGCATATTCTGGAAGTTTCTGTGGCTTAATATGCAGGTGGGAATGACAAAGGCAATGCAGGGAAAGTGTTCAGAAGGCAGATACCATGACCCCTTTTATGGCAGGCAGGGATCGTCGTCTCAAGTGCTAGTAGGGCTTGCACAAGCAACAGAAACGCGTGCAGAAGACAGGGTTGTAGCCAACTTAGACTTCCTGCCCCAAATGAAGAGATTTCCAAAATTACTATTACATGAATACTGACATGTTGGAATAAAAGACCCCTACATGTCAGATTCTCTGCAAACCAGCAGTTCAGGTGATGAGAAGTGCTGGAAGAATTTTAAACAATGGAATTCTATGATCAGTTGGTGTTTAGGAAAGACCACCCTAGCAGAAGTTTGGTATTTTTTTTTAAGTTTATTTGTTTATTTTTGAGAGAGGCATAGACAGTGTGAGCGGGGAAGGGGCAGAGAGAGAGGGAGAGAGAGAATCCCAAACAGGCTCTGCACCGTCAGCACAGAGCCCAATGCGGGGCTCGAACTCATGAAACCATGAGATCATGACTTGAGAACGAAACCAAGAGGTGGACGCTTAATCAGATGAGCCACCCAGGTGCCCCTACTTTGGCAAAAGTTCCTAGGAAGGCGGCAGAATAGGGTGGGGTTAAAAGTAAGAAGAAACGAATGAAGAAGGGGACTATTGAGACATCCAAGTAAGAGGTGATGAGGTTTGAGCTGGGGCAGTGGTGATGGGCATGGAGAGAAGAAGGGACAGATTCCACAGCTACTTAGAACTTAGAATCGATGACAGTGGAAGAGGAAATGAGGCCACCGAACAAAGGCATCAATCATGACCTAATTTGTGGTGTATCCTTTCAAGGAGTCATGGTCTGTACATATATGCCCAACGCATGAGAAATTTAGCCATTTCTGCAGATCAACCTAAATAAAACATGTTGCCTTTAAAGGCCCACTCTTAAATTAAAAAAAAAAAAAAAATCCTGTCTTTTGATGAATTAAATCAGATGATAATGTAGCCAGCTCTCTTCTCCAGCTTTCCTCAACTAATCACCAGTTGGCCTGGTAAGAGATCTCTGTTAAGCTACTCATTTCTGAACCTGGAGATTCAAGAGTCACCCCACAGGCATGGCTGCATAAATGATGAATATACTGACGGATGGTAGAAAGGGGTTCCGTCAGCTGGGTCAACTCGGCAGCATCCATCACAGCCAACAAGACCATGTTCCTCACCTCCTGTTGATTAATGGGTTAGTCGGAGGCCATCAGCCTGTATACATCAGTGTATACAAGCAGTGGTTTGGTAGCTTTCTATGAAACATGCTTAGCTGATTTTTATCATTCCACAAAAGTTCTGCCAAGTAGCAATAAAACCCTTTTGCTGACACAGCCCTCATGGTTCTCTACATCAGTGAGCACTGGCAGACCCATGAGACTGGGGTTCTAGGCCCAGTGCTGATCTGGGCGGGACAGGGGCCAGGCTCATCTCCAGGACACCCAACCTGTCACAGAAAGTCCTGAATGGGGGCTATACTCATCTGTCATCCGGGTGACCTTATTGTTCTGAGATGCAGGCTTACTACCAAACTTTCTCCATTATCTGCACTTGGAATTGGGAATCAAGGGAGCTGTAGCATAAAATTTTGGTGTCCATCCATATGCCTTTGAAACTCACCATCTCCAATCCTCTGCTTTGGGCTTTCTCAGTCCACAGGAGCTTGCCATCTGATTGCTTTCAATATTTTTCTTACTAACGGAGCCTGCTTTGGTGGGGAGAAACGTGTCCAGATCTAGGGAAGAATGAAAATGCCAAGAAGTTAACGTCTGTCCCTGTGAGCAGCATTCAACAATGATGGATGGGGAATTGGAGGATAAATATCCCAGTTCTCACCCCTGGGTGGGGCAGCTCTGGGGCATGTTACACAGTCTGCCAGGGAACCACAGTTCCCTGCAGTCATGGGTGAAACCCCAGTGCCTAAAGGGTAATTTTCTTATTAAGCTATCCTCTACTGTCTTCTTTCCCTTCTCTGCCTTAATGGTAGTGAAGGACGTAGAGATCTTGCCCAGGGAAATACCTTGTGTTTTCCTTCGATTGTTCCTAACTCAACCACCTACATTCAAATCCTTATCTCAAGGTCTCCATCTAGCGGAGCCCAAACTAGGGCTGTGAAGAATTTCTCATTGACTTTAGATCATTCCCTGCCCTAAAAGGTTGGCTTCCTAAATAGCTGACAAGTATGTCCCCTTCTCTACCAACACACAGTTGCTGAGTTCAAAGTCCCATCCCTTCCCAGGATGACACAGAAATAGCTCTTTAATTCAATCTCATCTCCTTTCCTATGACCCCTTCCCATTTATCTACTCCACTGTTGCAGAGTCCTCTCTGTAAACTTCATATCTTGTCATTTCACTGGTTTAATCCTTCGAATTTTTTCCCATTGACTACAGTAAGACTTTCAGACTCCATAGCCTAGCCTTTAAGACCCTCCTTGATTTGGCCATATTCTCCACATTCAGTCCATCCTATTCCCATACAGAGTTTGAGAGCCAGAGTGTGTTTGCTGAATGCTTTGTTTTTCCTATATTGGTACAATTTGTGATCCCACTGGTCTTTCTTCATTAAAAGCCAGTTGGGAACATGCTGTCCTCCTACATTGTTTTAAAAAGCTTTGTCTTCTCCTCCTTGTCATGTAGGTTTTATGGAATGTTGAGCATTTGTTTGATCTTTTAGTGCTAAACCTAGGGGAAGATTGAGCTCCAAAATGTCCAGCTGAATGATGCAAGACACTGAGAGTTCCCATGGAGAATATCAGAAAGGACATCCCAAGATAAGCATTTCTCAACAGGGGGCAAAGTTCAGAGCAGCAGGCTGTCAGGGCTCACCCCTGATAATGTCTAAGGAGGTCACAGTAGTAGAAGAAATCTGACCTTGGGAGAGAGAGTTGTAAAACACTTCAGTGGGTGAGGACTTTTTTCTTATGATTTCTTTAAAAACATGGTAGGAAGGATCTATCTTTTGCTCCCAGAATGTGGAGACTTCATAATATCAACAAAAATACTCTAAGACTTTGTAATCAGTCAAGTCTTCCTTCTTTTTGTTACCTCGGGATCCAAAGAACCATGGTTTCTGGAAAGAGTCCAGACAGTTCCACCTACACACATATTTCTTTACATTGAATCATCTCAATAACTCATTGATGTACTTACCTCAGTTTTCTTGCCCATAAAATGGGGAAAATAAAAAGTAACTAATCTCATTAGGGTATCTGGAGGATAAAATGAGTGAATACATGCAAAAACACTTAGAACAGCACTAGGCACATAGGGGCTGTAGCTTGCCTTTTTTAATCATTAACTTGACCATCATCGTCAATATTCCAGGCTTAGAAGGAAACTGATAGAGAATAATTTTCCCAAGATCACAAAATGGTAAGTATAAAAAACAGGAATCAATACGCGTGCTTACACCTGTCTGCTGCATCGCCCCTCCAACCATAACTGAACTTGAAGCTTTCCCAAGTGCAATGGCCTTCCAGGCCTCTGTACATTCACACACTCTGGTCCCTCTGTCTGGCAAACTTGACCGATCCTTTAAGACTCTGCCTTTCTGTGTTCCTGCAGGGCTATGTTGTCTGATTGATAAATAGATAACAAATGCCTTCTTGTATCTTACTTATCATTTCAATCCCAACACCCAGAAGAGTACCTGGCTTATGGCTAATCTCTAAATACACGTTAAGTAACCGTGTATACAAATATATAAATAGATGAAGATGTTGGCATCATCTAAGAAAATGAGACAAAAATTTGCTCCATTTAGGGACCTTGATTGAGCCTCAGGATTAAATTATTCCCACTCCTACTTTACCTCATTCATGACTGAGCTATAGAGTGTTCAAAGGCAGGAGTTGAGGGTTGTTGTTGTGTTGTTGATAAATGGAGAAAGGAATTTAGAGCTTGTCCTTCTAGAAGGCTCTATAATACACATTTTCTACAGAAAAAGAGCAGTCATATTTCACTCATGCATCCAAGCATTCATTCATGCATTCATTCATTCACTCATTCACATGTCCATTCAATAAATATTTATTTCTCCTTTATTTAATAGTCAATGTAAATTTATATATTTAAGTCCTCCTTGAATACCTCTGCCTTCTCCAGCTGTAGAAAAGGCTTAATGGAGAAATGAAAGAGATAGACACAGGAGTAGTTCAAGTCACCGGATCAAGTCCCACCCTTGGGTAGGTTATTAAACTTCTCTAAGCCTGAGCTTCTGAACGGCAGCTCCCATCTACTGGGGGCCAACAATGCACCAGAAATGGTGTCAGCGTCTTTGCACAACATCTTTTTAATCTTTACAAGTCTTCGGGCTTTCTCACCTCTCAGAGGTTGTGTGAGGATTGGAGATAATGAGCGGAGGATACTTAGAACCAAACCTGGCAGGTAGTAGACATTAGTCTGCTCCAGTTCAGAAGGGATTTCATTCAGTGAACAAACCATGGGCATCACCAGTTGCCCCCCTAGAGCTGATCGGAGCCACCCAGGCCTGACAACCAAACTCGCCATGGAGAGCTGTAAATGGAATCAAACGTGCCTGCACATCTGCTCCACAGAGCAATCCCTCTCTGGCCATTTTCTCCCAGGCTGCACCTCTTCAGTACTTGGACACATTTTGTTGAAACCCACATTTCTCCTCATCTCAGGTGGACAAAGAGAAGGATCTCGACATTTCAAGCACTCAGGGTTGCTTGAGATTAGAGTTCACCATAAATATAGCCAAAGTGTGATACGGCGTAGCAGAAATTCTCACAGACCCAAAGTGGGCAACCCCATGGTGCTCATGGTCCTGAGTAAAAAGGGGCTCTGGGCAGAGCCTGCAGATATGGGGACCCACCCCTGCCCCTTGCCCACAGGGCCAAGCCGCTCAGAGAGGTGTCCAGGGAGCCATAAGGAAAGGCGACTAGGCTTTGGGCATTACGTGCGGGATACTGGGTGAGAAGAAACGCACACATCATAGCTCATTCTCCTTAACACCTAAGTCTGATGTCATCATTATAGAGGAGAAGACCCTGGAGTTCAGAAAAAGTGAAGAACTTGCCTAAGTCACACAGCTAGAATGATCAATGATAATGCCAGAAGTCGACCCCAGGCCTGCGTAACTCCACGGCACAGTCTCTCCACTGCACCATTGTCATCCTCCCAGACAACTCTGTCAGCACAGGACTCCATTCCAAATAGAGCATTTATTGACTGCTGACTAGAACATGGCGGGCCTTCAAGAAATGATATCTGCCATTGTGACCGCTATTGTTTTGATACAATAATAATTCTGATTATTACTATTTTATTACCCATCACAGTAAGTAATGCAAAGCATTCAAGCTTCCACTTGTACCGGAACCTAATTAAAACTCATTTTCCACTCATGAGGACTAAGATAAGAGGAAAGATGAACTCCACCCAAATAGCAGCCTGAGGGCTGAGCCCTGTCGGAACATCTCCTCTCCTGCAAAGATACACAAGATTATTTTTTACGAGCAAAACAGCAAGCCATTCGCCTGCAGTTATAGGACTGTATACGTGAATGAACAGTCTTGTAGATCTTAGCTTTCATTAAGAATCTACAGATCACACAGCATTATAGGCCCCCGGAGGCTGTCGTTTTCAGCCCCTCCTTGACTGCAAACAGACTCACACCACAGGCTCACTGGAGGAAGATGATTTATCTGACAGCATCTAGAGGCAACCCTGTGTTGCCTCGAGGTTGGGGTAGAGCTAGCATAAGCCGATGGTCTCTTGTCAGACTTTTCTGGGGAACATTCACATCTATGAGAATATGAACTCCAAGTCAATTTCACCATCTTCCTTCCTTCTCTGCTCCTAGAGTGGAGGCTGGCTCATGATGGAAACTCAATGAATACTGGTGGAATAAGTAAATAAATAAATGGAACCATTACTAAGTGCCCCAGTATACTGAAGCACCATTAGTGAGATGAAATACAGGTCTGGCCCTATTTTCTTGGAGCTCCTGGGGCAAGGGAGGGAAGCAGACAATTCTACTGAGGTCCTGTCAGTCCTAGGAGGAGAAGGAATCCCAAGGGCCAGCTTTGAAAGAACAAAGGCAGGGGAGTCCACAGGCCCAGGAGGTCAAAGAAGCTTCCTGGAGAAGATGTGGCCCCGCTTGGGAGGGTACATATGTATGAGGTAGGCCAAGAAGAAGACATTCCAGGCAGGAGCAAAGGAACAGAATGGTCACAGGGAACACAGAAATATGTGAGTGCCCCAACGGGATGGAGCATAGTGTGGGAGAGGGAGAGGCCAGGGGTGAAGCTGAGAACATAGAAGGCGGGTCTCAAGTCCTACAGTGGAAGTCTTTTTTTGCCTAAAGTAGCACTTTCCAGTGTGTTCTCAGGAAGAAGCGTTTTTTGAGATGCTTGGTGAGGAAAGGGCTCTGTGTTCAAATAGATTTGGGAAACACTTCTCTAACACTCTCCCACAAGGCATATTATACACAGAGGCCCTGAGGAGGTCTGTGCTGAAGAACCCGGCAGAATGCTATTTATACCAGCTTACCCCGAACTCTTAGCAAGAAGGCATCTGACCACGGACACCTTGTATTTTCCCTGCAACCCTTCTAGAGGGCCCCAGAACACACACTGAAAAATGTTCCCCAATGGTATTCAAGGGTGACCGCCATGTTTTAATCAAAGAAAGATGATTGTTGATATTTTAGCAAATGATCATTGACAATCATAAAGAATGAATCGGTAGCGCCCTCTTCTGGACAATGGCAGGCAACATAAGCCAGGTCCACCCTGTCTCTGAGCATAAACAGAAAGGGCTGGACAAAGTAAAAGAAAAACAACAACAGCAATAAAATAGCTTCTTGAAGGACATCAGCCAACTAACAAGGAAGTAAAGAATTAGGGCCAAGAGGAAAGCGCAGAGAAGTGGGGTCAGCATTTAGGACCCGTTTTCCTCCGGCTCTGAGGGGGGAAGGACAGAGAGGTACCTACTAATTTCAATGGGGCCGTGAGGCTCAAAATCAGCTATTCATTTTACATATACTAATGTATCTAAATACTCGTTTATTTTTTTTCCCCAGCAACACTTTGCGTTTGAAATTTTCTATTTGTTAAATAAATCTTCTCCACCCTTACTTAGTTACTTCTTTCCTCAATCTGTTGTGGGCTGATAAAGCGGAACTAGAGTCTCCTGTTGTCTTAATGTTTCCCTTATTCCCCACAATTTTGGCAAATTACGCTTTGTCGCCTTGTATCCATTCGCGGCTATAATACAGTGTGGATTATTTTTTATTACAAGACCAATTGTAATAGCCAATTTTATTGGCTCTTCATGTGGGGAAAAAACAAAAACAAAAACTTGACCCCTACTTCACAGCATACACAAAAATTCCAAGTGAATTCTAGATCTAAATGTGAAAAGCAACAGAGTAATTAATCTTAATGACTTCAGGGTAGGATTGTTTTCTTTAAAAGACATAAAAGGCACTAGCCATTAAGGAGAGGTTTGGGTTGTTAGGCGACTACATTAAAATCAAGAACTTTTGTGCATCAAGAGACACCATTAAGAGAGTGAAAAGGGAAGACAGTGGAAAGGTATTTGCAACGCAAACAGCTGACAAAGGGCTTACATCCTGACTTTGGAAAGAATTTATGCAAATCAATCTCCCCCCAAAAGAGAGTCAAGCCAACAGAAAAAAAAAAAGAAAGAAAAAGAAAGAATGTGTAATGGGAACTTCAGAGGAAAGGATTTCCAAATGGACAACAAATAAACGAAAATGTGCTCAATCTCATTAGTAATCAGAACTGTCAATTAAAAGGGAGCCTGGGTGGCCCAGTTAAGCCTCCGACTTTGACTCCGGTCATGATCTCACTGTTCCTGAGTTCGAGCCCTGAGTGGAGCTCTGCGCTGAAGGCTTGGAGCCTGGAGCCTGCTTCGGATTCTCTGTCTTGCTCTCTCTCTGCACCTCTCCCCAACTTGCACTCACGTGCTCTCTCTCTCTCCCTCTCTCTCTTGAAAATAGATAAATATAACCTTCACAAAATTTTTTTAATGGCAATAAAATATCACATCACTAGAATGACTAAAACGGAAGAGGCTGACAATACCAAGTGCTGACAAGGATGAAATAACGGGAGCTCTCATGGGCTACGGGTGGGACCTTTTTATTTATTTATTTAGAGAGAGACAAAGTGCGAGTGGGGGAGGGACATAGAGAGACAGAGGGAGAATCCCAAGTAGGCTCTGCGCCATCGGCACATAGCCCGTCGCAGGGCTCAATCTCCCGAAACCATGAGATCATAACGTAAACCAAAACCGAGAGTCAGAGTCAGACACTTACCCGACTAAGCCACCCAGATACCCCGGGATTTTAAATTGATACAAGAAGTTTGGAAAACAGGAGTCAGCGACTAAGGCTGAAGAGTTGCGCACCCCCCAAAATCATAAATTCCCATCTGAGAAACAGACCCAACATAAATATGTGGAAATGGACACCAAGAGATTAGTACAAAAACGTTTACACTTGTGTTATTCAGAATGGCCCCAAGCCAGAAACCACCTACACGACCACCCGGCCACCCGGTGGAAGAATGGATACATGAAATTGTGGTATCTTTGTGCAATGGAATGCTAAACCACCATGCAAGCAAAGCATGGATAGACCTCATGGACAGGACCTTGAGCAAAAGGAACCAAACACAAAACAAATACCATATATTTCCATTTATTGGATGGTAAATAGAAATGCAAAACCCAACCACAGTGTCAAAATTCAAAATATTGGGAGTGATTGGAAGGCCATATGCAGAAGGGACTTCTGGGGTGCCTGAACAATCTATTTGTCCAACTGAGTGCTGATAACTGCTAGAGTTGTACATTATGCTTTGAGCCCTTTTTTGTACACGTTCAATGTCAAAATACAACAAAAGGTTTAGAAAAAGGATTCGAGGAGGGGGGAGACTGGAATCAGAAAGAAGTTGCCATTACCTACACAGGAAAAAAAAAAAAAAAGATAAAGCGGAGTGAGAAAGTGGAGGCAGGGCTTGATAACAGGAACTCTCGACTTTGAAAGTTCAGTTTTGAGAGAACTGGCATAATTTCAAAGATTTAACCCATCAAAGTATCTTTAGATCCATGAGCTCACAATGACCTTAAGGGGAAAAATGAATCACCTCCAGAGGCTGAAGGGAAACCAATCCGTTATCTTGAACGGTTTAAATAAAGGGAAAGACTCGGGCATTTGTCCTGCCTTTTTGACATGATCTGGACAACTGAGTAACCAAATGGTACATGAGAAGAAGCATCTCTTTATAAAAGAAGTCCAGTGAATAAGTGGCAAAGAAATTATAAAATCAGAATACTGCTATTTTGCAGCCCCCTATGAAGTGAATGGACATAGGCTCTGGATATCAATAGCTCCTCACATCATAAAAAAGAGACAACCAGAAGTCCTTTGAAGGCATTTGGCATCACTCATTCATCTGACCAAAGGGGTCTGACCTGAGTCCGAGCAAGCTTCTGGATCCAGCTGGCAGCGTGCAGGAAATGTAGGGGACAGAGGAACATGTTGAATAGCACCAACCACGTGCAATCAGGAAAAATCCTGCTGTGGGGAGCTGCAAGGTAAGTAAGCCTGGTTCTTCACCAGATGAACTGCAAGGGAGGGGAAAAAAAGGTATATTAAAAGAGCCTTAAAAGATAATATCATACATAGGAGCACCTGGGTGGCTTGGTCAGTTAAGCATCTGACTCTTGATTTCAGCTCAGGTCATGATCTCATGGTTTGTGAGTTTCAGCCCGGAGTCAGACTTTGCGATGATAGTGCAGAACCTACTTGGGATTCTTTCTCTCTCTCCCTCTCTCTCTGCCCCTTTCTCCTTCTCCCTGCCCCCTCTCAAAAATAAATATATGAACATTTAAAAAAGAAAGATAATAATATCATAACTTTTTAAAGCCATGACTGTATCATGTTTAGGGATGCACGTCTGGGTAATAAAAGGAAACACAAGGAAATAATTTTGAGATAAGTCAGGGTAGTGGGGAGAGAAGGGTCCATAATAGAGATGGGACAAATGGAGAGGGGCGGTGCTTTCTAGGCGGCAAAGTTCTAGGTCTTGCCTGGGGTAGTGGTTACGGATGTTCACCTTAATAATAACTCGTTAAACATACACTGTTGTCACATGGTTTTCTGTGTCCATGTTTTCTTTTCAGTAAAAATATTTTTGTATGCCAGCAGGAACTTGTCATATGGTATCATCACCTACTTACAGAAAAACTTAAAATTCTTTGGAATTCCAGAAGGAATAACACAGCATTTATCTGGCACTTTGTAACTTTAAAGACACTTTCACCTACATTACGTCATGTAATTATACCAATCCTTGGTGGTATGTATTATTATACCCATTCCACAGATGAGGAATGTGCTAGTCATGTTTTGCTCCTATTTTTTTTTTTTTTTTTTAGTGTTTATTTATTTTTGAGAGAGAGAGAGACAGAGACTGAGTGTGAGCGGGAGAGGGGCAGAGAAAGAGAGGGAGACACAGAATCCGAAACAGGCTCCGGGCTCCGAGCTATCAGCACAGAGCCTCACACGGGGCTCAAATCTACGAACCGTGAAATCATGTCCTGAACGGAAGTCAGATGCTTAACCGACTGAGCCCCGCCTTGCCCTTATTTCTTTAATCTGTGTTTTTTCCATCTCCAAATCCTACACCTTTTCTTAGAACAGTTATCCAAGAATTTTTTGACCGTGGTTTCTGTAGCCCATCCTTTTCCACCATTACCAATGGAATTCCAATGGAGGGGGAAAAAAAAAAAAAAACAACCCACCTCAGTTATATCAGTAGAAAAATAATTTAATGAGAAGAAATACTTAGAGAAGAAAATACATTTCAAAACCCAAAAATCAACTCACGGGATTACACCTCAATTGCAAACACTAAAATATATGGAACCGTGCATAATTCCATGGTAGGAACTCGAGAAAGAATGTGCAATTTTGGATCTATTTCTAGCATGCCAGGAGCATTTTTCATAATAACAAAACAACCTAAATGGTAGCAGAATAATGGATATATAATTGGGTATATTCGTGGAGTATAATATTATTAAAAATGATAGATTAACCTCAGATGTCTTGTGAAGAAAAGAATACCCCTCTGTGACGCATCTCACCCTCTTGTTCTTTCTGTTTCTAGGTATGTCCCCATCCACCTGTCTTCTTCATGCCCACAACTCTGACCCACTGTCATCAGCTCTCAGAAGACTGCTGTGCAAGCCCTTAACTGTCCCCTCTGCTTTCATCTCTGTCCTGCTCTTCTCTAGAGAAGTCTTTTTAAAGTCAAGAGTCTAGGGGCACCTGGGTGGCTCAGTGAGTTAAGCGTCTAACTCTTGGTTTTATTTAGCTCAGATCATGATCTCACGGTTCATAGGATCAAGTCCTGTGATGGGCTCCATGCTGATAGCATGGAGTTTGCTTGGGATTCTCTCTCTCCCTCTCTCTTTGGCCCTCCCCCGCTCATGTTCTTCCTCTCTCTCTCTCTCTCTCTCTCAAAATAAATTAATTAAAAAAAAAAACAGAAGACTGTAATCCAAGGGGACATACAGAGAAGGGTTTTAACGACCAGGATTCCATGACACACACACCTGCAACAAAATCCTCTCCATCATCTAGAAGTCATGTGAATGTGGGCAAATCACAGGCCATCTTTGAGCCTCCGTTTTGTTAATCTGTAAAATGGACAGAATCACTGTTCCTATGTAGGGGAACCAGACAATTTACCTGCCAAACCAAGGTCACTGCTCCAACCACACAGTATTTGAGGACAAGTAGAGTAACAATAATAAAAGTGTCCTGCAAAGACCTTGCCAGGTAGCGAGCACTTAGCAGAGGTTAACTATGGGTAATGCATCACTTCCCTGCCTGGAAGGCTCAGCATGGCCAATGAGGCCCTTCATGAGCCAGGTCCTGCTTAACTCCCCACCCCATCTCCTGCCACTCCCCCTCTTGCTGTGTGTGCCACAGCCACACTTATTTTCATTCTCCAAACATCCCTCTTCTCTGTGTCTTTGCACAAAGTTCTTCACTGTGCCTGGAACATCTCCCACCTCCTTTACCTGGGCAACATTCCATCCTCCGGGCCTCAGGTTACCCGTGACCTTCTCTTGCTTTGTTTACCCCAGATTGTTATGCTTCTCCTGTCATTTTGTAATGGCTGGCGCCATAATGGTTGATCAGTACCCACCTTTCCCTCCAGACATGTAACTATCTCGCTAACCATCATATTCCCAGCACCAAGCACAACAGCTTGGTAAGTCCTCAGGAATCTTTGTTGAATGAATGAAAGAATGAATGAATGAATTCAAAAAAAGTATTTATGGACAAAAATTGCCTCCTTACCCTACCTGGACCTCCACCCTAAACAAGAGATGTCCTCTCATAAACACCCTTGGCTCCATGGGAGGAAGTGGAGTAAGGGAGGGCTCTCTCTCTCTCCTAAGTCTTTTTTTTTTTTTAATGTTTATTTATTTTGGACAGAGAGAGAGAGACAGAGCATGAATGGGGGGGGGGGGGCAGAGAGACAGGGAGACACAGAATCCGAAGCAGGCTCCAGGCTCCGAGCTGTCAGCACAGAGCCCGACACAGGGCTCAAACTCACGGACCATGAGATTATGACCTGAGCTGAAGTTGGATGCTCAACCGACTGAGCCACCCAGGCACCGCTCTCTCTCCTAAGTCTTGAAGAATTTTATTATTGGCTCATTCCAGGCTCATTCCATTGTCTGTTTATTCTTGAAATTTCTCTCTTCCACTCATTTCTTGTTCTTAACTTTGGAAATCAATGTAAAAGTTATTGACCTTCCTTTATATCCCACCCCCAAAGGTGTTTACCATCTCTTTTAAAAGTCCTTACCCTTTGGGGCGCCTGGGTGGCTCAGTCGGTTGAGCATCCGATTGTGGCTCAGGTCATGATCTCGCGTCCGTGAGTTCGAGCCCCACATCAGGCTCTGTGCTGACAGCTGGGAGCCTGGAGCCTGTTTCAGATTCTGTGTCTCCTTCTCTCTCTGACCCTCCCCCATTCATGCTCTGTTTCTCTCTGTCTCAAAAATAAGTAAACGTTAAAAAAAAACTTTTTAAATAAAAATTTTTTAAAAAGTCCTTATCCTTTGATATAAATATAAAAACTCAATCCTTCACTCCCAAGATTCTCAAACGCCCTCAATATCCTACCAATTAAGGAACTTAAATTTTCACTGGTATTATTAACTTATAAATCAGAATATATTTTTCCAAACTGTTCATGTGTGCCTCCTCACTTTGTTTTGCTACGCCCCTTGCTGAGAAAGCCTGCACTATCTCTACCTCCCCACTGCCATCATGGAGAATCCCTGCTCTCCCCTCCCATCTTGTGGCCATTTTGAGCAACCACCCACTTAGATCTTTTTCTAACCCTAACAAGACTGAAAAGGAATTCAGGCAGCACTGGCCAAGAAACATTTGACATCCACCAAAATGGGTTGATTTTATAACCCCCTCTTGAAAACATGGACTCCTCTCAGCCACCCTATCTGTATCTCCACCCAAAGCAAGATGGCCACCTCAGTGATCTGGCCCCATTAAGTGTGTGCTGTGAAGAGAACATGTATCTCTCATTTTCAAACTCATAAATTCTTCTACAGTTTGAGATGGTTGCTGTAGATTCAATGCCCCTGACAATTATGAGGGAATTTTAAGCAGAGATTTGGCCATACTTCTAAAATCAGATTAGCTTCCCAATTTGATATGGCAATGATTACTTCAAAGGCAGCTGTGGCTTCATCAAATAAAGGCTCCCTGCTGTAGGCATTTCTTATGGGTACACGCCAAGTTGCTCAGGAATGCACCCCTGGGGGACAGCAGGCAGGACAGCTTCCACCAGGTCAGGGAGTCAATGTCACAGCTGGAATCCGCACCTGGGGCAGGATATCCAGAACCAGTCCCAGGAGAAGGGAGGCAGGATGTCAATATGATGAGGTACAGGATTTTTGCCTTGGGTAGTTATTGCTCGCTTTTCTTACAAAAAGAATGGTTCTGCTTTTGCCCATCCAGCCTGTTCTTCCTGGAATGAGGACTGAGCCAGCCACTGACCAGACCCCTGCCCGCCTTCCTCTCTCACTTTCTGTTCCTGGAGGTTAAGAGCGCTTCCTGCCTTTGCCACAAGGGGCAGCCAGTTCCACGCCAATAGTTCTAAAAGGAAAAATTTTTAAATGGCCAGAGGAAAGGTACTAGTTCCTTCGTGAAGGAGAGATACTGAAAGAGGTAGAGGACCCAGGAGGGGGCACATGTGTACAGGACCTCACTTTTCTGGGCCCCTCAATACTGTTCATACAACCCTCCTTACTAGTGTCTCTCTCTCTCTCCCTGATCTTCTCCAGCACAGGAATGAGGTCTTCTGTTGGAGGTAGGGTTCTCCCAAGAGCAGACTCTGAAACAAGAATTTGGGCATGTGTTTACATGGAAGGTGATCCCAGGAAGTACTGCGAGGGTGTGGGGGAGTGAGACAGAAGGGAGCAGAGTGGATTGCCACCACAGGCAACTGGGGCTCCACCCCCTCTTGGCCACTGGGAGCTTGTGTAGGCCCTGCATTGTCTCACTGAGGGCTAAGAAAGCCAGAGTGCTATTCACCAACCTTCATCCCCCACCCACTGAGGGTGGCTCCTGGGGCACTAGTAGCATGGCACTGTCCTCTGTTCTCCACCAAACCCAGAGAAAGCTCTTAGGCAAAGAGATGCAGAAAGCCACGGTATGAGAAGTCCCTACAGTGGCCACGGGTGCTTCAAGGACATGCAAAGCACAGGACGTCCTGATGTCAGTTCCATTCCCTGTGTCTTTATAGTGTCCTGCTTTGTTGGGAGCCTGGCACGTAGGAGTGACCAATGTGTTTAGGTTGCGATGAAATAGGGCCATAGATGCCACCATGTTTAATCAAAGGAGGTGATACAGTGACATGATGCACAGATCCAGGGACCGGGCGGGGGACACTCAGCAAGGCTGCTAACTCAAGCAGGGTGTTGTGAGCTCTCTTGGATGACAGCAGAAACTACAAAGGACAAAACAAGAGAAAGAGACAGGGGAAGTGGTTGGAGGGGGCAGAGAAAGTAAAGGAAATGTTCTGGAGGCAAAAGAGAAGGGGTTGAGAGATCGATGAGGGCAAGTAGCAGATGAGAAATGAGTAATCAACCTGTGAGGAAATTTGCGAGCCCTCGCTGCATTGGGTTTGGCTTCTTCTAGCACAGCTGGATGTGAAAGATCTGGGGTGAGAGACCGAATCGGCACCCCACCCCCGTCTCACCCCCTACTCCCCCGAACACGTCTGCCTCCTAACTGCAGAGCCTGTCAACTTGTCAATATGGCGCCTTGCATGGCGAAAGGGCTTTGCAGATGTGATTACAGTTAACGACCGTGAGATGGGGAGATTATCTGGAATTATCCTGGTGGGTCTTATCCACTCACACAAATCCTTAAAACTGGAGAGTCTTTCCCCGCACTACGGTTAGAGATGGCAGCATGAGAAGGCGTCAGCGCCCCCTTCCTGGTTCTGAAATGTGGGTTTACATGCAAGGCCCAGAGAGAGGCCTCCAGAAGCTGGAAAACTCCCCCCTGGAGCCTCCGGAAGGGAACACAGCTCCGCTGACACCTTCAGTTGAACCCAGGGAGACCTGTGCGGCGCGTCTGAGCTCCAGAGCTGTAAGATAATAGATTCCTGTTTTAAGCCACAAAGTTTGTGGGTAATTTGTTACAGCAGCAGTAGAAACGAATACACCTCAGGGACATCAAAAATGGAAAATTATCAAAAATCACTCTCCGACTCTCTGGTATTCGGCCTGTAATCGGTTTCCCATTTAGGCTGGAATTGTTTTTCCTCTCCGCAGCACAGAGAATGGCTGCTCACAGACTCATTAATATGCAGAAAGGGTGGCATAATTAGTTGCCACAGGTAACCCCTCTCTGGCTGTGTGAACTGAGCTAATGTGCAAATGCGTGCGGCACGGTGCACAGGGCCGTGTGAGTAAAAGTCCCCATTTCATAAAAGGAAATATTTGAATAATATGGAAATGCATTGGATGCTATTAGCAGGATGTCAGGTTTGACAGTCCGTGTTATTGTGAAAATAAATGAGTTTTGACACAAATAACTTAGGTATGCATTGATTTTTTTTTTTTAAGCAAATCTGGGAACAAGACGCTGTGTATTGTGCTGTAGATTTGCAAAGATTTTGATGGCTATTAGGAGAAAATCATGGCGAAGGATCGTTTATTAATGCGTTCATTAAGCTGCCCTAAGGTGTAGCAATCATTACTTTCCTCCAAAATGTATACTGTTCCTCTTGCATATTTAATTGACTCTGGCAACCCATATTTAAGAGAAAGAGGATCGCTGTGAGCAGCGTGAGGACAAAAAGAAAGAGAAATCAAAATGCCATCATGGGTATCAAAAAATGTCGTGCCGTGTTTCTTAACTCTTGGGAATATTTTCTCTGGATTGCCTTTATCTCTAAGCAATCTACCTAATGAAATTTCTCTGACCCATTTCATTTTCTTTCTTGCCAGCATTTCCCCTTTTGAGTGTTTTGTTTTGTTTTGTTTTGTTTTGTTTTTTCCAGAGGCTCTGGTTGACAGACAGGATCCAGCACCCAGGTCAACACTTCCTGACACTGGTCAGGGCCCTGGGACTCTCCACCCGGACTCTTCTGGCATCTGTTCTTGAGGGGCCAAGGGGAGAGGTGTTCAGGAAGCATCTCCACCTGAAGTCAAACGTCTGCTTGAGAAGCTCCTATGCCAAGTTCACCAGCTCAGTGGAGGCTGCCAGACGGCCCCATCCATCCCTCACCTCTGGGGGCCTCGGGGGTGCTCGCCTGGCTGAGCCGGTGACCGACTTCCAGGTGTTCTCCGTGCAAAGGGGGATAAGGACCCTGTGAGGCCGAGGTCTGGGACAGTTCCATCCCCACAGGGATAAAGTTTTGTTTGCAGTCAGGCAGCTAGAGGTTTTCAGATGTGGGGCAGACCTTTGGGAGTAGGAGGCAGATAACAAACATCCTGAGGCCCGGATGTAATGGGTTTATGGGTATTTGGCACCCACAGAGCCTGTTCTGCACAAAGGATTTGGATTCCCAGTTCTCCCCCGTCCTCTGAGGAAAATGAGAAAATGAGAGGAGGCCCCGGGGGTCCAGACGAAAACAGAACTTGATCTGGAACCGAGGAGATGAGCTCCTCTTGACTAGCAGAGTTCAGACCATTCAACTGTTCTAGGGCTTAGGGAGAATGAAGCCAGGTAACTTGGAAGTCTCTGGAAGTCTGGAGATGCCCCTGGGAAAGAAATCCCATGTGAGGAGGAATGGCTACAAAAGACCACCAGAGTTGGGTGAATTTCCCCCCCAATTTGGACCAGGAATATAGAATCAAACACAACTCTTGCCCTGTGCGAACTAACAGGCTAATAGAGGAGCTGGATATAAAGGAATATAATTAAAGACAATGTGCAAAGGCTAGCTATACACATAAGACTATCAAAGCACACATACACACTCAAACATGGGCCGCTGTGGGTCATCTGACAGCTCACCAAAGATTTCTCGTTATCTCTTTTCAAGGAACATGGCAGTATTCTGTTTCCTTGTCTCTTGAGATTGTGCCGGTCTTCGGACACGCTTTGCACTGAAACATGAACAGAAGTGCCACCTGTCACTCTCAGCAGATGCCGTAAGAGCAGTGGCCGCCTCAGTGATCCTGAAGGCACAGAGACGGAGTCCCTGCCATCTAGGCTGAGTGAGGACAACTTACAGCGGAAACCCCAGCCCACGAACAATGGATGTGTACTGTAAGCTTCAGCAGAAAAGAAGTCTTGCGTTTTGGAGTCATTGCGATGTTGGGAATGTATGTTGTTACTGTCAACCTGGCCTGTGCTGACTGATACGGGCACTAACTCCAGCCAATGGACTGAGCTGTGAGGCATCAGTGAGCGAAGGCTTTCTGGAGAAGGAGCTCCCGAGCTGAATCTCAGAGGATGAGGAAAAGTGATGGCGAATGTTCCAACGAGAGCTTGCAAGGTCAGAGTGTGGACAGGAGAGTCAGCTCCAGAGAAATTCATTCTACATATGGTGCTTCCTCCACTAGTTATGATCTCTGGACCACTTAGGTGGGTGTTCCAGAATCCCTCCTGCCAAAATCTGGTAGGCCCAGGATGGGTGGTAGAGAAGACAGAAGTTCAGGTGTGAACCCCCACCAAGTGAAGTTTTCTCTGACCTCCTTGCGCTGTCCTTTAAAGTTCTCAGACCCTCAGCATCTGCCTCTGTTGAAGCAGTTAAGAAACAACCAATGTAGTCTAGGGAAGTTGGGAAACCTTCCCCACGAGGAAATATTGGAGCCTGAAAAAAACGTGCAGTCCAAGAAGGGCGCAAGGTGCCTGGAAGGGATATAAAATTCCTGTCGTTTTCTTATCTCATTTCATAATCATGCACGGTTATCATTGCCCCATTCCGCCAGCAAGAAAAGTGAACAGGGAAAAGCAAAAGTAACTTTTTCAATATCACACCAATTGTGTAAGAGAGTCGAAACTCAAATTCCTAGCCTAGTATTCCTCAGACTATGCCATAATGCTATATATAAAAGAAACTCATAAGAAGTTTTAAATGATGGTGTAGACAGAAGTCTATGGAGCCTTCCATAGAAATGTTTAGTTTCTTATATATGATATCCCTATTATACGAATTAGAGATTACTTAGGCTAAGCTTATAGGGCTGTCATGAGGATTCAGTGATAAAACATGACATCTGAGCTTAGTAGGACATCACGTGCAAATCACTCCTAAGTGCCGCTGTTAGCATGTGAAGCCCTCATGTTAACCTTTGGCATTCTCTTTAGCTGATCAGACTCTGAACACACTTCCTGCATTTGGCATGTCTCCTTCCTTATCAGGTAGAGCCCGGGCCCCACCATAGAAGCCCAGAGTGGCCGACACTCACTTTCCCAGGCCCAGGACCTAGGTTTTGTAAGTCATGTGCCCCTCCCCAGGTTTTGCTCAGGAAGGGACAGCCACAGTGGGGGAGACTCGCGCCAACCAACCTGTTGAGATGGCCACAGTGGTGGTAGCTACGTTCAGCTTCTGGAAGCAGCAGCCCCCTTAGTTTCCATGTGAACACATGAGCAGTGCCAGCTGTGGTGTCTGAGTCAGGAAGTGGAGGGCCAACTTTGCTGCTGCTTTGGGGCACACTTTCTGGCTCTGCATGATGGCAGAGGAAGAAAGCCAAGCAGACATGGAAGACAGTGTGGTTTTGTGGAAGGCCAAAATCAGTAGTAGGATTCTTCAAAAACTGCATGCGAGGGGGGCTTGGGATCAGACAGGTGTATTAGAGAATTGGTAAGTTGTGTGGTTTCTCTGAGGATAGTCTGTGAACGAGACAGTACTGAGAGATATGAGACAGTAATGAGAGATATGAGACAGTAATGAGAGAGAATACCCAAAGAGTGAGCTTGTGCCAAGTCTCAGGGAACCCTGTACTCTCACTTGCTTTCATAGTTGAACACTGAACAGGGTTGAAGCAAGAAACAGCACTTTCTCGAAAATGGTAGACTGGATTTAGTAAGAATGCTCTGGCGGTTCCTGTGGTCATCTTGCTTCAGCTTGGTTAATCCTGCAGGAGGTAGAATCTGATCGTGTCTTAAATCTGATCATCTCTTACCCATGGAAGTCATATCACGTACCTTTCCACAGGAAGAAAAACTAAATAGCCAGCACATCCTGACCTTTCTCTCATAGCTAAGAGTCTTTGGAGAAAGTACGGTGGGTGTACCAGACGACTTTTTAATTTCTCTTCCAACCAGGAAGGCTAAATACCCTGTAATGAGTCAGCTCGGCACTTTCTTATTAGAATATAAGTTAGGGATTACAGAACTTGATGATGAAGTTTACCCTTCTGAAGGGGACATATGGAGAACTTCAGTGAGACTTTTGCAAAGGTCTAATAGGGAGTCCTATTAACAAGGCCAACGTCAGTTAGGATTGAATAAGGGGTGGGATATGTACCCACCATACTTTCCCCAAAGACCCTTAGCTAGGAGTGAAAGGTCAGAGCCCATGCACTGGGTTATCTCTCCCTCTCTGTCTCATACACACATGCAGGGCCTCAGGCTGCTGGCCACACATAGGCTGAATCATCTTCCGCATTGTCTCTCAATCTATCAGGCTCTCTGATAGATCCAAACCAAAAGGGGCACCTGTTTTTCAATGCTCCTTTTCCATCTTCTTGCTAGTTTGACTAATTTCCCTCATCAAAGAACCGCAAATACTTCCAGGAACAGGGTTGCAAAAGCTTAAAAATCCAACTACTATTCTAAAATCCCAATGGCTTTCCACTGGAGAATCTGGTACCCCAAATGCATTCAGACAAGGTGGGCTGCTCTTTCCTTCTCTCCCGAATGCATGAAGATGTGTGAAATCACTGTTGTGGCAGCCCATGTAACTGTGTTATGGCCCTTCTGGAAACCATGGCCAAGATTTAGCCTTGAGAGGCATCTGCACACTAGTGATCTGAGTGCTATCCACTGAGGCCACATGGATGCTGTTTCTGGTACGACATGAGCACAATACTCGACTGCTCCATTTGCAAACATTCCTTTCTTTAAAATTTTTTTTTTAACATCTATTTATTTTTGAGAGACAGAGCATGAACAGGAGAGGGCAGAGAAAGAGGAAGACCCAGAATCAGAAGCAGGCTCCAGGCTCTGAGTTGTGAGCACAGAGCCCAACGCAGGGCTCAAACTCATGAACCACAAGATCATGACATGGGCCAGAGTCAGATGCTTAACCAACTGAGCCACCCAGGAGCCACACAATCATTCTTTCCTACTTTGAAAGCACTGGCATTAAAAATAAAGCAAATGGCTGTGTGAGATGGACACTGGGGTCCTGGATATCTCACTTCTGATCTAATAAGGAAGTTCTGTGCTTTTTCATGAGAATGTTTGCTAACTTATTTGGTAAAAACCACATGGCCATTAATCAACATGAGAATTAATTCTCCAGCAGTCTACCCATTGGCACATATCAACCAGCTTCTTAGTTGCAAGCCAGACAAACCAATTCCATCTCTTTGAAACAAAAAATAAACATATCAAAAGATTTTTGAGTGGCCCAGGGAGTCATTGTAGGAGGCTACATGGCTAGGAGAAATGTGCAGACTCTACTCACAGAACATGACTCATTGAGAATGGCACCTTACCACCAGCACTGAGACACTTCGGGAGTGAGCTCAGGGTCCCACTGATGAAATGGCTACGGCTGCTCCTTCCAGAAATTGCCTAGTTACTACAGCAGCCACCATTCTCACCAAAGAAAATTCCAGGAAGTCTCTGCTTCCTGAGTCAATGTCTGGCATGGGAGTGTCTGCTCGGCAGAGCCAAGATCACATATCCGTGTACTATAACCCCCCCGCGCCCCCCAAGAAGGAAGGGCTGAAAACCAAGTCTAGTATTCTAGTATTTCAGTTTTTATATCTGAGGTAGGTTGCTGCCTCCTATCTTGTCTTATAAAGACTCTCCCAGACGTAAGAAGGACATGAGATGTTGGGTAAACAGATATCCCCTGAAATCCACTTATTTGGCCTCCTTCCATCAATACATACTCCTCTTACCAAACTTAAAATTTCCAAAGGTCAAAAACACTTCCTGCTGAACATAGTGTAATTCTCCAACACACAACTGGAATCACACCCCAAAAGTTAGAAAACCCAAAAGACTCAGTCATGGCGTCCATCTCCAAGGCCAGCATCTGGATAATGAGCATTCATCCCCTAGCTCCTTCGTGGCCAGTCTCAATATTTGATAATTATAAAGTTATAATGATGCACTCTATATAAAATTGTGGAAGAAATGGAGAAAAAAAAAGAATAAGGTAACAAATAAAATATGCAATACACCAGAGAGAAAACCTGAGCCACTCCTGCAATCCCTGTTTCTACAACTGATTATGTGGCTCTCGTTGAAGTAGTGACTTCATTCCTACTCTATCCACTTACGTTTTTACCAGGTGGGAAAATTCCTGAGAAATTTGATCCTTTCATAGTACTGTCCATTTGGAATCACTATAGTCTTCTCTAATTTTTTACCACTGGATATGGCATCTGTGGTATAATAAAAAAATAAATATTACTTCTTTATCCCCAGTTCCTGACACAGAGCTCATAAAACCCTTGAAATCTCCTGAGCAATAAAAGTGTCTCTTGTATGCTAAAGTGATGACTCCTTCCTGGGGGAGGGCAGGAAGAGAAATGCTAGAAATAGCTTCAGCACAGGGACTGGTCACCAGAAAGACCAAGCCATGATTAGAGGGCTGGAATTTTCAGCCCCACTCCCAGATCTTCAGGGAGGAGAGAGGGGCTAGACACTGAGTTCTGTCACAAACACCCAATGATTTAATCAGTTGTTTCCATGGGCACATTGAAATGCTAGGAGAGGCACTTGGAGAGCGTATGGAAGCCATACATCACCACCCCAAAACCTTGCCCAACGTATTTCTTCCATGTGGCTGTTCCTGAATTGCAACCTTTATAACACTAAACTGACAAACATAAGTCAAATGTGTTCCTGAGTTCTGTGAGTCATTCTAGCAAATTCTAGAACCTGAGAGAAAGGTTGTGGGAAACTGAATTTATAGCTAGTTGGTCAGAGGTACAGATGGTCCTAGGATTTGCAACTGGTGTCTGAAGTGGGGGCAGTTTTGTGGGACCGACTCCTCAACCTGCGGGGTCTGCACTAACCTCAGGTAGTATCAGAATTGGACAGAATTGCTGGAAACCCAATTGATGTCAGAGAATTGGAAAATTAATGTGGGGAAACTGCATACATGTGGTGTCAGAAGTAGTGTCCGAAGAAAGATACCAGAGCAACAACCAGAGGCACCCAGGTTATGAGTTGCCTGAATGAACACTCTTAACTCCTTCTCTGGACTGTTTCTGCAGTGACAAGAGGAGCCTGAAATAGCTTCCAGCTAAATGGAATCATGACCGCACTTTCAAGTAGAAGCATTTCTGCCTTGGGGCCAAGGCCTTGAAGCCAGCAGAGCCCTGAGCCTGGAGAGCAGGGAGCAACAATTTTACAAGTATGTTTCCTAGTGAGACATGTCACTTCCACTCTAAATCCTTGATTCCTAGGTATAAGGTGGGTCTGATGCAGTCAACATCTCACCAGGTAGCTGACTGGTCCCTCTTCAGTATGGCGTCATTTTAGATTAATTGTTGCTGCTTGCCAGTTGGGCACACAACAATGATGACACTAACCCAAGTTACCCTTCAGGAAGGTGAAGGCATGTTGTTAGCCCAGGTTTAGTCTCTATCCCCTTGAATTCTACTGACTTCAAGAGATCACTGAGCAAACATTGGATGGCTGGGGAGAGGCTGACTGACAGCTACAAGGGGGATCTCCCTCATAAGTGAAGGACTTCTCTGAAGGGAAAGCCTTTTGGTGAATTCATGTGGGAGGCAAATATTTATCATCCTAAGAGGACCACCCTAATCCCTCTCCTTCAAATTTCCATATCACCAACTGTAATCATGGTTTTTCTCAGACCTTGAGCATCCAACCAAACCATTCGCTATTGCCCATGATGAAGATTTTTTTTTGAGAGGTAGTGGGGAGAAAGACCAAGGAAGAGAGACAGAGAGAAAGAGGAAGAATCTTAAGCAGGCTTTATGCTCAGTGAGGAACCCAACAAAAGGCTTGGTCCCACAACCCTGGGACAATGACCTGATCCAAAATTAAGAGATGGATGCTCAATGGACTGAGCCATCCAAGCGCCCCCATAGTGAAGATGTTTAACCCAAACTCTCTCTCCTTCCAGGCAAGTACAAACTGAGATACCACCCACAGTTCTGCCCACTGGAAAACGTATGTCCTGTCTCCCTGTCTTTCAAGGCTCTCTTTATGTAGTAGCCATTATGTAGTAGCGCTCCAACCTGGATGGTGTCAGCATATTGTGCTGGGACATCAGCAATTTAGGAATAAGGTCTTTTTCCTTCCCACTCAACATGAAAATCATGAGGCCATCCACTGGCTTGGGGAAACAATGTCAGCTCCAGCCATAGCACAATGGGAAGCAGACCGATCTCTTCATGCAGCTTTACGTGGCACCTTCAGGCAGTGACTGGGCCCTTTTGGAGTTTCTTTATCCACTCCAAGATGGGGTACTGCTGGGAATAACTGATACACAGACACTAGACACTGGCTCCTGCTATTAGACCCACACCACTAGCCTTGAAAACTGCACCCCTGCCAGTATGAACTCTAGGAAGTCACTATTACCTTATATCACTAGTTCCTACTCAAGTCTGACATGAATGTGTCCGGCTTGTGGGCCAAGTACACATGCCTGCACTGCAGCTGCAAAGGATGCCAAGGAAGTGAGTGGCTGGGATTTTTAGTTTTTACCGTGGGACGTGGGCTCTTCCTCTCAAGATGGAGGGGAATTCCCCTAACAGAAACAGGGTCCAGATGTTAGATGGCCAATAAGAAAGATGTGCCCACTAATGGTTAAGAATACAGGCTCCAGGGGCACCTGGGTGGCTCACTCAGTTAAGTATCTGACTTTGGCCTGGGTCATGAGCTCATAGTTCATGGGTTCAAGTTCCACATCGGGCTCTGTGCTGACAGCTTAGAGCCTGGAGCCTGCTTCAGATTCTGTGTCTCCCCCTCTCTCTATATGCCTTCTCCTGTTTGTGCTCTCCCTCTCTCTCTAAAGTAAATAAATAAACATTAAAAAACAAAAGAATACAGGCTCCAGAATCAGTCTGCATTAGATCCCGATTCTACCATGTCTAGCCTTGGGTCACTAATTGACTCTCTCTTTCCTTCATCCCCTCAAACATAACAGAATTATAACACTTCACAGAGTCATTTGTAAGGAGCAAGTGAGTTAGTGAATGCAAAGCATTTAAAATACCACCTAGTACACATCAACTGTTGGATACAGTAGTAGTAATTAATCTTGCTATATGCAGCGTTCATCCATAAAGAGGGGGGAAAGAATGGAACTTTCATAGAGCATCGATCAATAACTCTGAATTGGTCTAAGAATGTTATATTCAACTAATTCATTCATTTAATCCATCACTTCCTTTTTTATTGAAGCATAATTAACATACAATGTTTATATTAGTTTCTGGTGCACAACATATTGATCAACATGTCTATACATTAATCAGTACTCACCACACTAAGTGTAGTCGCCATCTGTCACTATATAACGTATTTTATAGAACATTATTACAATCACATTATTACAATCTTATTGACTATATTCCCTATGCTGTACTTTTCATCTTGGAGAATTATTTATTTCATATCTGTAAGTCTGTACCTTTTAATCCGCTTTATCTATTTCACCCAATCTCCCTCTTACCTCCCCTTTGCCAACCATCAGTTTGTCCTCTGTATTTAAGAGTCTGGTTTTTGTTTCTTTGTTCATTTATTTTGTTTCTTAGATTCCACATGTATGTGAACTCATACGGTATCATTTCTTAAGCACTCCTCAGCCATCCTGTGCCATGTGTCAGGCCCTGTTCTATGACTGGGTATGGGACGGTGACAAAACAGAGCAAAGCCCCTGATTTCGTAATAATGGGACTCAAGGACATTAAGTTACTTCCTTTTAGGCACGTGTTAGTAAGGGATACAATACGAATCTGACCTCTGATCTGTATTCCTTCAAAACCTTGTTCTGCCCACACCCTACCCTCCAACAAGCATTAGAAAAGCAATGTGATTTGGAGACCATATAGGTTACAGAGATTCCCCCAAATTAATACATGAACTCAATTCAAGGTTTCTTGTTTTCTGACCAGGAACTGATCTTCAGAAGGCAGATTAACAACTATCTTATTTGAATACTTTTCTTGATATTAACCAGCCTCTGCTGGATGGTGATCCTTAACAAGCAGGGTCTTGGAACAAGCAATTTGGAAAGCAGCAGGAGGGTGGAACCAACTGTACTCCACCCTGGGGCCTGTGGTCCACTCCACTGAGGGAGCCAAAGCTCATAAAGTAGCTTCAAACACCCTTTCAAAGAGGCCCTTTCTCTACCCTTTAAGTACCATGCAAAATTCAAAGGTTTAAAACTCCAATCCACACTGCGTCCTTGGGTTTCTTGTGCAAAGAAATAATAGTAAAATAATAGATTTCATTTATTTATTCTTTTTTATGAATTCAGTCTGTGCCTCGAAGGGAAAAGTAAACTATAAAAATAGCTGAGATATATTTTTGGGAAAGAAATGATGGACAACCAGGCGCCCATCATTAGCTGCTGGCAACAATGACACATGAAAGAAGTCAGAGTGCACGGGTTGGAATTCTTTCTACAAATAAAGAGAAATCAAATGACGTAGAGCTAGATTTTCACGAACTTTTTTTTCGTTGATGAAGAGAGGACCAGAGGTTTCCTATTCTCAAGCATAGGATGTAATGGGAAATTCTTCCACTGACAAGTTTAGAGAAGGCATTTGTGACGTACTTCTAAAAAAGACATGTGGTGATACACCAGAAACTATGGAAATCTTCAACTCATCTTTCTGGAGCAGTCATTACAC